>NC_053495.1:94880188-95183188 GCF_905171775.1 Rana temporaria
ATCGAAGCAGGCTGAAAATAGGTAAGTATATACTACATCCTTACATTGATGAGTCAACATTGATGTTAGGAGGGGGAGGGTTTCGCCAGGAATTCTATTTTAAAGGAGAAGTGTGGGATTCTAAAAAGATAGACGTTTACAATCACCTCAATGCTGAAGCATCAGTCAGTTTCCACAGCTGTCCCCTGCTGCCTCTAAAGAACTGATCGATCAAATGACTCCGATCATTCAGTTCTCAGTTCGCTCTGAGTAGAGAGCGGTGATTGTCAGTCACCGTTCTTTGCTCTACCAATCTAGCACTCACTGTGAGTGTCGGGTCAGGGAGGGGCACACTCAGAGGCTGAGCCTGCTGCTAGTTATTCAAATGGGTGAATTTCCAGATTATTGTTGGGATCCTTCCAGAGCCTTGACTGACTCTATGACCTCAGCAAACAGCGAGACTTAGCCTGCTGTCAGCTGATTCTGGGTCACATTCGAGCACAAATAATTGCACTCCTGTGACCCAAAAGAGAAGTATAGCCAAAAAAGCATTGGCCATATTTCTCTTTGAAGCCTAAATGTGTCTATAGCAATTAGCCTAGCATGCAGCCAACAACCCTCATTTCTGATTAGGGAAGAGGTGCCAGCAACTTTACTTCAACCAGTATGGTTATTGCTGTCTTTGTCCTCACAAGGGAATTTAACCCTTTCTGTTTGTCCTGGTGACCACAGACAGGCAAACAAAAGTAGTAGGAAATACAAAATGTTATGGTTCTCATCAAAACCTGGAGGTTAAAGTGGAGTTCCACCCATAAATATAACATTACATCAGTAGTTTTAAAAAAATGTCATTAGTCCTTTAAGAAATTTTTTTTTTTTTTTAGATGCCTTCAAAGTGTTGTTGCTAGGCAGAATAGTTCATCTTCCCTCTTCCTGCACCTAGGTGCTTAAGCTTCACCGCACAGACGCCTGGGAATGTAGTGGGTGTAACTTTCCAGGAGTCTGTGCACTCCCCAGTCTCGAAGAATCATGTGACTTGGACAGTACAGGTGCTGAAACCTGATCTGAAAACTATTACATTGCTTGTGCAGCACTGAGCATATACGAGATCTGCAAGGCTGAAATCCAGGAAGTCATACAGTCTGGCTTCATGATGCACACACTTAAGATGGCCCCAGTCAATTTCTATTTTATAAAGTGTCTAAATGCTGTAACAACCTAACAAAACGGACCTTAGTTTACAGACTAACTTTATGAGAATACATTAAGCTTGTGTGTTACAGGGGTATTTATATTTAAAAAGTGAAATTGTGGCCGGAACTCTGCTTTAACAAAACTTCCAATGAGGACATCTAATCTGGTGAAAACTGTCTAAGACTGGCCATAGATGGCTCGAATTTTGGCCAATTCCTGCTGAATTGGCCAAAATTTGAGCCTTGGGTGGCCCTATAGGCATCACCCGGCTCAACAAAAGTTAATTTAAAAATGATTGGGGTGTGGTGGAAAATTATGGACCTATCAAATGCAGTTACAGTTTGGTAGCGCCACTGTGTATATGCAGTCACAGATTCCTGAAATGTTTGTGTCTGCATACCCTTCTGGAGTAGCCTATCTAGTGTAATGGCTAGAAGTGTCGGGAGTGTGGGTGTCTAGCGAGTTTGTGATTGGGGCAGCCTGTGTGTAGATACTGTATGTTCCTGGGCCCTGATTAGAGGACTTGTATTCCCACAAATACCAGCCTCTGTGCTGGCAAATTTCTGAGAACCACAACTTTACCTAATTTTTTCATCTTTTTCCCTTCACTGTCTGTGACATTTTTGTCCTAACATATTGCACATCTAGTGACATATTTGGTTTAAATTGGTTGTAGATCTCTATGTGTTTATTTTTGTTTGATATATTTTAATGAGGAAGAAACAGAGAACATTAGAAACATGTATCCAGCAATTCGAGCGAGTCGAAGAATCTACGTACATGAAGAATTATTTTAGGACTACAGGCTGCTATGAGGCTCAGTACATACCTGAGTGATTTATAATTGTTTGATGAGGATTCCTATTGTATCTTATGGTGCCTATTCCCACCTGAGTGTCATTTTGCCTAAAAAATGTCGCTTGCGTGAAGCTCAATTTTGGGCAGTGTCATGGGTTTTTGGTACCAATAGACTTCAATGAAAGTGCCCTAAAGACGTGCGTGACGCAAGCTTTTCGCAGGATTTCTTGCTTCTCCTTCACCTACTAACTAACTTTCCATTGACTAAAGCAAAAACACTTAAGCCTGAAAAACAAGCTCAAGTGTGAACCTAGCCTTATGCCTCGTACACGCGTACGGGATTTCCAAAGGGAAAAGTTCCCGTCGGAAATCCCAAGGGGAAAGCCGAGAACCTGCTTGGTTCAGTCTTTCCCCTACACCGCCGGTTTTCCTGACAGGAAAACTGCCAAAAAACGGCAGGCAAAAGTCCGCCGGATTTACCGGCGGGAAAAAAGAGAACTGTCCGGTGGATTTTGGGCAGTTTTACCATCAGAAAAACTGCGAGGAGCATACACATGGCCGGGATTCCCGGCCAAAAGCTCTCCTCACAGTTTTCCCGTCGGGAAAACTGATCGTGTGTACGAGGCTTTACAGAGCAGGACCAAAACCTTCACCTTCTGTCTGCAAATAATACATATAAAATATTTAAAATTTTATTTTGATCTATTTTATTAAAAGAAAAAAAAAAAATTTTAAACATTAAAGCTGAGTTCCACCTGGGAAAAAAAATATTAAAAGTCAGCAGCTACAAATACTGTAGCTGCTAGCTTTTAATATAAGGACACTTACCTGTCCAGGGAGCCCCCAATGTCGGCACCCAAAGCCAACCTGTTCCTCGGCTCCAGGTGCAGGCGCCGGCATCCTTACTAAGTGAAGTCTTGCGGCTTTACAGCCTGTTTCCTACTGCACATGCGTGTGTCGCGCTGCACGTTCTGAATGGTCCCTGCTGTCTTCTAGAGGACCTGTGTGTCTCCCAGAAGGCAATGGGGGGGAAGGAGGAGGGGCCGGACAATGTGTAGTTCACTGTACGGAGTGCGACGATTTTTCCCTGGATATGGGAGCAGATACCTGAATAGACAGGTTTTTTTTTTAATTTTCACATACATGTTATACATCTGCGTTTTTTTTGCTTAGAACCCCAAACACTATGGCCCGGATTCACAGACACTGGCGCATATTTATGCCGCCGTAGCGTATCTCCTTTACGCTACGCTGACGCAGCGCAGAGAGGCAATCACTGAATTCACAAAGCACTTCCTCCCAAATCTGCGCTGGGTATCTCAGGTGTAAGCCGGCGTAGGTGGAAGTGGACGTGAGCCATGCTAATGAGGCGTGACCCCATGCAAATGATGGGCCGAGCGCCAGACAGATACGTATCGCCAACTGCGCATGCGCCGTCCCGTAGACGCATTCCAGTGCGCATGCTCACAAATACGTCGGAAAAACTGCCTAAGATACGCCGGATCACTGCCTACGGCGTGAACGTAATCTACGCCTAGTTATATTTACGTCCAACGTAAACTATGTAAAATACGCGGGCTTGTGTTCCCTGGTGCAGCCCTTTGCATGGATGCTGCTGAGTTACACCTCCTTTATGGGGCTTAACTTTACGCCGTACGTACAACTTACGCGCACCAGTCGTATCCTACGTCGGGCGCAAGTACGATCGTGAATCGGCGTATCTCCCTCATTTGCATATTTGAATAGAAAATCAATGGGAGCGCCACATGCGTCCAGCGTAAATATGCTCCCACTCTACGCCGGCGTAGGCAAGTTACGTTGGTGGAATGATGCCTGTTTTTAGGCGTATCTTAGTTTTGTTGGCACGGGGCATAGATATGACGGCGCATATTTGCACTTATGCGGCGTATCTCGAGATACGTCGGCGCAAGTGCTTTGTGAATCCTGACCTATATGTTTTCAGAAACAGAGGCCATGGAGAACAAAAGGGTGGCTGCTGCAATTTTATATGTCACATGATATTTGCTCAGCCCTTTTTTAAATGCAAGTTTTCAGGAAAAAAATACATTTAAATGAATATTAATGAACACAAACACAATATATAATACCTGATTTTCAGGTGAAATATAAAATATTATGTTGCATCGAGTTAATAGATACCAAACATGTCAAGATTTAAAATTGCACATGCCAGTAAAATGGCAAAAAACTATAGGTGATGGTTTAAAAGTCTTTACAGGTTATCAGTTTAGAGTTAAACGTGAGCTATGGCATTACAATTATTGCTCTTACTCTAACATTGGCAGCAATGCCTCACATGTGTGGTAAAATCACTATTTAAATATGTGTGCCAGACCTATGTGCACATTTGCATTTGTATTTGCGTGTGAGCAGGGGGGACATGGGTGCTTTTACATATTTTTATTATTATTTGTATTAATTTTATTTATATTTTTTTACATTTGTTTTCGTTTAAGTTGATTTTAGCTTTGAGCCGTGATCGGTACTCTTTATACAGACTTCAGGGGTTTATTAGACCCTTGATAGCTCCCCTGCCCCTCATAGTATCTGATCAAACATCTGGTAATGCCAGGGAATAACAGCACATTCTCCACACTCCTTGGTGGAGCAAGAGAGTCTGGGAATAGTGGCAGATGGCATCGGGGTAGGGGCATTCCAAGCTCTGTAAAAGTGATCTAACAGCTGTCAAGCGCTCAAATGCTTTTACAGGAAATCTGATTACTGACTCGCCGGCTTTATATATATATACGCTGAGCATCAGATGGCTAGAGGAAAGGGCAGTAGGCAAAACAGAGAGATGCAGCATGCTAGCAGGGGGCAGGCTTTTCTACCCAGACTGTTGCTACTTTCTAAAGAAAACAGCACACTGCAGTGTTCAATTGATCAAAGTATAACTAAAGGCAAAAAAATAAAATTGTTTTGAATAGCTTGGAGGGAGATTAGAAAGCTTGCCAGTTTTTATTGCTGTCTGTGCCCCCAGCATCTCTATTTGTCCTGTTTACCATTATCATTGAAAGTAAAAGAAAATCTAAATTTCTTGGTTGTTCCCAGAAAGGTAATAGCTAAGGCACAGAAAGGTTGTCCCCAGAAAGACTAGGCTAAGGCCCTGTACACAAGGGCAAGGAACGTTGTTTTCCCTGACGAGATTCTTGGCAAGAATCTCTTGCCGCCCGAGAGTACACACTGACCTTTTCAAAAGAACCACGGTTCTCTTGAAAGGCAAGAACGCGGTGACGTCATCGCGTACGACGAGCATGCGCTCGTCACATTCGATGCCATCGCCGCCATCTTGCTTCACCCTACCTATGCTGTGGAAGCTACCGTGCATGCGTAATTTTGAGCATGCACGGGTTTCCACGGCGACAGGTAAGTATACACACTCTCGGGTTTCTCGTCGGGAAACAGGCCGACAAGAATCTCGACGAGAAAAAAGAGCGCAGGTTCTCTTTTTTTCTCGTCGAGATTCTGGCCAGATTTCCTGACAAGAAACCTGAAAGCATCGTACACACGAACGGTTTTGTCGGCAACAAGCACTTTTCCTGCTTGTTTTTGCTGAGAAAACCGGTCGTGTATACAAGGCCTTAGGGACAAAAAGTGAAGGAAACGAGACACAGATGGCAGAGAAAAAAAATCTGACAGGTTATAACCCTCCCTTGCTCTGTCCAAAGTGAAAAAAAAAAGTTTGGCCTATAGATCTACTTTAATACTTAGCCCTGCCCCTGTGCTGGCGAACTCCACTGTATTCAAGAGATAGGCTTGCTGAAGACTCTTCTGTATCCAATTCAAAAAGTGTTGGATACAGACATTTTTTTTAACAAGCCTATCTATTAAAGACAGAAGAGTTTGGCAGCTTGGGACTCAAGAGGTGTAAGGGCTCTTTCACACGTCAGCTCAGTTTTTTAGATCAGTTTTTTTTTCATCAGTTGATCCGTTTTTTCATCAGTTTTTCCATCAGTTTTTCCATCCGTTTTTTCATCCGTTTTTATTTTTATTTTTTTTGGGGGGGGGGGGGGGCTTTTTACATATTTTGATGAAAAACGGATGTTAGCGGATCGGATGGTAAACGGATCATCCGCTTACGTCTGTTTTTCGTCCGTTCCGTTTTTTTGACGGAAGAAAAATAGGGTTTTCTTCCGTCCAAAAAAACGGAACTTAACGCAGACGGATGCTAACGGACGTTAGCGGATGCTCATCCGCTAACGGACGCTAACCCATAGGAAAGCATTGCAGTCCGTTAACGGATGTCCAAAAAACGGACGAACGGAACGGACGTGTGAAAGAGCCCTCAGGCCCCGTACACAC
Organism: Rana temporaria; assembly: GCF_905171775.1. Classification (NCBI taxonomy): domain Eukaryota; kingdom Metazoa; phylum Chordata; class Amphibia; order Anura; family Ranidae; genus Rana; species Rana temporaria. Next base: position 94,886,483 of record NC_053495.1, read on the forward strand.
GACCAGTTTCCTCGGCAGAATTCAGCTTCCGACCGAGTTTCTGGCTGAATTCTGCCGAGAAACCCGGCCGTGTGTACACTTTCGGCCGAGGAAGCCGACGAGGAGCTCGACGAGGAAATAGAGAAAATGTTCTCTATTTCCTCGTTGTTCTATGGGAGCTCTCGTCCCGCCGAGCTCCTCGGCGGCTTCAGGGCTGAACTAGCCGAGGAACTCGATGTGTTTGGCACGTCGAGTTCCTCGGCCGTGTGTACGGGGCCTAAGTATTAATGCTTTTCTTTGCATGTTCAACATTCCTTAACTTATTTTATGAGTGACGTTCCTTTTGGTGACACCTTTTTTAAATCCAAATAGCCTAGCAGTCATTCTCTGATGGATCTGCCACTGTCACTCCCTAAACAAAAACTGTAGCTTCCATTTACGATGAAATGATGAAAATGTGTATGTTGCTTCCTCATACTATAATACACAGCCTAGTCTGAAAAGAAATCAGGCCTGGCCTGACACATTGTACAGAAAAGCTGGTATTTGCATAATTATACTTGCTACCATGGTCAACTGAGGAGGCACAGAGACTATGGCCCGGATTCACATACATCGGCGCATATTTATGCCGGCGTAGCGTATCGAATATACGCTACGCAGCGCAGAGAGGCAAGCACAGTATTCACAAAGCACTTGCTCCCACTCGCTCTCAAATCTACGCTGGGTTTCCTCGGGGTAAGCCGTCGTAGGTGGAAGTGGGCATGAGCCTTGCTAATGAGGCGTGACCCGATGCTAATGATGGGCCAAGCGCCATAGAAGTACTTAAAACGAACGGCACATGTGCCGTCCTGTGGCCGCATCCCAGTGTGCATGCTCAGAATCACGTTGAAACATCAGCCGAAGATACGTCGAATCACTGCCTACGACGTGAACGTAACCTACGCCTAGCCATATTCACGTACTACGTAAACAACGTAAAATACGACAGGTCTGTTCCCTGGTCCATACCTTTGCATGAGTTGCGCCTCCTATATGGGGAATAACTTTACGCCGGACGTACGACTTACGCAAACCACGTATATTATGCGCTGGGCGCAACTACGTTTGTGAACCGGCGTATCTCCCTCATTTGCATATGTGCATAGAAAATCAATGGGAGCGGAAAATGTGCCCAGCGTAAACATGCGCCCACGATACGATGGTGTAGGCAAGTTACGTTGGTGGTAGAAAGCCTATTTTTAGGTGTATGGCACGGCGCACAGATACGACGGCGCATTGTTACACTTACGCGGCGTATCTCGAGATACGTCGGCGTAAGTGCTTTGTGAATCCGGGCCTATGTATGTGAGATATGGCACTGGAGATGTGACACTGGCTCTAAGCAGCTTAGGGCCCTTTCACACTGAACACAGTTGCATGCAGTTGGCTGCAGTTGGATGCATTTCCAACTGCACTCCAACTGCATAGACAGCCCAAAATCAAGGTAATCCTATGGTCATAGTTCAAACCATTGCAGTTCAGTTCAGGGCAGTTAAAAAAGTGGAAAGAACATAATTTCACCATAAATCAGCCACGACCAGGTGCTCCTCACAAGATTTCTGACAGAGAAGGAAAAAGAGATGTCCAATGTCTCACTCTCTACAGCCCATACCTCTTTCATTACATAAAAGGATTTTGCTCACTTTAAAAACTTGTATGCCATTATTATGATGATCTACCAGAACACCCAGATCCTTCTCCACCATTGATTCCCCCAGTTGTTCTCCTCCTAGTATGTATGATGGATGCATATTCTTAGACCCCATGTGCATAACTTTACAACTTTATCAACATTAAACATCATTTGCCACATAGTTACCCAATTAAACAGAGCATTGAGGTTGGCTTGTAAGTTAGAGACATTTTGTAAGGCTATTGTTCCACTGCATAGCTTGGTGTCATCTGCAAAGACTGAAATGGTACTTTTAATCCCAGACCCAATATCATAAAAAAAAGTAAGGGTCCCAACACAGAACCTTGGGGTACATCACTAATAACCTTCGACCATTTACATAGTTACATAGTTACATAGTTAGTCAGGTTGAAAAAAGACACAAGTCCATCCAGTTCAACCACAAAAAACAAAAAAACAAAATAAAAAACACAGTAAAATCCTATACACCCAACTCCATACCCACAGTTGATCCAGAGGAAGGCAAAAAAACCCAGCGGAGCATGATCCAATTTGCTACAGCAGGGTAAAAAATTCCTTCCTGATCCCCCGAGAGGCAATCGGATTTACCCTGGATCAACTATACCTACAAATCTTAGTACTCAGTTATATTCTGTACATTTAGGAAAGAATCCAGGCCTTTCTTAAAGCAATCTACTGATCTGGCCAGAACCACATCTAGAGGGAGTCTGTTCCACATTTTCACAGCTCTTACTGTGAAAAAAACCTTTCCGTATTTGGAGGTGAAATCTCTTTTCCTCTAGACGTAAAGAGTGCCCCCTTGTCCTCAGTGATGACCGTAAAGTGAATAACTCAACACCAAGCTCACTGTATGGACCTCTTATATATTTGTACATGTTGATCATATCCCCCCTTATTCTCCTCTTCTCAAGAGTGAATAAATGTAGTTCCTCTAATCTTTCCTCATAGCTGAGCTCCTCCATGCCTCTTATCAGTTTGGTTGCCCTTCTCTGCACTTTCTCCAGTTCTCCGATATCCTTTTTGAGAACTGGTGCCCAAAACTGAACTGCATATTCCAGATGAGGTCTTACTAATGATTTGTACAGGGGCAAAATTATATCTCTGTCTCTGGAGTCCATACCTCTCTTAATACAAGAAAGGACTTTGCTCGCTTTGGAAACCGCAGCTTGGCATTGCATGCCATTATTGAGCTTATGATCAACTAAAACCCCCAGATCCTTCTCCACTACAGATCCCCCCAGTTGTACTCCCCCTAGTATGTATGATGCATGCATATTCTTAGCCCCCAAGTGCATAACTTTACATTTATCTACATTAAACCTCATCTGCCACTTAGTCGCCCAATCAGACAGAGCATTGAGGTCGGCTTGTAAATTGGAGACATCCTGTAAGGACGTTATTCCACTGCATAGCTTGGTGTCATCTGCAAAGACAGAAATGTTACTTTTGATCTCAGACCCAACATCATTTATAAATATATTGAAAAGTAAGGGTCCCAGCACTGAACCTTGGGGTACACCACTGATAACCTTGGACCATTCAGAGTAAGAATCATTAACCACGACTCTCTGAATTCTGTCTTTCAGCCAGTTTTCTATCCATTTACAAACTGATATATCCAATCCTGTAGACCTTACCTTACACATGAGCCGTGTGTGCGGAACTGTATCGAACGCTTTTGCAAAATCCAAATATATCACGTCCACAGCCACTCCTCTGTCCAGGGTTTTACTTACCTCTTCATAAAAGGAAATCAGGTTTGTCTGACAACTTCTGTCTTTCATGAATCCATGTTGTCTGCTGCTTAAATAGTTTTTTTCCTGCAAGAACTCATCCATGTGGTCTTTTATTAAACGTTCCAGTATCTTCCCAACTATAGAAGTTAAACTAACAGGTCTATAGTTACTTGGTAAAGACTTTGTTCCCTTTTTAAATATGGGCACCACATTGGCCCTGCGCCAATCCAGTGGTACTATTCCTGTCTTTAATGAGTCCCTAAATATTAGATACAGTGGCTTTGAAATGACAGAGCTCAACTCACCTAGGATCCGTGGATGGATGCCATCAGGTCCAGGTGCTTTATCCACCTTTATTCTGTCTAAATATTTCTGGACCATATCACTTTTGAGCCATTGTGGATTTGGGGCTGTGTCACTCCCACCCCCATTTTGGACATGAGCTCCCCCATGCTCCATTGTATACACAGAGCTGAAGAAAACATTTAATAAATTTGCCTTCTCTTTGTCCCCAGTCACCCACTCTAGATTATTTTGTAAGGGGCCTACATGCTCAGACTTCACCTTTTTACTATTAATATATTTAAAGAATTTTTTGGGGTTTGTCCTACTATCTTTTGCAATCTGTCGTTCGTTTTGAATTTTTGCATCCTTGATTTCCTTTTTGCATATCCTGTTATATTCTTTGTAACATTTAAACAACACTAGTGTTCCTTCATTTTTATATTTTTTAAAAGCTACTTTCTTATTGTTTATAGCTTTTTTAACTTTGACCGTGAGCCACATAGGTTTTATTTTTAGCCTTTTAAACTTATTGCCCATGGGAACATACTTTGCAGTGAGGTTCCACACAGTCTTTTTGAAGAATTCCCATTTTTGTTCTGTGTTCATCTGTGCCAATAGTCCCTCCCAGTCCAAGTCCTGGAGAGCAGCCCTCATCCTTGGAAAATTTGCTCTCTTAAAATTTAGTGTTTTAATATTTCCTGTATGTATTTCTTGCTTATAGTTAACATTAAATGAAATCATGTTATGATCACTGCTACCCAGGTGTTCCTTTATCTGAACATTAGTAATAAGCTCTGCATGGTTTGAGATTATCAGGTCCAACAGGGCATCATTCCTAGTTGGGGCCTCAATAAACTGCACCATAAAATTGTCCTGCAATAGGTTTTTAAATTTTTGTCCTTTAACTGTCCCAGAAGTGCCATTAATCCAGTCAATTTCTGGGTAGTTAAAATCCCCCATTATTATCACCGTCCCAGACCTTGCAGCCCTTTCCATCTGTGCAAGGAGCTGAGTCTCCACCTCCTCATTAACATTGGGTGGTTTATAACAAACTCCAATGATTAATTTTGAACTACGCACATCTGTATGCAGTTCCACCCATAATGCTTCAGCCTCATCACACTCTCCATCCACCAGGTTCTCTTTCACGCTTGCTTTGAGGTCACTTCTCACATAGAGACAGACCCCTCCACCTTTCCTTTTTACCCTGTCTTTCCGAAAGAGAGCATAGCCAGGAATATTAATAGCCCAGTCATGTGAGGATTGAAGCCAAGTTTCAGCAATACCGATTACATCATAGCTCTCCTCATGCACCAGAGCTTCCAGCTCACCTGTACTACTCTCTGAATACAGTCTTTTATCCAGTCTTCTATCCATTTACAAACTTTTCCAATCCTGTAGGCCTTACCTTACACATTAGCTGTTTGAGGGGAACTGTGTCAAAAGCTTTTGCAAATTCCAAGTATACCACATCCACAGCCACTCCTTTGTCTAAGTTTTTGTATACCTCCTCACAAAAAGAGATCAGATTTGTTTGACAACTTCTGTCTTTAATGAATCCATACTGTCTATTGCCTAAAATATTTTCGTCTAGCAAAAATTAATCTATGTAGTTTTTTCTTAAACTCTTCTGTATCTTTTCAACTATAGAAGTTAAAAAATAAAAGGTCTATAGTTATTTGGTAAAGGCTTTGACCTCTTTTTAAATACAGGCACCACATTGACCTTATGCCAATCCAGTGATACTATTCCAGTCATTAACCCGAGCGTGATTCGGGATGGATTTTTTGTTCCAAAATCGGTAACCCCGAGTCACGCTCGGGGTAGCTATGCAGAGCCTGCAGCGTGCGCTGGCTTACCTTGTTCCTGGATCCAGCGATGCCACTGCGCTGTGTGAGCGAGCGGGACCTTGCTCGATTCACAGTGTCCTCCTGTGCCGCCGATCTCCGTTCCCTGTAACGTTACGACGCACGGGGGCGGAGATTGGCGCCAAATTCAAAAACTTAAACAAACACTATACATACAGTATACTGTAATCTTATAGATTACAGTACTGTATGTAAAAAATACACACCCCCCTTGTCCCTAGTGGTCTGCCCAGTGCCCTACATGTACTTTTATATAATAAAAACATTTCTTTCTCCCTGCAAACTGTAGATTGTCCATAGAAACCAAAAGTGTCCCTTTATGTCAAAAATGGTTTTAGATCAGCTAGAAAACAGCGATAATAAATTATAATCACTTGCAGAATTGTGCGATAGAGATTTGTGGGGAAATTCGTCATAAAAAAATAAAAGTAATAACAGCGACAATTCTGCAACTGAGCAAATTTCAGTGATTTTGAGTTGATTACATTATTGAATAATTTTTATTATAATTACATTATTATTTGTTATAATTATTTATAATTATTTATTATATTATAATCTATAATTTTGTTTTTAAAAAAATGTCATACCCGGGATGCCTATTAGACTCTGGTTTGGTCAGATTTAAGTGAGTTATTCCTAAAAATTACAGGCCTACAGTATAAAACGCCAAATTTCCTTGCAAATAATGGTACCGCTTTCAGCATCTTTTTTCTGAAAGAATCATACCGCCAGGGAGGTTAAAGAGTCCCTAAAATTTTGAAACAATAGCTTGGAAATGGCAGAGCTCAATTATTTTAGAACCCGTGAGTGTATGGCATCGTATCCAGGTGCTTTATTTACCCTTCAATCCCCTAAATGTTTCTGGACCATATTAATTTTTAGCCATAGTGGTTCATTTGGGGCTGTGTCCATATCATCCCCATTGGGGACATGAGCTGCCCTATGCTCATTTGTGTACACAGAGCTGAAGAAGATAATTAACCCCTTAACGCCCGCCGCACGACTATTTACGTCCGCAGAATGGCACGGACAGGCAGAGGGATATATACGTCCTTGCCTTCTAGCGGATGGGGGGTCCGATCGGGACCCCCTCCCGCTGCGTGAGGCGGGCGGGTTCCCTCGGGGAGCGATCCGGGACGACGGTGCGGCTATTCGTTTATAGCTGCTCCGTCGCGATCGCTCCCCGAGGCTGAAGCACGGGGAGAGCCGTATGTAAACACGGCTTCCCCGTGCTTCACTGTGGCGGCGTATTGATCGAGTGATCCCTTTTATAAGGGAGACTCAATCGATGACGTCAGTCCTACAGCCACACCCCCCTACAGTTGTAAACACACACTGAGTGAACACTAACCCCTACAGCGCCCCCTGTGGTTAACTCCCAAACTGCAACTGTCATTTTCACAATAAACAATGCAATTTAAATGCATTTTTTGCTGTGAAAATGACAATGGTCCCAAAAATGTGTCAAAATTGTCCGAAGTGTCCGCCATAATGTCGCAGTCACGAAAAAAAATCGCTGATCGCCGCCAATAGTAGTAAAAAAAAAAAAAATAATAAAAATGCAATAAAACTATCCCCTATTTTGTAAACGCTATAAATTTTGCGCAAACCAATCGATAAACGCTTATTGCGATTTTTTTTACCAAAAATAGGTAGAAGAATACGTATCGGCCTAAACTGAGGAAATTATTTTTTTTTTATATATGTTTTTGGGGGATATTTATTATAGCAAAAAGTAAAAAATATTGCATTTTTTTCAAAATTGTCGCTCTATTTTTGTTTATAGCGCAAAAAATAAAAACCGCAGAGGTGATCAAATACCACCAAAAGAAAGCTTTATTTGTGGGGAAAAAAGGACGCCAATTTTGTTTGGGAGCCACGTCGCACGACCGCGCAATTGTCTGTTAAAGCGACGCAGTGCCGAATCGCAAAACCTGGCCTGGGCATTTAGCTGCAAAATGGTCCGGGGCTTAAGTGGTTAATAGATTTGCCTTCTCTTTGTCCTCAGTCACCCACTCTAGAATAGTTTGTAAAAGGCATACATGCTAAGACCAGATGTTTTTACGAATAAGATATTTAAAGAATTGTTGGGGGTTTATCCTACTCTCTTTTGCAATCTGTCATTTTTCTTTTGAATTTTTGTGGCCTTGATTTTCTTATTATATTATCTGTTATATTCTTTGTAACCTTTAAATGAGTCGTCCTTCATTTTTTATATCTTTTAAATGCTCTTTTCTTATTATTTGTAGCTTTTTAACTTTGGCCATGAGCCAAACTTAGACATTATTACAGTGTTCCTCAGGTAAGACAGTTCATATACAGAATGTGTATTGTAGATGTATTTTGGTGGAATTCAGATAAGGAAGCTGGTATTAAGGTTCCTATGACACAGCTGTCTGTTTCTTGGGTGGACCCGATCATACCATCCATTGCCCTCTATGGAGAGGCGGGTGTCAATGGACACGTATCCGCTGACACCCGCCAACATCCTATCTGATCCTATCCTAAAAACAGATGGATGGGGGATCTGTTCCCCATTCATCTAGTGGATCAGATGGCAGTCAAGTGTAAACTGACAGGTGGTCTGTTTACATCCGACAACCCATAGAGAAGAACGGACATGGACAAGCCATCTACCAACTGACAGATTCCCCACTAAACTGGCAGAGTTCGCCTCATGGGAAAGGGGCCTATAAGAAACAGATATTCATTGGTGAGTGGCCATGCCTAGGTGTTTGTTGGCTCCATATACATTGGTGATCAAGCATACATTATCTCACAAAAGTGAGTACACCCCCACATTTTGTAAATATTTTATTATATCTTTTCCTGTGACAACACTGAAGAAATTACACTTTGTTACAATGTAAAGTAGTGAGCATACAGCTTGTATAACAGTGTAAATTTGCTGTCCCCTCAAAATAACTCAACACACAGCCATTAATGTCTAAACCACTGGCAACAAAAGTGAGTACACCCCTAAGTGAAAATGTCCAAATTGCTTACTTATTTGAGAAAAGCTGGACCAGTCCCACTTCTGCCTCTTGACTTTTTGCTTTAATGGCAGGCAGTATTCAAGTCTGGCAATTCACTCTGGCATGACTTTCACAGTGGCATGCTCTGCTGTATGTCAGCATAGCTGGGAACACTGCCATTCAGCAGAAAGCCAAAAGGCAAGGGACTGGTTCAGTGCTTCTCAAGTAAGCAACCATTGAAGATCCCACTAATCACTAATGTTTTGGGGCACTGACCAGTGAACGCCAATGTTTCAGGGGCACTGATCACTGAATACCAATGAATAAGGGAGCATGTACCATTGAACACAATAGAAAAATAAGGCACTCCCCACTGAGTTCCAATGAATTTAGTGGTATTCACCAATGAGCACCAATGTTTAAAGGGGCACTCAGCACCAATCACCAATGTAAGGGGGCACTTACTCCTGACTACTGCACACCCCAAGCTGTGCTGTGTATCACAAGTCCTGACCCTTGTATCGTATACACTATGGGCTAGATTCAAGTAGCCCGCCGTAAGTTTGTGCGGGCGTAGCGTATGTTATTTACGCTACGCCGCCGCAACTTACACGGGCAAGTGCAGTATTCACAAAGCACTTGCTCCGTAAGTTGCGGCGGCGTAGCGTAAATGGGGCCGTCGTATACGAGCCTAATTCAAATGAGTATGAGGGGGGCGTGTTTTATGTAAATGGGTGGTGACCCGACGTGATTGACATTTTTCCCGAATGGCGCATGCGCCGTCCGTGGAATTTCCCAGTGTGCATTGCTCCAAAGTACGCCGAAAGGACGTCATTGGTTTCGACGTGAACGTAAATTACGTTCAGCCCTATTCGCGAACGACTTATGCAAACGACGTAAAAAATTCAAAATTTGACGCGGGAACGACGTCCATACTTAACATTGCGTACGCCTCATAATAGCAGGAGCAACCTTACGCCGAAAAAGCCTAACGTAAACTACGTAAAAAAATAGCGCCGGGCGTACGTAAATTTGTGAATCGGCGTATCTAGGTAATTTGCATATTCTACGCCGAAAACGACGGAAGCGCACTTAGCGGCCAACGTAAATATGCACCCGTAAGATACGACGGTGTAAGAGACTTACGCCAGTCGGATCTTAGGCTAATGTCGGCGTATCTTGCTTTCTGAATACAGAAAAAAGATACGCCGGCGCAGCTTTGAATTTACGCAGCGTATCTATAGATACGCCGGCGTAAATCAATGCTGAATCTAGCCCTATGTGGTAAAGTACATAATTCTGACCCCTGTATACTATGATTTATTGTACATTTTATAACCGGAACTGCTTCAATCTACAGTATATGCTATGTAATATATTATATACAAACTTATTATTATTCACACAAATCTACCTTCTGGGTGCAGAAAAGCAATTTTCTACAAATTATTCTTCATCTGGTTTATGTTTGTCTGTGAGACTGTTGCTTGTGGTACTGTAATTAATGACTATTTTGTGGGTATAAGAACTGTGGCAAATGTGAGCAGTGTAGACATCAAGTAGGCTTGGGTTCTATTCAGTGGGACTGCATTCACCTTGTATAGTATTTTATTTTCTCCTCTTAATTTGTCTTCTGGGTTTTCCCAATAGAAACATACTCACATGCCCACTGAATTCAGTGTTGTCCTGCTGTGACTTGCCAAAAAAACTTTGCTGCGTGCCAGGACCTGCATGCATGCCGAGAATATGTAAATTGCATATCCCAGGAGCGTTCAGGTGCAAGGGTATGGAGTGCAGAAAAAAAGGTTGTGGAGGGTGGCGTCTTATAGGGATTAAAAGTGCTGAGTTTGAGTGAAGGTCTGCTTTGAAAGCCAACTTCAGGAAACCTAAAAAATTCTCCTTTCAGTCTGCACTACAAGGGTGGACTGCTCGTTTAGTCCATGGGACAGTAAAAGCATGTTTACATACCTGACCCTCCACTTACTTGGCAGGTGACGCTCCATCATGCTCCAGCGGTGGACTGTCCCTCAGTTGTCCCTCAATTCATCTTGATGACATCAGGGGACCTTAGACTGCCTGAACATGGGGGAGACTAGGGTTCAGGAACTGGTCCAGCAGTGCAGTGGAGAAGAGGATACCATCTGGGCACGCCCACCTACACACTGCAGAATTATCTTCTCAGTCATTCACAATCTGAGGCCTCGTACACACGACCGGTTTCCTCGATAGAATCCATCAAGAAACTTGGTGGCAGAGCTTTTTTGCCGAGGAAACCGGTCGTGTGTACGTTTTTCATCGAGGAAACTTTCGAAGAACTCGACGAGCAAAAAAGAGAGCAAGTTCTCTTTTTCCTCAACGGGAGTCTAAATTTGCCCGTCGAGTTCCTCGTCGGGCTGGTTTTTGACGAGAAACTCGAGGGTGTGTATGCTAAGAAACCCACGCTTGCTCAGATTAAAGTATGAGACGGGAGTAAAAGTAGCATTTGTAATGGAGATAACACATTTTTCAAGCTGTAACAGACTGAAAAGTGCAAATCGTCTCTTACCAAACTTTTACTTAAAGCGGGAGTTCACCCATAAAACAATTTTTCCCCTTAGATGGATGCTCGTTTTGTCTAGGGGAATCGGCTAGTTGTTTTAAAATATGAGCTGTACTTACCGTTTTCGAGATGCATCTTCTCCGTCGCTTCCGGGTATGGGTCTTCGGGAGTGGGCGTTCCTTCTTGATTGACAGTCTTCCGAGAGGCTTCCGACGGTCGCATCCATCGCGTCACTAGTAGCCGAAAGAAGCCGAACGTCGGTGCGGCTCTATACTGCCCCTGCGCACCGACGTTCGACTTCTTTCGGAAAATCGTGACGCGATGGATGCGACAGTCGGAAGCCTCTCGGAAGACTGTCAATCAAAATAGGAACGCCCAGTCCCGCAGCCCATACCCAGAAGCGACGGAGAAGATGCATCTCGTAAACGGTAAGTACAGCTCATATTTTAAAACAACTAGCCGATTCCCCTAGACAAAACGAGCATCCATCTAAGGGGAAAAAGTGTCATGTACGGGTGAACCCCCGCTTTAACACGCAGTAACATGAGATTAGCAAAAGCAGCCCCAGGGTTTGTGCCAGTGGAATCAAACTTCCCCTGCCGTTGTATGTGTTGTATGTCACCGCGTTTGAGAACGAGGAGATTTTGTCTTGACAGTGTGTACGCAAAACAAGCCTAACAAGGAACTCGACGAGGAAAACGATGTGTCTCGCCCGACGAGTTCCTCGGTCGTGTGTACGAGGCCTCAGAAATGTTCATGCTCACAGTGCTGGTTTCCTATCTGTCTAGCAGTTCCTTGTAGAAAGTGCACCTCCCATCATCACTATCCCTGACCTGGTAGAGTGTTGTATTGGATTTTCAAATATAGCGGATCTTAGTTATAAGCAAAGAGCCTGAGCCTGACAGAACTCACTGCAGCACAGACTCAATGGACCAAGAGAGTGGCTATTCCCATTAAAGAGACAGTCGTTATTCACAAGTCATATATGCTTGGAGTTGGCAGAGGTCGGTGATGCAGAGCAGAGATGACACCATAAAATATAGTTATTGATCTGTCTTAATCTGCATCTCCAAGTCCATTCATTTAACACCTGCATTGCTGTATTCATAGTGGCTTGGCTTCTATCCTGATCTCCTACAGTGAATAGGCCAGAATTCACTTATTATTACAGCAGGCATTGCCTGGCTGGTCTGATCATTGGCTTGTAGGATGAGCCCCCCCCCATAGATGATAAGTGAGGTGCTGTGCTCTTCAGTAATGGCACAGGGCCAGATTCACATAGAGATACGACGGTGTATCTCCTGATACACCGTCGTATCTCTGAGTTGCGTCGGTCGTATTTATGCGACTGATTCATAGAATCAGTTACACATTGATATGCCTAAGATCTGACAGGTGTAACTGTGTTACACCGTCGGATCTTAACTGCAATTTTAAAATGGCCGCGGGGGGGCGTTCTCGCTGATTTACGCCGAGAATATGTAAATCAGCGAGATACGCCAATTCACGAACGTACGCGGGCCCGACGCAGTCACTTTACGCCGTTTACGTAAGGGTTTTCCCGGCGTATAGTTACCCCTGCTTCTATGAGGCGCAGCCAATGTTAAGTATGGCCGTCGTTCCCGTGTCGAATTTTGAAATTTTACGTCGTTTGCGTACGTCGATTCACAAAACCGATGGACGCAAGTTACGCTCACGCCGAAACCAATGACGTCCTAGCGACGTCATTGGGAGCAATGCACGCCGAGAAAATTCACGGGCGGCGCATGCGCAGTTAAATCGGCGCGGGGAAGTGTTTTGTGAATTACCCACTTGACTCTAAAACTTGCGGCGGCAGATCTTAAATCACATAGGTTACGTGGATCTAAAGATCCGCTAACCTATGTGAATGTGGCCCCGAGTTTGTATCAGATTTGGATTAGCTGGTGGGATGATTGGGTTGTGGGGTGAGCACCCTATAGGTGATAAGTGACAGGCTGTGCTCCTATGGAATGGTGTATAGGTGACACAGTTTGTATCAGGTTTGGATTAGCTGGTGGGATGATTGGGTTGTGGGGTGAGCACCCTATAGGTGATAAGTGACAGGCTGTGCTCCTATGGAATGGTGTATAGGTGACACAGTTTGTATCAGGTTTGGATTAGCTGGTGGGATGATTGGGTTGTGGGGTGAGCACCCTATAGGTGATAAGTGACAGGCTGTGCTCCTATGGAATGGTGTAGTGTATAGGTGACACAGTTTGTATCAGATTTGGATTAGCTGGTGGGATGATTGGGTTGTGGGGTGAGCACCCTATAGGTGATAAGTGACAGGCTGTGCTCCTATGGAATGGTGTAGTGTATAGGTGACACAGTTTGTATCAGATTTGGATTAGCTGGTGGGATGATTGGGTTGTGGGGTGAGCACCCTATAGGTGATAAGTGACAGGCTGTGCTCCTATGGAATGGTGTATAGGTGACACAGTTTGTATCAGGTTTGGATTAGCTGGTGGGATGATTGGGTTGTGGGGTGAGCACCCTATAGGTGATAAGTGACAGGCTGTGCTCCTATGGAATGGTGTATAGGTGACACAGTTTGTATCAGATTTGGATTAGCTGGTGGGATGATTGGGTTGTGGGGTGAGCACCCTATAGGTGATAAGTGACAGGCTGTGCTCCTATGGAATGGTGTAGTGTATAGGTGACAGAGTTTGTATCAGATTTGGATTAGCTGGTGGGATGATTGGGTTGTGGGGTGAGCACCCTATAGGTGATAAGTGACAGGCTGTGCTCCTATAGAATGGTGTATAGGTGACAATCACAGGGAACGGTGGATGGTGATGAGATAAAGCTGCTCCGGGAAATGCTGAGCTGTCCAGCCCAGATGTGGAGTATTGATCGTCAGTCGGTGGAGAAGATGCCGTCTATTTCCTGGGCAGGACGGGGTTTATTTACTAAAGCTGGAGAGTGCAAAATCAGGTTCACTTCTGCATAGAAACCAATCAGCTTCCAACCTCAGCTTGTTCAATACAAACCCAAAAGTTCGCTTGATTTTCCACTCTCCAGCTTTAGGAAATAAACCCTGATGTGTACTATGATCAGAACATTAATAAAGGCTGTGTTGTGTACCATGTGCTGTGTGATGTGTTGTGTGATGTGTACTGTGTTGTGTGCTGCGTGTTGTGTTGTGTGCTGTGTTGTGCGTTGTGTGCTTTGTGTTGTGTGTTGTATACTGTGTGTTGTGTGATGTGTCATGTGTGCTTTGTGTGGTGTCATGTGTGCTGTGTGTCCCCTGTACACTACAATGATGTGTTGTTGTATGTCCCCTGTACACTATGATTATGTGTTGTTGTATGTTGTGTGTCCCCTGTACACTACAATGATTTGTTGTTGTATGTTGCGTGTACCCTCTACACTATGATGATGTGTTGTATGTTTAGTGCCCCTGTATACTATGATGATGTGTTGTTGTGTGTCCCATGTACACTATGATGATGTATGTTGTGTGTCCCCTGTACACTACTATGATGATGTGTTGTTGTATGTTGTGTGTCCCCTGTACACTACTATGATGATTTGTTGTTGTATGTCCCCTGTACACTATGATGAGTTGGTGTTGTATGTCCCCTGTACACTATGATGATGTGTTGTTGTATGTTGTGTGTCCCATGTACACTATGATGATGTGTTGTTGTTCTGTGTCCCCTGTACACTATGATGATGTGTTGTTGTTGTGTGTCCCCTGTACACTATGATGATGTGTTGTTGTATGTTATGTGTCCCCTGTACATTATGATGATGTGTTGTTGTATGTTGTGTGTCCCCTGTATACTATGATGATGTGTTATTGTATGTTGTGTGTCCCCTGTACACTATGATGATGTGTTGTATGTTGTGTGTCCCCTGTACATTATGATGATGTGTTGCATGTTGTGTGTCCCCTGTACACTATGATGATGATGTGTTGTATGTTGTGTGTCCCCTGTACACTACTATGATGATTTGTTGTTGTATGTCCCCTGTACACTATGATGAGTTGGTGTTGTATGTCCCCTGTACACTATGATGATGTGTTGTTGTATGTTGTGTGTCCCATGTACACTATGATGATGTGTTGTTGTTCTGTGTCCCCTGTACACTATGATGATGTGTTGTTGTTGTGTGTCCCCTGTACACTATGATGATGTGTTGTTGTATGTTATGTGTCCCCTGTACATTATGATGATGTGTTGTTGTATGTTGTGTGTCCCCTGTATACTATGATGATGTGTTGTTGTATGTTGTGTGTCCCCTGTACATTATGATGATGTGTTGTTGTATGTTGTGTGTCCCCTGTATACTATGATGATGTGTTATTGTATGTTGTGTGTCCCCTGTACACTATGATGATGTGTTGTATGTTGTGTGTCCCCTGTACATTATGATGATGTGTTGCATGTTGTGTGTCCCCTGTACACTATGATGATGATGTGTTGTATGTTGTGTGTCCCATGTACACTATGATGATGATGATGATGTGTTGTGTGTCCCCTGTACACTACGATGATGATGTGTTTTGTTGTATGTTGTGTGTCCCTTGTACACTACTATGATATGTTGTATGTTGTGTGTCCCCTGCACACGATGATGATGATGATGATGATGTGTTGTATGTTGTTTGTTCCCTGTACACTATGATGATGATGATGATGTGTTGTATGTTGTGTGTCCCCTGTACACTATGATGATGATGTGTTGTTGTATGTTGTGTGTCCCCTGTACACTACGATGATAATGATGATGTGTTGTATGTTCTGTGTCCCCTGTACACTACAATGATGATGTGTTGTATGTTGTGTGTCCCCTGTACACTATGATGATGATGTGTTGTTGTATGTTGTGTGTCCCCTGTACACTACGATGATAATGATGATGCGTTGTATGTTGTGTGTCCCCTGTACACTACAATTATAATGATGTATGTGTTGTATGTTGTGTGTCCCCTGTACACTATGATGATGATGTGTTGTATGTTGTGTGTCCCCTGTACACTATGATGATGAATGATGTGTTGTATGTTGTGTGTCCCCTGTACACTACGATGATAATGATGATGTGGTGTATGTTGTGCGTCCCCTGTACACTATGATGATGATGTGTTGTATGTTGTGTGTCCCCTGTACACTATGATGATGATGTGTTGTTGTATGTTGTGTGTCCCCTGTACACTACGATGATAATGATGATGTGTTGTATGTTGTGTGTCCCCTGTACACTACAATGATGATGTGTTGTATGTTGTGTGTCCCCTGTACACTATGATGATGATGTGTTGTTGTATGTTGTGTGTCCCCTGTACACTACAATGATAATGATGATGTGTTGTATGTTGTGTGTCCCCTGTACACTACAATTATAATGATGTATGTGTTGTATGTTGTGTGTCCCCTGTACACTATGATGATGATGTGTTGTATGTTGTGTGTCCCCTGTACACTATGATGATGAATGATGTGTTGTATGTTGTGTGTCCCCTGTACACTACGATGATAATGATGATGTGTTGTATGTTGTGTGTCCCCTGTACACTACGATGATAATGATGATGTGTTGTATGTTGTGTGTCCCCTGTACACTACAATGATGATGTGTTGTATGTTGTGTGTCCCCTGTACACTACGATGATAATGATGATGTGTTGTATGTTGTGTGTCCCCTGTACACTACGATGATAATGATGTGTTGTATGTTGTGTGTCCCCTGTCCCCTGTACACTACGATGATAATGATGATGTGTTGTATGTTGTGCGTCCCCTGTACACTATGATGATGATGTGTTGTATGTTGTGTGTCCCCTGTACACTATGATGATGATGTGTTGTATGTTGTGTGTCCCCTGTACACTACGATGATAATGATGCTGTGCTGTATGTTGTGTGTCCCCTGTACACTACAATTATAATGATGTATGTGTTGTATGTTGTGTGTCCCCTGTACACTATGATGATGATGATGTGTTGTATGTTGTGTGTCCCCTGTACACTACGATGATAATGAGAATGTGTTGTATGTTGTGTGTCCCCTGTACACTACAATGATAATGATGATGTGTTGTATGTTGTGTGTCCCCTGTACACTACGATGATAATGATGATGTGTTGTATGTTGTGTGTCCCCTGTACACTATGATGATGATGTGTTGTATGTTGTGTGTCCCCTGTACACTATGATGATTAATGATGTGTTGTATGTTGTGTGTCCCCTGTACACTACGATGATAATGATGATGTGTTGTATGTTGTGTGTCCCCTGTTTAGGAAATAAACCCTGATGTGTACTATGATCAGAACATTAATAAAGGCTGTGTTGTGTACCGTGTGCTGTGTGATGTGTTGTGTGATGTGTTGTGTGATGTGTACTGTGTTGTGTGCTGCGTGTTGTGTTGTGTGCTGTGTTGTGCGTTGTGTGCTTTGTGTTGTGTGTTGTATACTGTGTGTTGTGTCATGTGTGCTTTGTGTGGTGTCATGTGTGCTGTGTGTCCCCTGTACACTACAATGATGTGTTGTTGTATGTCCCCTGTACACTATGATTATGTGTTGTTGTATGTTGTGTGTCCCCTGTACACTACAATGATTTGTTGTTGTATGTTGCGTGTACCCTCTACACTATGATGATGTGTTGTATGTTTAGTGCCCCTGTATACTATGATGATGTGTTGTTGTATGTTGTGTGTCCCATGTACACTATGATGATGTATGTTGTGTATCCCCTGTACACTACTATGATGATGTATGTTGTGTGTCCCCTGTACACTACTATGATGATGTGTTGTTGTATGTTGTGTGTCCCCTGTACACTACTATGATGATTTGTTGTTGTATGTCCCCTGTACACTATGATGAGTTGGTGTTGTATGTCCCCTGTACACTATGATGATGTGTTGTTGTATGTTGTGTGTCCCATGTACACTATGATGATGTGTTGTTGTTCTGTGTCCCCTGTACACTATGATGATGTGTTGTTGTTGTGTGTCCCCTGTACACTATGATGATGTGTTGTTGTATGTTATGTGTCCCCTGTACATTATGATGATGTGTTGTTGTATGTTGTGTGTCCCCTGTATACTATGATGATGTGTTGTTGTATGTTGTGTGTCCCCTGTACATTATGATGATGTGTTGTTGTATGTTGTGTGTCCCCTGTATACTATGATGATGTGTTATTGTATGTTGTGTGTCCCCTGTACACTATGATGATGTGTTGTATGTTGTGTGTCCCCTGTATAGTATGATGATGATGATGTGTTGTATGTTGTGTGTCCCCTGTACATTATGATGATGTGTTGCATGTTGTGTGTCCCCTGTACACTATGATGATGATGTGTTGTATGTTGTGTGTCCCATGTACACTATGATGATGATGTGTTGTGTGTCCCCTGTACACTACGATGATGATGTGTTTTGTTGTATGTTGTGTGTCCCTTGTACACTACTATGATATGTTGTATGTTGTGTGTCCCCTGCACACGATGATGATGATGATGATGATGATGTGTTGTATGTTGTTTGTTCCCTGTACACTATGATGATGATGATGATGTGTTGTATGTTGTGTGTCCCCTGTACACTATGATGATGATGTGTTGTTGTATGTTGTGTGTCCCCTGTACACTACGATGATAATGATGATGTGTTGTATGTTGTGTGTCCCCTGTACACTACAATGATGATGTGTTGTATGTTGTGTGTCCCCTGTACACTATGATGATGATGTGTTGCTGTATGTTGTGTGTCCCCTGTACACTACGATGATAATGATGATGTGTTGTATGTTGTGTGTCCCCTGTACACTATGATGATGATGTGTTGTATGTTGTGTGTCCCCTGTACACTATGATGATTAATGATGTGTTGTATGTTGTGTGTCCCCTGTACACTACGATGATAATGATGATGTGTTGTATGTTGTGTGTCCCCTGTTTAGGAAATAAACCCTGATGTGTACTATGATCAGAACATTAATAAAGGCTGTGTTGTGTACCGTGTGCTGTGTGATGTGTTGTGTGATGTGTTGTGTGATGTGTACTGTGTTGTGTGCTGCGTGTTGTGTTGTGTGCTGTGTTGTGCGTTGTGTGCTTTGTGTTGTGTGTTGTATACTGTGTGTTGTGTCATGTGTGCTTTGTGTGGTGTCATGTGTGCTGTGTGTCCCCTGTACACTACAATGATGTGTTGTTGTATGTCCCCTGTACACTATGATTATGTGTTGTTGTATGTTGTGTGTCCCCTGTACACTACAATGATTTGTTGTTGTATGTTGCGTGTACCCTCTACACTATGATGATGTGTTGTATGTTTAGTGCCCCTGTATACTATGATGATGTGTTGTTGTATGTTGTGTGTCCCATGTACACTATGATGATGTATGTTGTGTATCCCCTGTACACTACTATGATGATGTATGTTGTGTGTCCCCTGTACACTACTATGATGATGTGTTGTTGTATGTTGTGTGTCCCCTGTACACTACTATGATGATTTGTTGTTGTATGTCCCCTGTACACTATGATGAGTTGGTGTTGTATGTCCCCTGTACACTATGATGATGTGTTGTTGTATGTTGTGTGTCCCATGTACACTATGATGATGTGTTGTTGTTCTGTGTCCCCTGTACACTATGATGATGTGTTGTTGTTGTGTGTCCCCTGTACACTATGATGATGTGTTGTTGTATGTTATGTGTCCCCTGTACATTATGATGATGTGTTGTTGTATGTTGTGTGTCCCCTGTATACTATGATGATGTGTTGTTGTATGTTGTGTGTCCCCTGTACATTATGATGATGTGTTGTTGTATGTTGTGTGTCCCCTGTACACTATGATGATGTGTTGTATGTTGTGTGTCCCCTGTATAGTATGATGATGATGATGTGTTGTATGTTGTGTGTCCCCTGTACATTATGATGATGTGTTGCATGTTGTGTGTCCCCTGTACACTATGATGATGATGTGTTGTATGTTGTGTGTCCCATGTACACTATGATGATGATGTGTTGTGTGTCCCCTGTACACTACGATGATGATGTGTTTTGTTGTATGTTGTGTGTCCCTTGTACACTACTATGATATGTTGTATGTTGTGTGTCCCCTGCACACGATGATGATGATGATGATGATGATGATGTGTTGTATGTTGTTTGTTCCCTGTACACTATGATGATGATGATGATGTGTTGTATGTTGTGTGTCCCCTGTACACTATGATGATGATGTGTTGTTGTATGTTGTGTGTCCCCTGTACACTACGATGATAATGATGATGTGTTGTATGTTGTGTGTCCCCTGTACACTACAATGATGATGTGTTGTATGTTGTGTGTCCCCTGTACACTATGATGATGATGTGTTGCTGTATGTTGTGTGTCCCCTGTACACTACGATGATAATGATGATGTGTTGTATGTTGTGTGTCCCCTGTACACTACAATTATAATGATGTATGTGTTGTATGTTGTGTGTCCCCTGTACACTATGATGATGATGTGTTGTATGTTGTGTGTCCCCTGTACACTATGATGATGAATGATGTGTTGTATGTTGTGTGTCCCCTGTACACTACGATGATAATGATGATGTGTTGTATGTTGTGTGTTCCCTGTACACTACGATGATAATGATGATGTGTTGTATGTTGTGTGTCCCCTGTACACTACAATGATGATGTGTTGTATGTTGTGTGTTCCCTGTACACTACGATGATAATGATGATGTGTTGTATGTTGTGTGTCCCCTGTACACTATGATGATGAATGATGTGTTGTATGTTGTGTGTCCCCTGTACACTACGATGATAATGATGCTGTGTTGTATGTTGTGTGTCCCTGCCCTGTACACTACGATGATGTGATAACACACCTGTCCCTGTCTGTCACCCGGATTCCTTCCACCTCCCAATATAACGTCCGGTCACGCTTAATCCTGGGAGTTTGAGTGGAACAGCTGACAGGGGGAGGGGAGTGATCGGTTTTGTGTGTCTCTCCCCTTTGTCGCCCCAGTGCCCTCAGCAGCTGTCAGTGGATGGGGGATGGGGGGATACTTTCCCCAGGAGTTGTGATTGAACGTGGAGAGGTGTAAGGCTGCAGAGAGGAGCTCCTGTCCTCCTCCACCCTCCTCTCCTTCCTCTCCTCCTCCTCCATCCCTCCCTCCATCCCTCCCTCTCTCTATGTGCCTCTCAGGCACACGCATGGCCATAGGGGATCGTGTTGTGTGATCGAGCCACCTGTCCCCCTCACCTCCCCCTCCACCCATCCTGACCCCCTCCTCCTCCTCCCTCTCTGCCCAGCTGTCCCGCACCGATCCCGCCTGTCCCGATCGCTCCGAGTCTCTCCCAAATTCTCCTGGCTGCCAGACGCCGCAGCTCAAGAGCCTCCTGATCTCTCCTTTCTTCTTCTCCCATCCACCACACATGTGCCCGGCTTTCCCTGCTCTCTGCCGGCTTCATCAGATCCTTTCCTGGTCACCTACCTTCCTAGTGCTCGTCTACCTTTTCCTGGTCACCCACCTTCCCCGGTGACCTACCTTTTCCTGGTCACCTACCTGCCCTGGTCACCTACCTCCCTCTGTGAAAGTGGACACGACACCGAGGATCGCTGCTCACAGAGTGGCCTCTGACAGTAGCATGTTCGGGGTGTACTGCATGGAGTATCCGTATCCAATGGTCCAGGTAATCCCTCCATACAATCACTTTGTTTATGTTTATTCTCCATTTCTGTTTATTTAGAACTTTGGCATGTATTGTCCACCTATTGGCCTTATTATTAGAATCATGTTTACTTGTATGGCTCTGCCCCTAGTAGAAGTGGCATGTGCCCAACCATCAGGCATTTCAAATGATCATTCCTCCTGGCAGATCACCAGTCTTCAATTAATGGCGGTGATTTTCTATACAATCGTAGAGTCAAAAGATTTCTTGTTGTACACCTAAGCTCACCACACACAGTACAATGTGATTGTACAATCTCCCACAGATATGTGGTACAAGGGCCCACCTGATTGGATACATTAGGTAGGCCACGTTCCATGTTTCTGGTAGATTTCAATGTTAATGTATGGTCAGATTGTAACGCGTATGGCGATCACCTACTTTCTTGCGATCAGCTTCTTTCATCCACACTGATCAGAATCATTTTCATAAAATCAATCGATTACACAGTATGTGTCTTTATGATCATTCCTCGATCTCATCATATTTTCCGATTCTGTGAAAAAAAATCGTTCAAATCAGATCCTGACTTTAATTGTTTGGAACATTTATATCGCCTGCATATGTTTTTAAAGTTGGATCCGGTTTCATGATTCTAAAATAAGTTATTTACAAAAAGGTGGGCGCTGCCGGGAACGCCGCTTTACGCCGGATTGCCTTATTATTCCTCGCACTTTTATATAAAGACCGTCATTATTTAATATGGTTGTGTTTCAAGACGTCAACAGGCCCAAACGATGCAAATATATTGTGTATTAATAGTACAGATAATGATTGATGGGTGACGGTGACATCTCGGTGGCAAGCCTGACTGTAACCTAACCCTGCAGAATGTCTTGGGAATGGGATATGTTTCTGTAGCTCTTCGTTTTCATCAGATTGTCCTTGAATAGTGATGTCCTCTGTAGGGTCAGAAGGCATTTGTTTAGCACATGTCTGTGGCTACCCACGGACATTAGATCATAGTTGCCTGCTCAGGCACTTTTCACACAGATCGGTGATGATCTCATATCTGTGGGTGTTCTTTCAGATGATTGGCCACCCACCGGATGTTAGGGGAGAGACAATTGGCTGTGCAGGTTAGAAAAACCTGATTGCTTCTCACTTTGATAAGCTGGTGGTCATATATGGTATATATAGAAATACGGTATATATATATGGTATATATAGAAATACGGTATATATATGGTATATATAGAAATACGGTATATATATATATATGGTATATATAGGAATACGGTATATATATATGGTATATATAGAAATACGGTATATATATATGGTATATATAGAAATACGGTATAGATGGATAGATGGTATATATAGAAATACGGTATAGATGGATAGATGGTATATATAGAAATACGGTATATATATATGGTATATTATATCACTTAGGCTGTTCTGGGCCTAACTGAAGTAATTAGGGCCCAATGTAGCACTGGTGCCAGAGCTTGTCCTGTATTGTTGGATTGCATTGATTGACCACTCTTTATTGCCTATAGGCAGCTTTACTCTCTAGCTACAAAGATACATTTATCGACCTACCTAGCTACCTATCTACCTACCTAGCTACCTATCTAGCTACCTATCTACCTACCTAGCTACCTATCTATCTACCTACCTATATATCTAACTATCTACATACCTACCTATCTACCTACCTATTCTATCTATCTATCTATCTATCTATCTATCTATCTATCTATCTATCTATCTATCTATCTATCTATCTATCTATCTATCCAGTATCTATCTCTCTATAGAGCCTTGAAGCAAGTACATTTAAGCTGGACTCACATATTGCGTTGACGTGCGTTATTTCAACACATAGCACTGAATTGCAGTTTATTTTGTTCACAGCAGGAGCCAAAAATACATGAATTGAATTTCTTTAATGTGCTCTGCAGCTTGCTTGTTATACATTGTACCAATGCAGCATATTTTCACAAAGTGCACACCAGTGCAAGGCATCTGTTTGAGCGGGGCCTATTGGAAGCAATGGATCCCAGCTTGTCATTGCATTGGGCCTGTGTTGAGCACTGCAGTCAAATGGGCATTGTGTGAATGGGCCCTGATTGTGTTCAGAATTATTTTCTCTTTTAGTTGTGGTGGCATTATCGCATTTATTGCATTTCTACACATTTTTGGGCAGGCCAAAATAACAGAGCAGAGATACTTTGACATGAAGTTACATAACCACATAGATAGGGTATAACCACAATAGTGGGAGTAATCTTTATTACAGTAACACTTTATATTACATATATGTACGTACGTTTGTGTATAAGTAGAAAAATGTGTAATGCACTACCCCGTCTGAAGACTGGATCCTAATGCCGCGTACACACGACTGTTTTTCATGTCATGGAAAAAACAACGTTTTTTTCGACGTGATTCCTCTCAAGCCGGCCTTGCATACACACGATCGTGATAAAAAATGCTTGAGCAAAGCGCAGTGATGTAAAACACGTACGACGGCACTATAAAGGGGAAGTTCCATTAGAATGGCACCACCCTTGGGGCTGATTATGCTAATTTCCGTCTCATAATTTGCTTCTGAGCATGCACGTTTTTTCCCCCGACGTTAAAGCGTACACGCGACCATTTTTCACGACGAGAAAAACGACGATGTGAAAAACAACGAGAAAAAATAGAGCAGGTTCTAAATTTTTAATGGCCATTTTTCTCGTCAAGAAAAATTCTCCGGAGCCTACACACAATCGTTTTTAACGACCAATTTAAAAAATGACATTTTTCTTGTCATGAAAAACGGTCGTGTGTATGCGGCATAAGACATTTACCCAATTCAAAAAGAGAGAAAGAAGGATCCTATCAGAGCAAGCCTCAGTACCCGTGTTCATTTTCATCTATATAAAGTGGTATTTTTAACACAAAATTCTATTTTAATTTCACACAAGTGACCTTACTCCATAAAAACATCTAAAAACACATCACACAGTAATAAATCTTCTTCATTCCGAATAGTATGAATCTGTTACAATAACAATATTGCATTTATATAAATCCTATTGGGGGTTTAGAGGGATTATCCTCACTAGGGAACCCAGGCCTTAATTGCCACAAAATACCTAAATGTTATACAAATAACTACATAGAGGCATTAAGCCCCTTTCATGTGGATGCGCCAATCGGGTCCGCCTGTCAGTTTTTTAGGCTGACCCAATCGGACCATCCATTGTCAATGGACATGTGTCCATTGATATCCGCCAACATCCAATCCAATCCTACCCACCAAAAACAGACAGATGGGGGATCTGTTCCCTGTCCAACTGGCGGTTCAGAGTTGATGGCCGTCGGGTGTAAATGGACAGACAGTTTGTTTCCATCTGATGCCCATAGAGGAGAGTGGGCTGTGTTTGTGTCCACTCTGCATAAGTGGAGTAGACATGGACAAGCCATCGGCCTGTTTGTCCACCCAATGTGAAGGGGGCCTTATTCTACCCACTTTCTGTGACTCTAGGCCGTTATGGACATTATGGAATTCTGTATAGGATTGAGCTCATAAATCATAACGTGACCACTGTTTTGTCACTTGGGTTGATTGGCAAGAAGAAAGCTATATTTAATGAAAGTGTGCTTGAAATTTTGAATTATTAGGGAGGGTGATGGCTTGGGGGGGAGTGGAGCCAGGATTGGACTGTAAAGGAACTCGACGGGTGAAACACATCGTTTTGCTCGTCGAGTTCCTTGTTAGGCTGTCGAGGAACTCGACAAGGCAAGTTTCTCCATTCCCGTCGAGGAAAAAGAAGACATGCTCTCTTTTTGGCTCGACGGGATCCTCGACAGTTTCCTCATCGAAAAATGTACACACGACCGGTTTCCTCTGCAAAAAAAAAAATCCCAGCAAGTTTCTTGCTGGTTTTTGCCGAGAAACGCGGTCCTGTGTACGAGGCCTTAGAATGACTTCATGTGATGTTCTGTGCATTGAGGGCTGCTTTACAATAGCGTAATGCTGTAGAATGCATTGACATGTTGAGGAATACATTCAATATGCTTAAATTGAGCCTTGGAAGGCAATACATCAAATGTAGCATGATGACTCTTTCCAACACATTGCAGCACAGCAATGAGAATGAGCTCTATGGGAAATATTGTTTATTCTTTTGTCCATGCACTTTGCCGAAAATTGGACCCAAAAACCCAGTGCATTTGCCTGCACCGGATCACATGGTACAGCACGCATTACTTTTTCTGCAGTCCGGTCCCATTCAAACTGCATCGCACTGAACTGCATGTGAATAGCACGTTCTTATGCAATTCCTGGTGTGAACTGGCCCTACATTAAAGGGATACTAAAGGTACAAGTTTTTTCACCTTAATGCATCCTATGCATTAAGGTGAAAAAACATCCAACAATGCTGACCCCCAGCCCGCCGTTTTACTTACCTGAGCCTGTTCACCTGCGGCGCTGCGGCGCTCACCCCCGACGTCCTCTTCACCGCTTAGCTTGGTCGTTGTTTGCCTAGAGTGGATAGATTGAAAGCAGCGCAGCCATTGGCTGGCGCTGCTGTCAATCACATCCAATGACGTGGCGTGCTCGAGTGTTACCGTGAGTGGCTATACCCGCCGGCTGTATCACAGGAGGACGCCCGCAAGATCTTACCACCATGCAAGCTCTCTCGCATGAAGGTGGAAAGTTCTTGCGGGCAGGACCAGAGACAGCCGCAGAGGGACCCCAGAAGACATGGATCGGGGCCACTCTGTGCAAAACGAGCTGCACAGTGGAGGTAAGTATAACATGTTTGTTATTTAAAAAAATATATATATATATTTTTACAACCCCTTTAAGGCAGTTATAAAATATTTTGAAATTTCCCCCAGCAGATAAAGAATATATTGCTAATTTTTCTAGAAGATGATCTAATACTGACCTTAATCCTTGGTTTCAGAGGTCTTTATCCCTGCCGGTCTTGGTTGGGATGACTGGTCTCCCAAAGCCACTATACTTACTGTTCTTTGGCTACTCTTGTTGCCACTTTGTTTACAAATGTCATCATGTACAATGCAGTACCAGCACCCACATCCCATCCTAATACCATGGCTAATGGTCCTGCATAGTATGAGATGACATAGCAGTGCCCATCCACATTAAGGGCCCTTTCAGACATACGGATCCTGTGAGGATCCGTACCTTTCTTATCCGCTTGCTCAGCGGGGATCGTTCCGTTGCTCCCCGCTAAGCCGGTGGATGACAGGGCGGTCCCAGCACACTGTGCAGGGACCGCCCTGTCAGATCTCCGCTCTTCTCTATGGGGGGATCGGATGAACACGGACGGTCTGTCCGTGTTCACCTGATCTGATCCACAGACGGAAAGGAAAAATAGGATTTTCCTCTGTCTGCAGAATCGGAGCATATCGGACACTGATGAGATCGGGTGTCAGCGGATGAACATGTATACATGTATGTCCCTTTTTCATCCATAAACGGATTGATGAAAAACGGACATACGGTCCGCTGGTGTGAAAGGGCCCTAAGCGTTGCAGAGCTTAAAAACAGTCCACTGGCTGTCACAGAACCATTATAGGAATGTTATATTCTATATACAGTATAATGTAACATGTATTTTGGTTCTAAAGCTTTAACAACAATGTTGTGCATATATGTTTTAAACTAAATAAATGGTTGGTTCCTAAAACCAAATAGTGGTCAGCGAACATTAGGAATAAGTGATGGGCTCTACATTTCCATGTGTCTTGGACATTCTTGTATCTTGGACATACAGAAAGTACACTAGGGTTGCCAGTTAGGAAATTGTACATACTATCATAAAAAATACAGACAAAGTTGTCAGTAAAGTCCATGATCAAAAATATAGCCATTAAAAAATACAATGGGCTAGATTCAGAAAGCGTATGAGGCTATGCGGGCGTAGCGTATGAGGCTATGCCTCATATAGCAGGAGTAACGTTACGCCGGAAAAAGCCTTACGCAAATGACATAAAATCCGCCGGGCGCACGTAGGTTTCTGAATCGGTGTATCAAGTTCATTTGCATATTCTACGCTGAAATCGACGGAAGCAACACCTAGTGGCCAGCGTAAATATGCAACTAAGATACGACGGCGTAAGAGACTTACGCCAGTTGGATCTTAGCCTAATTTCTCCGTATCTTGCTTTCTGAATACAGAAAGAAGATACGCCGGCGCAGCTTTGAATTTACGTGGCGTATCAATAGATACTAATTCTTACTGAATCTAGCCCAATGTTTTCTACAATTGAGGAATGTAAATTACAATGTTTTTTATCTAAACTTGATGCACAATTGAAAATATATTTGATAGTGGTCTCAGGAACAAAGGGGTGAGCTCTGTATATCACACTGTTCTGTAAAGTGTGATGTCAACATAGTAAGTCATTTCGCTTTTTGCATTAACAAGTAACATGTTAATATAGAATGTCATTGCTAAAGTGTTACTACTTAAGGGCCGCTGCCAAAAATCTGAACATTCTATCATTGTGGGTGCTAAAAGATTTGCTATGGCAATATGTCTTTAAGAGTTTTAAGCACTCTGTGATTATTTGGTGGAGTGAACAAATTTACACACATACACGCGCGTTTATCCACGGAAATTATGCTCATACGAAAAAAGCCGTTTTGGGCATTTTTTATGCCCCTGAAAGCTGCACACAAATACACACATAAACGCCTGCATGTGTATGCCCACATTGAAAGATATGCAGCTGTTTTTTTATGCATAAAAAAAAAAGAAAGCCAGACGCCCCTAACAGCGCCATTTTTATTTTTGCCCCTTTGCATGAGCCCTTTAAAAGCGGTGAGGTTCCAACTGGGGAGACTTATCCCCTCTATTTGTCTGGTTCTTTGAAATATATGTTTTAGAATTGTCACAGGAACAGGGGGCAAAGGGAAATCTCTCAATAAGGACATCAGTTCCAGTGACAAAAGGAGATTAACTATTCTGTTTGTGGGACAAGAAGTGCAGAGAAATCTTGCCTACAGGACACAGCAAAATAATACAGATTTTTAATCATTCCCTACTCTCTGAAAAACCTAAAAGAAAAAGATTTGGTGTTGCATAAACTTTAAGCTGATCACTTTTACATGTAATTTTTAGTTCTTTTTAAAATAAGGCTTAGTGGGTGAAATTATATAAAAAAAAAGTTTTGATTGCAATACCTGTTCTCAGCCATGTCCTCTGCATGCATACTGCTCCCTAATATAGCACTGTTCTCCTTCTGGTGTGCTTGGTGCCCAAGTTCCTACAACCCATATAATGTGAGGCCAGGTATTCATGGGCAAACTCCCTGGGGCAAGTCATCATTCTGGCTTGGGCTCATATTATTCCGGGATAGAAAGGCACTCACATAAGCACCCCACTGTCCAAGAATAAGGACCGCCCACCACAAGAGAAAAGGAGGGACCTATGATGTCACCAGAACATCCGCAAACAGCAGAAAAAAAGTCCTGTATGAAGGGATTTTAACAAATAAGTGTCTGGAGAGGGGAGAGTGCATGAGTGGGATAAGTAAAAAGCTGAAGTTTGGCTTTGTAATTGAACAGTTGAATTGATGTGGCTGTCTGTAAGGCTTCATGCACACTGGGTCTGAAAAATTGCACTTTTAAGGATGTGTTTTTTTTTCTGCCCCTTCATGTTAGCATAGGACTCCATACACACTATACAACTTTTGTTGTCTGGTTTCCTTTAGATTTACCAAAACCATGTAGTGCAAGGGCCTGCCTGATTGCATACAAATTGAACCTCTTAAGGATTGGTAAATGTGAAAAAAAAATCTACAGAAAATTGTATAGTGTGTATTCAGCTTAACTGTCCTTGCATACATAGGTGTTTAGAGGAATTTAGAGGCAGGATTGTTTAGAGCAGGGATAAGCAATTAGTGGACCTCCAGCTGTTGCCAAACTACAAGTCCCATCATGCCTCTGCCTCTGGGTGTCATGCTTGATGCTGTCAGAGTCTCGCTATGCCTCATGGGACTTGTAGTTTGGCAACATCTGGAGGTCCGCTAATTGCTTATCCCTGGTTTAGAGCAAGGGTCTGCAAACTTTCTAATCAAAGGGTCTATTTACTATCCTGCAGACTTTGGAGGGGCCGAACTGTGCATCGGGAGTAGAAAAAGGCCTAGTATAAGTTTGCATAAACAATGCCCTATCTTTGGTGTTATTGAGAACAATTGTTCCCCATCGTTTATGTCAGTGAGAGGAATTGTGCTCCATCATTGGTGTCTTTGGTAGGAATTGTACCGTATTGGTGCCATTGGGTCTCATTGTTGGTGTCATTGTTAGGAATTATTACATTTACAAGTTGAAAAAAGACTCAAGACCATCAAGTCCAACCTATGTGTGTGAATTGTGCCCTATCGTTGGTGTCATTGCGAGGAATTGTTCCCCTTTGTTGGTGTCATTAGTATGAATTGTGCCCTATTGTTGGTGTCATTGCGAGGAATTGTTCCCCTTTGTTGGTGTCATTAGTATGAATTGTGCCCTATCGTTGGTGTCATTGGGAGGAATTGTTCCCCTTTGTTGGTGTCATTAGTATGAATTGTGCCCTATCGTTGGTGTCATTGGGAGGAATTGTTCCCCTTTGTTGGTGTCATTAGTATGAATTGTGCCCTATCGTTGGTGTCATTGGGAGGAATTGTTCCCCTTTGTTGGTGTCATTAGTATGAATTGTGCCCTATCGTTGGTGTCATTGGGAGAAATTGTTCCCCTTTGTTGGTGTCATTAGTATGAATTGTGCCCTATCGTTGGTGTCATTGGGAGGAATTGTTCCCCTTTGTTGGTGTCATTAGTATGAATTGTGCCCTATCGTTGGTGTCATTGGGAGGAATTGTTCCCTTTGTTGGTGTCATTAGTATGAATTGTGCCCTATCGTTGGTGTCATTGCGAGGAATTGTGCCCCATGGTTTTTGTCATTGGGAGAAATTGTGCCCCATTTGTTGGTGTCATTGGGAGGAATTGTTCCCCTTTGTTGGTGTCATTGGTATGAATTGTGCCCTATCATTGGTAACATTGGGAGAAATTGTGCCCCATGGTTTTTGTCATTGGGAGGAATTACGCACCATTGTTGGTACCATTGGGAGGAATTGTGCCCCATCGTTGTTGTCATTAGGAGGAATTGTCCCCCTTCTTTGGTGTCAGTGACTGAAATAGTTACCCAAGGACCAGTTAAAAGCAAGTAAAGAGCTACATCCGGCCCCCTGGCCGCAGTTTGGAGACCACTGGTTTAGAGGCAGCAAAAAATAAAAAAGCCATCACTTGCGTGTTCATGAGAGGAGCCAAATGCACATAAACACACGTAAACGTGTACACCTAAGCTTTTGGTGTGTTAAGCACTTAGGCGTTCTTCCATTTCAGTTGCTAGAATAATTTATTATTCTGGCCTATGAAATGAATGAATGCCCAAACACCCAATGCACCTAAACACATTTGTAGGCGTGCTTTAGTTTTAACGCTTCTTTTCTCCTGTTAGTATAAAGTCATTCAGAAGAATGCATGAAACCTTAGGCTACCTGATCATTTCTCTATGGTGAGAATGATCCCCCCTCTCCTGGTGCCCTCATGGTTACTCTGTAAGCCCAGTACCACTGCGAGGGCATTCAGGAATGAGAGTTAGGCTATCCATAACCTTATATTTACATTTATTTCCTGTTTGAATGAACTCAGCTGTACACAGCCCTGAGCACTATGGAGATCAGCGCTTAAAGCTAAATTCACCTTTGGAACAAAATGAACTATGCAGACAAGATAGTTAGTAGGTTAAACACACTCTGAAATATTTAAAAATATTGCTTAATGCAATTTCAATACCTGTAGGCCATTTGAAGCACCCGTATTGTTTGCATTGCCTGTCCTGGCTAGTTGCTTGGATACAGCAGGATATCATAGCACTCAAATGTAATATATGTACCTCATACTCATTCACATAGAAGGGGCCAGATATTTGGAGGAATTTGGAAGTCCCTTTTATAATTAGCGGGCCCTTCGATTTCCAGTTCCCTCCTAGAGAATGGGTGCAGGGTGCATGCAGTGCCAGAACAAGGTCATCCAGTGCCCAGGGCAAAGATGCCAAACTGTGCCCCCTCAACCCTGGTTTATTACACTAGTCAGTGTATTTTCCAGACAAAACTTTTAGTTAAAACATCCTAAAATAAAATAGGTTGATTCATAACAAAATTCACTCACAGCTGACCCCCATCGTCCGGGCCTTGTTTGGTGGTCAGTAGGAGGAAACATGCACTGGCATTAGTGGTCATGAAGAGGAAAGGGCGCCTGTTGTTTGTGTCAGTGAGAGGAAAAATATAAGGGGCTTTTAAGTATGCAATGGGCTCTGGATGGGGCTGGAGGTGCCGGAAGGATCTGGATGGGGCTGGGTGCCACTGTGAGGGGATGGGAATTCTGGATTGGGATAGGGTGATCTTATCAGGATGAGGATTCTGGAGGGGGGTGGAGCAATTGTGGTGGACAGGTTCACTGCTTGGGGCTTTGCAGGGGCACTGTGGGAGGTTAGAAGACACTGTGGGATACTGTTGCAGGTTAACCTCCCTGGCGGTATGATTCTTTCAGATTTTAGGTGCTGAAAGCGGTACAATTATTTTGCATGGAAATTTGGCGTTTTATATTGTAGGCCTGTAATTCTTAGGAATAACTCACTTAAATCTGTCCAAACAAGAGTCTAGTAGACATTCCGGGTATGATAAACTTTGAAACACAAAATCATAGATTATAATATAATAAATACCTATAAATAATTATAACAAATAATAATAAAAATTATTCAATAATGTAATCAAATCAAAAACACTGAAATTTGCTCAGTTGCAGAATTGTCGCTGTCATATCTTTCAGTGTTTGATTATGAATTTCCCCACAAATCGCTATCGGTCAATTCTGCAAGTGATTCTAATTTTTTATCGCTGTTTTCTAGCTGGTCTAACTTTTGATGTAAAGGAACACTTTTTGGTTGCTATGGACAATCTCCAGTTTCCAGGCAGAAAAAAACAGTCTTTATTATATAAAATTGCATGCAGGACACTGGGAAGACCACTAGGGACAAAGGGAGGGTGTGTAATTATTTTATACAGTACTGTAATCTGTAAGATTACAGTATACTGTATGTATTGTGTGTTTTTATTTTTTTGAATTTGGCGCCGATCTCTGCCCCGTGCGTCGTAACGTCGCAGGGAACGGAGCTTGGCGGCACTCGTGGCACTGTGAATCGAGCGAGGAGACAGCTCGATTACACAGCGGGGAGGCATCGCAGGATCCAGGGGACAAGGTAAGTAACTCAGCCTGGATACTACGATTCAATCCAGAGTCTGCCACCGCTAATGGTACTGAAATTTCACCCTGAGCCAGACTTGGGATTACCGCCAGGGAGGTTAAAGTCTCTGCTGCAGGCTGGGGGTACTCTGGGAGGCTGGAGGTGACTATGAAGGCTGGAGGATTTCAGGGGACCTGGCAGCACTGTGGGGGGTTAAAGGGCTTTGCAGGAGGTTAGAAGATCTGCAGCTAGCTGGAGGTTGGGGGGGTGAGAACACAGTGGCATTGTCCCTGGCAACAATGTAGCTATCTTGACAACCCACCCCCTAGATATAGTCAATAATGTCACACAGCATCCTGGCTTGTTTTTTTTAGAATCAGAAGTCAGACAGGGATCTCTTATGTTTTGGTGGTAACACTATAGTCACACTAACTCTACCACTTCTACATTTCTCATATTTAGCCAATGACGTGACCCAGGATCCCTGGGTGTTTTTTTTACAAACAGAAGCCAGCTGGAGATTGGTCATTTGGCTGTTGTAATGCTGCTTTTCTTTTTGGGCAGATTACAGCCATTTTTCTTCTTTTTACATTGGTGACCTGTGCAAAAAACACGGTAAAAACATGCGACTTTCTGCTTGAAAAGGAGACGCTCAGGTGTGAATGCAGCCAAGTCATGCATGCTGCATCTTTGGTGCACATTCAGAAGAAGAGGCAAAATGCGCAACCAGTGAAGACAATGGAACCACAGCTAAAATCACGTGTAAAATGCACGTGAAACGTGCATACACCCATGTTGTGTCTAAAGCACAGCACATCATTGTGCATTGAGCACTAACATGTTTTTTTTTATCCACTCTTGTGTATTTTGGGGATTATACTGGAGGTCATTGTCTTGCTGGAAGACAAATCTTCTCCCTAGGCTCATGTTTCTTGCAGAGTATGGCAGGTTTTCCTCCAGGATTTCGCTATTTATTGCTGCATTCCTGCTACCCTATACCCTCACAGTCCTTCCAGAGTCATACTCACAGCGTGATGGTGCCACCACTATGCCCTATGCGAGGTTGGGGCATTTACTACCATGCTTAGTGAGTGTTTGGCTTACATCATCAAAGTGTTTATTCTGATGGTCAGAAAGCTGTATTTTGGAATTCTATTACCATAGGAATTTGTTTTAGCTAGGAAAAATCCATGTTAACACGTGGATTAATGCTGGCCATACACTATACGAAAAATTGGCTGAACACATTTTCAAAAATAGAACATTGGGCTGTGAGAGCAAACGATAGTGCCATCATGTAATAACTGATAAATTGTTCAGTGGACATAAATTAATCAATTCTTATTTTATTTTTTACATATACCTAGTGCAAACAGTTTGGACAGGAAGCACATTAACCTTTAAATTTATCATTCATTCGGCAAAAAATTTCAAAACTTGTCCTTCGTTTTTTCGGTTCAAAAATGTCCCAACGGTTTTCGACTTTGTGCCCATTAACTGGCCGAAAAACAAACGAGCTGGCCAATAACAGAATGTCGGCCGATTTTCCATATAGTGTATGGCCAGCATAAGACAGAGATGGGTGGGGAATAGAAGCAGTTCTGATGGGGCTGTTTGTGAATTGAATGCAGGAAAGGCATTGTGTTGTGTTGTGTTGTGTTGGCAGTGTGTTGTCAGCTCAGACATTTTGCTGTAAAACTAAAATTAGATGGATATTCCTATTTGACTGAAGCAAACATGTATTATTTTTTTATTTTTTTTACATTGTAATCCTTAGTCCGTGTGTACCTAATATCTAATGTTACCCCTGTGCTTTATGTTCACATCTAAGTGATTCATCCATTCTGATTTCACCTTGACCCTGATGTCACTTTGTATATCTTTTTGCTACCCAATGCATTATATGTCACTGTTTAATGTCACTTTGCCTTTCTATTTTCCCCCTGACCACGCAGGTCTCCATGTTCTTTTTCTGATTCTACATTACTCAGTCAGAAACCTTATTTTTATTGGATTTTGTCCATGTCACACAGTAATATCTGCAAACTTATAAAAGTCCAGATTGCAGTGACCTCTATCTCTTTTTAAAATGAGTAAAATATCATGTATTAGTAAAAGCTTGGTCACCGCTGGTTTACTGTATATAAACGAAAAAAACACCTACTGGTCAAAATACTGGAGACTCAATGCCACATCCCAAATAATGGAAAGAAAAACAGAGAAATGCTCCAGGGACTTTTTAGGCAATGGTCAATACCAAATAGAGTTGTAAGAGGGTGTAGTACAAGTACTACAAGTACAAGTACTACACACTCTTACATCTCTTACTGGTTTTGACCATTGCCTAAAAATCCATTGGACATTTATCTGTTTTTCTTTCCAGCTGGTTTACTGTGACCATGTATTTGCAATTTCAGTACATGCTGCAGCACCTTGTGCACTTTTCCACGCATGCACAGGTAGATATGCCCATCGGGGGGGGGGGGGGAGGCGGGGTGTAAATGCAATGGTTTTGTTTTTAAAAGTCTTTCATCAAGGACAATTGTACAGATCAGGAAAGTCAGAAGTCGTAATTTGCATACTTGTTCTCAAAATAGTAAACCTAGAGTGTCAGCATGACAGACAGGCATTTAGCATTTTACCAGTTAAGAATAGATGTTCACGTTTTTGATATGGGTTGATTTACCTAAAATTGTAACTAAATAACATACAATACAGAATTAAGGCATATTTTTTTTTTCTAGTCACAAATAAGGCTTATGTTTAGTGATATTGTTTTCCATAAGTTATATATTTTGAATAATATATATAAAAAAAGATACAAGTGTTGATAATAAAACAGCAAGATACATGTTGTCCAGTGATAGCTAGGGGTTTATTTATAAACAAACATTTGCATAACCATTTGTCCAGCGAATTTACATGTACATTCATTCTGTGTGAATTGAAGACAAAGAAACAAATGTTCTGTAGGCTATTTTCTCTTCCGAACGAGTGTTCTTTTATTATGGGCAGTAGTAAAATACCATATTATGGCCACTAGATGGAGCTGAGCTCATTTCCTCTAATGTTAAAATGATAAATTGTATTTCTTGTTACAAAGAAGAGTTTAGTAAAAAGAAAACCGTACTAGGTAAAAAAAAACAAAAAACAAATAAAAACAGCTGCAAACACACTATGAGATATCCATCATAGTAATAAATAATAATAAATAAAATATCCACTTCATAAATAAATTAACATAAGTATACCGCAGGATGTGGAAACCTTGAAGAAAAATCTGAAGAAATTAATGGGGTTGGCAACTACATGGCAAATGAGGTTTAATGTAGAAAAATTTTAAATAATGCATTTGGTGGCAAAAATATGAAGGCAATCTATACACTAGGGGGTGAACCTCTGGGGGAATCTAGTATGGAAAAGGACCTGGGGCTCCTAGTAGATGATAGGCTCAGCAATGGCATGCAATGCCAAGCTGCTGCTAATAAAGCAAACAGAATATGGGCATGCATTAAAAAGGGGATTAACTCAAGAGATAAAGCGATCATTTTCCCACTCTTCGGCCCCTTTCACATGTGCGGATCAGTTTTTAGCCATCCGCTTGCTCAGCAGGGATCGGATCGCTCCGTTGATCCCTGCTGAGCCGGTGGATGACTAGTCTGTCTCTGCACACTGTGCAGAATCGGATCAGTCAGATCTCCGCTCTCCACTCTCCTCTATGTCTGTCTGTTTTCATCAGATCCGCCAGACGGATGAAAAATAGGGTTTGCATCCATCACACTTTAGCGGAGAGGATCGAATCGGGTGTCAGCGGACATGTCACCGCTGACATCCGACGCTCCATAGAGGTACATGGAGCGCCTGTTCAGGTCCGCCTGATAAAACTGACAGGCGGATCTGAACGGTCCACACGTGTGAAAGGGGCCTACAAGACTCTGGTCCAGCCTCACCTGGGGTATGCTGTCCAGTTCTGGGCACCAGTCCTCAGGAAGGATGTACTGGAAATAGAGTGAGTACAAGGAAGGGCAACAAAACTAATAAAGAGTCTGGAGGATATTAGTTATGAGGAAAGGTTGCGAGCACTGAACTTATTCTCTCTGGAGAAGAGCCGCTTGAGAGGGGATATGATTTAAATTTACAAATACCGTACTGGTGACCCCACACTAGGCATAAAACTCATTAAAATTTGAAGAAAAAAGGTTTAACCTTAAACTACTTAGAGGGCTCTCTACTGTATAAGCGGCAAGGATGTGGAATTCCCTTCCACAGGCGGTGGTCTCAGTGGGGGGCGTTGATGGTTTCAAGAAACTATAAGATAAGCACCTAAATGACCATGCATGCGCAGTAGGGAACAGGCAGTGTAGTCGCAAGGCTTAGGCCGGGTACACACGGACAAACATGTATGGTGAAAGCGGTCCGTCGGACCGTTTTCACCATACATGTCTGCCAGAGGGCTTCTGTACGATGGTTGTACACACCATCGTACAGAAGTCCGCGCGTAAACAATACGCGGGGCGTGTCCGCGGTGTCGCCGCGTCGATGACGCGGTGTCGCCGCGACAATGACGCGGCGACGTGGGCGGCCCGCCTTTAAAATGCTTCCACGCATGCGTCGAAGTCATTCGACGCATGCGAGGGACGGCGGGCGCCTGGACATGTACGGTAGGTCTGTACTGACGACCGTACATGTCCGAGTGGGCTGAATTCCAGCGGGCTGTTTTAAAACAAGTCCAGGAATATTTGTCTGCTGGGAAAAGGCCCGGCGGGCAAATGTTTGCTGGAATTCGGCCCGCTCGCGCCCACACACGACCAAACATGTCTGCTGAAACTGGCCTGCGGGCCAGTTTCAGCAGACATGTTTGGTCGTGAGTATGGGGCCTAAGAGAGGATGGCGGCGCCGGGACCTGCCACGATCAAGGGATCTGCCCCGGGCGCAGCGTATGTAAGATACGCTACGCCGCTGTAACTTACTTTGCTTTTGTTTGAATCCTCAACGAATTTGCACCGTAAGTTACGGCAGGGTAGTGTATCTCTCGCGGCATATGGGCGCGGAATTCAAATGGATCTAATGGGGGCGTGTTTTATGTTAATACGTCGTGAAACTGTGCATGCGCTGTCCCTGGGGGTATCCCAGTGCGCATGCTCGAAATTAAACCGGAACCCGCCAATGCTTACGACGGTGACATCATTCTACGCAAATTCCTATTCGCGAACGACTTACGCAAACGACGTAAAAAATTCCAAATTGTACGCGGGA
The DNA here is from genome assembly GCF_905171775.1 of Rana temporaria. Lineage (NCBI taxonomy): Eukaryota > Metazoa > Chordata > Amphibia > Anura > Ranidae > Rana > Rana temporaria. The sequence continues at coordinate 94,924,794 of NC_053495.1, forward strand.
AGGCCGGCCATACTTAACATTGAGTACGCCTCAGTATAGCAGCTTTAACTATACGCCAGAAAAAGCCGAACGCAAACGACGGAAAAAAATGCGACGGCCCGACGTACGTTCGAGGTTCGCCGTAAATAGCTCATTTGCATACTCGACGCGGATTACGATGGGAACGCCACCTAGCGGCTGCCGAAAAATTGCATCTTAGATCCGACGGCGTACGAAGACGTACGCCTGTCGGATCTAGCCGAGGATTCAAAACAAAGATACGACGCGGGAATTTTGAAATTATGCCGACGTATCAATAGATACGCCGGCGTAATTTCTTTGTGGATCTACCCCACTGTGTATAGTGTAATAATATATAAAAACAACTTTTATTTAAAATTCTACTCCACTTACAGATGATTGTGCATTAAAATATCCAATCCAAAATATGTTCTAGACACTTGATTTGCCCCTCCTTTCTCCTGGATGGCGAGGTCAGGTTTCCGCCATGGTAAATATCTATTAATGCAGCCATGTATTTCTTCATAGTCAGGGGCGGAGAGGCTACTTAAATGGTTTCTCTTCTGTTATATATAGTTATTTCTTGAAGCTAAACGTATTGCACTACGGATGACCTTAGGATCAGTGGATACCGTCTTGTCTTTGATTACTGTAGTATTGTAAGCATGAATGTATGCAGAGACTATTATCCGACTATTTCTGACACATGTTTTCTAGTTGGCTTTTGTACTTGCCAGCCGGCAAAAAACAAAAAACGACTTTGGGGTCACTTCCGGTTACGCAGTGAAGTCATCATGTAGCTCCGCTTGTATGCTCCACGGCTCCATCTAGTGGATGAATGGCTATGCGATTTTCTTTTTATATATAAATAGACTCCCTAGTGTTTCTAAACATTAAAGTACAGTTTATTAAAGAAAGCATTTATTTATGACACTGAAATTAGTTTCTTGGTACAAAACATAGCCCAGCTACTTACAATTTAAACAAGTGTATGTTTTAATGCTACAAATACAAAATTAATGGTGAAAAAAATCAACTACAAATAATACATAAGTAGTGCAAATAGAGGTTAATAAGAAATTAATATAGGGTTAAATGGGAACAATTGTTTCACTTGTAAGGTTGCGTTAATATACATCATGGGCTAGATTCAGATAGACTCGTCTATCTTTATACCCGGCGTAACGTATCTCAGATACGTTACGCCGCGGTAATTTAGGGCGCAAGTTCTGTATTCAGCAAGAACTTAGTTACGGCGGCTTAACGTATCTGTGTCGGCGTAAGCCCGCTTAATTCAAATGTGAATGATGTGGGCGTGTTTTATGTATATTAACTGTGACCCCGCGTATTTGAAGTTTTTTGCGAACGGCGCATGCGCCGTAAGTGAAAATATCCCAGTACGCATGCTCGAAAATCCGCCGCAAAACGTCATTGCTTTCGACGTGAGCGTAAATTACGTACATCCCTATTCGCAAACGACTTACGCAAACCACGTAAAATTTTCAAAACTCGACGCGGGAACGACGGCCATACTTAACATAGGATATCGCCTTATATAGCAGGGGTAACTATACGCTGAAAAAAGCCTAACGTAAACGACGTGAAAAAATGCGCCGGCCGGACGTACGTTTCTGAATCGGCGTATCTAGCTCATTTGCATATTCCTCGTTTAACTATACGGAAGCGCCACCTAGCGGCCAGCGTAAATATGCAGCCTCAGATATGACGGTGTAAAACACTTACGCCAGTCGTATCTTAGGGAAATCTATGCGTAACTGATTCTATGAATGAATATATGAATGAATGAAAAACTTATAAAGCGCGGCGCATGCGAACTTAATCGCTTCTGGGCGCTAGTTGTTCGTGTCTCATGACATCAAAAGAGCAGAGTTTTGATCTGTCTTCTGAAAGTCAGGTGGTTTTCCTCCAACCGAACGCTGGTTGGTAAAGCGTTCCATAGTCTAGGACCCTGAAAAGCAAACCTTCTTTCTCCTTTGGACTTGTATTTGGTTTTTGGTACCCTGACCAGATGTTGGTCGGTGGATCGCAGAACGCGATTCGAATTGTGAGGTTCTATCTTGTCGCAAAGATATTGCGGAGCCTTCCCATGGATGCACTTATGTGTCAGGCAGAGTGTTTTAAATGCAATTCTGTCTTTTACTGGCAGCCAGTGAAGGGTTCTCAACGAAGGTGAGATTGATTCCCATTTTTTTTTCCCAGTCACCAGTCTGGCGGCCGTATTCTGAACGACTTGCAGACGGGAGATTTGGTACTTTGGGAGTCCGAGGTACAGGGCGTTAGCATAGTCCAGTCTGGAATTCACGATTGTTCCCACCACGATTCTATGAATCAGGCGCATAGATACGACCGGCCGGACTCAGAGATATGCCGGCGTATCTGGATATACGCCGGCGTATCTCCTCTCTGAATCTAGCCCCATATGTATAACCAGTATTAAACCAAAGAACAAACATTTATTATATTGCGGCTTACCCGTTCTTAAGCCAGCCTAGGATGGTCGAATCTCAGCCAGTTCAGCAGGAATCAGCCGAGATTCTAACCATGTATGGGCAGGCTGAATGTACCCAAGTTGATCGAATTTGGGTACAACCAGCCTGTCAGATTTTACTGTACACGCAGTTATTGTTAGTGGCTATTATAGCTGTTAGCAGTAATCGCTGTCATTACACACATGGCTCCGTTGGAGGGATTCCCCCGTCAATGCTGACTGTGGTAATGGGGCAATCATATTTTCTTTCCTTAAAGCCGCTCCGTCTATTACTTGGCTTTAGATGTGATGTCTATATTGGGTTCCTTTTGTAGGCTTTCTTCCTTCTATTTTCATCTGTTGATCCAGCCAGCAAGTCTATTGTTTTTTTCACAGCACAAACACTTCCGCAGAATGTATCAGTTTACATGGATGGCTGGGACAAACCTCTTAAAGTGATTGTAAACCCTCACCTTGTAAAACAACCCATTCAGTTTCAATACATTTTAAAGGCAAAACATTTGTGTATAGGTATTAAAAAAAAACATATAAATAATTTTTGTCCCCCTTTTTTTATTAGTGATCACATTCCCTCTGTTCTCAGCTGCATAAGAGTCAAGGGGAGGAGAAACAGCAGTACAATGATCTTCCTAGTTGATGGCTGTGCAGGGAGGGGAGTATGATCATTGGAGGGGAGCATGCTGAGTACCCAGCACAGCTAGAGAACTGACCAAGCCCATGAACAAAGTTAAGGCTGGTACACACAGGCTGAATATCGGCTCCACAGAAACCAGAATGGGTGGAATGAAAAAAAAAACTCCATGTGTGTACCTGGCATGAGCAGGCTTCAGTTTGTTATAGGAGCTGCTGTCTGTGGTCATCTGTGACAGAGAGTCCAGTTATCAAAATGCTGTCTGTGAACATAAAGGTCATACACACGGACCGAATATTGGGCGGCATCGGCTAATTCAATAGAAACCAGACGATATTCCGTCCAACAGAAGGCAGCCGTTTAGCTGGGTATTGTCGAAGGGGCATGATCGAAAAAGGTCTGCCGATCAGCATCCAATCAGCACTTTCGCTGACCAATGTGTTCTGACAGGGGCCATCCCCCTGTCAGAACACAATTGCTATGGGGGGGGGGGGGAGATTGCTTTACCAATATTGAGTCTTCAGTTTTTTGCTCAGCCCACTGGGTTGAAACTACAAATGTGCACCAGGCTTTAGGCTGCATTTACACGTTAGCGTTTTTGAATTGCGGGAAGATTTGCCGCGATTCTGCCCATGATTTGAAAGCGCCGATGTGCGAATGACAAATCGCAGGACTCACATTTGAGATGCCATTCTTTTGAATGAAACCTAAAATCAGGGCAACTCGCATCTCACGAAGCATGTCACCCAAGTGTAGCCCCTGAACTTTTTTTGAGTGACATGCTTCACGCAATGCAGGTTGCCGCAATTGCAGCGCGATTTATCACGTGACAATCGCAGACCCGCACCGTAATTTTAGGTGTCATTCAAAAGAATGGCATCTCAAATAAGTCTTGCGATTTATCATTCACACATTGGTGCTTTCAAATCGCTGGCAGAATCAAGGCAAATCTGCTCGCGATTCAAAAACGCTTAAGTGTTAAGCAACCTTTGGGTTCACGGTAGGTAAGGAAAACAAGGAAATCGATTCATCTGTATGTGTTGAATTTTATGTTGATCTAGCAATGTTACAAATAAAATGGCTACATTGTAATTATTTGCTCAGATTGCCACAAAGTACTACTGTGTATCAAAATGTGTTTACATTTTAACAAGCGCTGGTAAAACACAGTTGTTTCTGATGATCAAAAGTGGAATGCCTTCTCTGTTAGGGTCCATGCACACTGGGCATACAAATTGCTGCTTATACAGGCTTTTGCCATTTTTTTATTCAGCCTGTAGAATCAGCTCTATTTTTATAACAGATATAAATTATTTGCACATAATTAGCGTAGGAATTGTTTTATAATTATTTGCTATGAACATTTTTTGCTGCTTTTTCTGCCTGAGGTTCTGACATTGTTCAGCCACCTAGTGTGCATGAACACTTCTAGTGGTTGTTAGGTCTGGTTCACACTAGTGTGACTTCTGATGAGACTTAACCTCCCTGGCGGTATGATTCTTTCAGAAAAAACATGCTGAAAGCGGTACCATTATTTGCAAGGAAATTTGGCGTTTTATATTGTAGGTCTGTAATTTTTAGAAATAACTCACTTAAATCTGACCAAACAAGATTCTAATAGGCATCCCGGGTATGAAATTTTTTTAAAAACAAAATTATAAATTATAATATAATAAATAATTATAAATAATTATAACAAATAATAATATAATTATAATAAAAATTATTCAATAATGTAATCAAATTAAAATCACTGAAATTTGCTCAGTTGCAGAATTGTCGCTGTCATTATTTTTTTTTTTTTTATGACGAATTTCCCCACAAATCGCTATCGCACAATTCTGCAAGTGATTATAATTTATTATCGCTGTTTTTTAGCTGATCTAAAACTATTTTTGACATAAAGGGACACTTTTGGTTGCTATGGACAATCTACAGTTTGCAGGGAGAAAGAAACGTTTTTATTATATAAAATGACATGCATGACACAGGACAGACCACTAGGGACAGGGGGGTGTTTTTTTTTTACATACAGTACTGTAATCTATAAGATTACAGTACTGTATGTAAGGTGTTTGTTTACGTTTTTGAATTTGGCGCCGTTCTCCGTCCCCGTGCGTCGTAACGTCGCAGGGAACGGAGATCGGCGTCACACGGAGGCACTATGTGAATCGAGCGAGGTCCCGCTCGCTCACACAGCGCGATGGCATCGCTGGATCCAGGGACAAGGTAAGTAAAAAGTGCCTGTGGATTCAGCGAGGCAAGCCGAGACTGACTCGGGGTTACCGATCGTAGCAGGAAAATCTAACCCCGAGTCAGTCTCGGGAACACCGCCAGGCAGGTTAAAGGGGTTGTAAAGGAAAACATTTTTTTTTTCATAATAAGCATCCTTTACCTGCAGACATTCCTCTTTTCACTTCCTCATTGTTCGATTTTGCTCAGAAGTTGCTCTATTTCTTCTCTGTTCTGTTCACTTCCTGCTTGTCTGATTTTACTCACCACGTGAAGGGAGGCTTTACTGCGGTGGTCAGTGACGTGCTCACCCCCTCCTGGGAACTACATCTGTGCAGCACGACGCTCTCTACGTGTTAGAGACCTCAAGGAGGTGTGAATTACTGGGTGTGCCGCAATGCATACTGGGAAATCTAGTTCTTACATGCAGGGCTGTGGAGTCGGAGTCGAGGAGTCGGAGTCGTGGGAAATTTTGGGTACCTGGAGTCGGAGTCGGCAAACAATGCACCGACTCCGACTCCTATACTAAATTTAGATTGGAATAAAAAAAAAAAGCAAGTTTAAATGTCCCAATTCACAAAAAGTTATAATTAATGACTTCTCTACTGTAAGAATAAAGACCAATGCATGCAGTGCCTCACGTAACCGCAAAACGAACACGTTAAGTGACCGTGAAGAAGCATGCTTTTCATGTGCTTCACTATATGGCACGCAACGCACAATTAGGAGCTGCAATACTTATACTTTCCATAGTGTTGTGTTCTGCTTTTACAGGGAACGCAGCATCCATGTGTAACCTAGCCTCTCACTGATAAGGGATTAAATAAATATGTTTTTTGCAGGACTAGAGAGTGAGACACTTGTATAAGTGAAGGGAATGGAGGGCCAATAGTTCAAGACTGAAGCTGTAAACCATTGGAAAAACTGTCATTTAGCTAAGGCTATAAAAACTTGTAAACTCCGATTGTTAGCTTAAACTTTAAACATGACTATGGGATTCTCCTAGGAAAATCATGTTTTAGAATAAATGCCCCTTCCTTTGTCTTTGTCTTTTGCTTAAACTGTGCAATACAGTAGACTGTTGGCTTCCCAGCCAGTAGTCCTGTGGTAGGTTGCGTTTCTTTCCCTCAAGGAATGTATAAAATACATTTGCATATTAATACAGAGGAGTCGGAGTCGGAAGTACATAAAACTGAGGAGTCGGAGTCGGAACATTTATCTACCGACTCCACAGCCCTGCTTACATGAACAAACGATGCAAACCAGGAAGTGAATGAGAGAACAGAAACTAAAACGCCGGAGGTGATATAGATGAAGGAATTTAATAGATATTAACTCGGTTTTTAACAGAATTATTACACTATTCTGTCTGTCTACCTTGCAGACATTAATTTTAGGCAAAAAATGTTTTTCCTTTACAACTCCTTTAAGTCACACAAAATCTCATGGCAAGAGAAATCTCATTGTTTTTAATGGTGCCCATTCTAATCATTGTGACTTAGAATTGTTTGGTGTGATTTACACTGCAACTTGGCCCCATAAATGCACAGTAACTTCAAAGTCACACCAAATAACCGCACTATAAAAGTCGATTCGCAGTAGTGTGAGCCTAGCCTAAAGGTTCTTTTTTTTTTAAATAACAAACATGTTATACTTACCTTCTCTGTGCATCGGTTTTGCACAAAGCGGCCCGATCCTTCTCTTCTGGGATCCTATGGCGGCACTCTGGGCTTTGCTGTTTCCTGTGGTGGCACAGGAATGGGCTTGAACCTTCTGTGGCTTTACCGGGATTTCCCATCCCACCAGGAGTCCTGATCAAACAGTAGGCAGTTCCGACTTTGTTCAGCTCTATGATATAGTAACCTGGAAGCAATGACCTTACATCACTCTTGGTTTACCCTGATGTAAACGGCGCCAATTTCAAAAATGAGAAACATGCTTTTAAGTGCAGAGGAGGGAACTGGGGCCTTTTAGCCGGCAGATCTTTCCATAAGGATTACCTGTAGCCCCCAGATCTTTCCATACAGATTACCTGTAGCCCCCAGATCTTTCCATAAGGATTACCTGTAGCCCCCAGATCTTTCCATACGGATTACCTGTAGCCCCCAGATCTTTCCATACGGATTACCTGTAGCCCCCAGATCTTTCCATACGGATTACCTGTAGCCCCCAGATCTTTCCATACGGATTACCTGTAGCCCCCAGATCTTTCCATACGGATTACCTGTAGCCCCCAGATCTTTCCATACGGATTACCTGTAGCCCCCAGATCTTTCCATAAGGATTACCTGTAGCCCCCAGATCTTTCCATACGGATTACCTGTAGCCCCCAGATCTTTCCATACGGATTACCTGTAGCCCCCAGATCTTTCCATAAGGATTACCTGTAGCCCCCAGATCTTTCCATACGGATTACCTGTAGCCCCCAGATCTTTCCATAAGGATTACCTGTAGCCCCCAGATCTTTCCATAAGGATTACCTGTCACATGCCTATTGTTTACATTTCTTGTGACAGCAGTTAAAGTGATCAAAAAAGGAACACTAAAAATAATAAGTATAACACGTTTGTTATTTAAAAAATTAACTTCACTGTACAGCTTGTTTTGCACAGAGTGGCCCCGAACCTGGTCTTCTGTGGTCCCTCGGCGGCTGTCTCGGCTCCTCCCCGCAAGAACTAACCACCTTCATGCGAGCTTTCATGGTGGTTAGTTCTTGCGGGCGAATGAAAAGTGGTGGTGACCTGTAAAGGCTTTTTAAAGTGTCGCCTATCTATATATATAAAACTCAACGTGTGTGTGTGTGTATGTATGTTCCAGCATCACGTCCAAACGGCTAAAGATATTAACATGAAACTTGGCACACATGTTACTTATATGTCAGCAACAAACATAGGATGGGTGGTTTAACCCTTACCCACCCCCATTTGCCATGGTCGGGGTTTTCCTTTAAAGTCCCATTCAACTCTATGGGAAATACATGTTACTTCATAACTTCCAAACGGCTGTAGATATTTCGATAACACTTGGTCACATGTTACTTATATGTCCACTTAAACTATAGGATAGTTAATTTATCCCTTAACTACCCCCATTTGTGAGGGTCTGGGTTTTTGTTTAAAGTCCCATGCAAATCAATGGGAAATGTATGTTCCCACATAACTTCTGTACGCCTGGAGATATTTCAATAATACCTGGTACACATATTACTTATATGCCAAATAAAAATATATGACAGTTAAATTAACCCTTACCTACACCCTTATATAAAAGATGGGTATATTAATGTTACTATTATTTTCCTCCCCAAAAGGTTAAGATAGGAAGACCGGGCAACGCCGGGTATTCAGCTAGTGGATAGTAAAATGTATGTAGTTTGTCACCATTGCACTAGTGGGCGCAATTTTAAAACGTGACATGTTTGGTATCTATTTACTCGGCATGACATTATCTTTATATCATACAAAAAAAAAAAAATGCGTTATGTATTGTGTTTTTTTTTTTTTTGCATTAAATATCAAAAGATTTATTTTTTCCCCAAAAAATTGCATTTGAAAAACAGCTGTGCTCATACCGTACATACCATACATAAAAAATTGCAAAACCCACCAATTTATTCTCTAGAGCCTCTGCTTTAAAATATATTTAAAATATGTTTTTTTTTTCTAGCAAAAAATACTGATCGTTACATGTAAACAAAAAGTGCCAAAAAAGGCCTGGGGGTCAAGTGGTTAATGCGGAGAATGCCTTCTGCCTTTACAACCACCTTAAGCTGGTCAAGCAAGTTACAGTCTGATTGTAAAATCTGCTTTAGTGCTACCAACAATTATATAATGCAAGGATCTGCATGACTGATTACAAATAAAGAGGGCTGTTTACATAGACAGTCCTATTAAACAGCGTTGGTACATCTAAATAAGATTGGATTCCAATTAGATTGTATTGCGCATGGCCAGCATTACACCGATCAGGACTACTGCGGTAAAACTGACGGCACCTCCTGGCAGCTACATACATGAGCTGTGAGCTCAGCAGAAATGAGAAGCGCATTTGGTCCTTAGCAGGTTATAGAAAGAGAAGTCAGCAAAGGCAGTTCCCATGTCCCTCTTATACCTACTTTTGTTTAAAGGGGTTAAGTAAAAAATGTAATTAAAAAAAAAAAATTCTGAGACCATAATCTGTACATTGCACATAAATATCTCATCAAATAGAGTTCACCAACCTATATACATGGCATTTAAATGGACTAAAATGCTTAAAACTGATTTGATAAGAAAAAAATAAAAATTGTCTCTTTACGCATAGATTAGCCAGTGTTGAATGGTCTAGTGTCTTTTGTTTGTGTTGTCAGCCCACGGGGCAAATTGTACTCTAAATTATGTAAATAAGGCCCTTGTGCCCTCCCTTCCCCCGCATGTTGAAGCAGTTATCGTTCGGTGCAGCTCATATTTGTCTCAGCTCTGCTGCATTAACCTCAGTTCGAGGCTTGGCCAAGACATAAAACTGCTGCTCTATGAATATTTTACCAATGCGACAAAACTGAAACAGTAGATTCCAAGACCCCCAGGCAGATCTTTCAGCAGCATCATATCCTTGTGCTGAGCATGTGTGTTTGCTTGCATCATTTGCTCTGATACTTAACCCTTTGCTAGCATCTGGGATTTCGCGGTATGCAGACGGTGCAGGAAAAATGCCTATGGAAATAATTGTAGGTATAGCTTTATCGATTTGATAAAAAACAGGTTTGTTTTTCTCTTTAAAATGCACTTGATTTTTAGTATTCATGCCAAGGTTTTATTTGCAGTAGTATGTTTTTCCACATATTTTAGTCAATTGTAAGCTCCTTGAGGGTAGGGACTGATGTGAATGTACATTGTATATGTAAAGCGCTGCGTAAATTGCTGGCACTATCTAAGTACCTAAATAATAATAAATAATAATAATAATTAAAAAGCAAACTGAATGGTTAGGTAAAATATGAAAAAACAATTTGAAGGATGGATTCTCATTAGAAATACAATGAATTAACTATGTCAAAACGTCTGCAGTGTGGGAGATGCTCTTTGTTGGATGAAATGGGTAAATCAGGTCAATTTGATATTAAAAAGTGAACTTATATTGTGCTATTTAAGGACATGAAGGCTTGCGTCTTAAGCTGGCCGAATACTGCTGGTTCGGCAGAAATTTGAGCAGCTGACGCCATTGTTCAATTTACTTTTGTCGAAGGTACATGTCTGAAAATTGCTGGTCTGTATCCAATCAGATGCAGGCACTGTTCAGGTATTCTGACAGCCTGCGGACTGGCTGGGGGGCTTTTAGTGCAGATGAAGGAATTTGTTAGATTTCTTTTTGCTAAGCCTATAGCTTTAAACGGGCCATAGACAGTTTGAATCTGGAACTGGCCCAGATTCGAACCATATATGGGCAGTCTAGCAATAATCACTGTGTTCTTCCGGTGTGGATGGCTTGCATTACCGCCCCCCCCACCGCCCCCCCCCCCCCCCCCCCGCTGGGAGAACACATTGAATTTTGGGGAGGGATTTCCCTATCAGCATGGACCTGTGGTTGCAGGAAAGAAATTTGTTTTGTCTATGGTCAGCCTTAGCCTCCTCCTTCCACAGCCTGGTTACTGGCCACTCAGGAACCCACGGCTTCATAGTGAGAGGAAGGGGATTGAGTCATGTGCTCCCCAATCCCAAAAGTATGGAGTATTTCACGTCTCACAGCTGGGCAAAAAGGGGAACAAGAGAGTGAACAGAAGGTGTCAGCAGTGGTGGGGGGGCTTGTTGGTTGGCAGCTGGGTTCTAGAATATGCTTTTACACTGTATGGAGTGCTTTCTTTTGGGATTCCAAGCTGTCAGCTCTTCTAGAAAGCATCATTTAGGCACTAGTTCCTTTAGGAAGCAGACAGAAGCTGGGGTCTGAGATTAATATGTTTAAACATTTTTTTAAATGCTATGTTTTGGCAGCTTTTATAGAGCATTTTTTGTCAGTGGAGGCAGCAAGTAGATATAGGTATATCTTCATTTTAACTGAACCTGTTGTTTTGACTTAACTTGGCAAAATGCTGGTTCACATTAATAGCAGTTTACCTGTTTATTGCATTCAGTGCTGGATCATTTGAATAAAAAATAAAAAAAATGAGTGACCCAGTTGAATTTGTACCACCAGGACAATTTGGGGGCCAGTAAGACTGGCACAACGTCTATAGATTGGAGCATCTGCCCGTCAATTTTGGGCAGTTGTACGATTCATTTATTAATTTGTGAATTGGAATATAAAGCCAAACCCCAGGCAAACATCAATATTTATAAATACAATACACATACATAAGTGATCAGTTTTACCACTGTCAAGATGGAAACCAGGGGCTATCATTGATTATTTGTTTTTGGGTTAGGATTGTCATCCTTATCCTCGCTTCACTGTTTAGAAAATTATAAGGAAACTTTTCTGTAGCAAAGATTGTTGGTCTGATTTTAACTGCTGAGTTTATGAGGCATGTATGCAGTTTGCTATTATGGTAGTGACATGAGGATGGTTGAATTTATAAAGCCCCATACACACTATTAGACTTTTTGCAGATTTTTGTTTTCAGATTTACCAAAACCATGTAGTGCAAGGGCCTGCTTGATTGCATACCACTTTAAACTCTTAAGGTGTGACCTCATATTATATGGTTTTGGTAAATCTGATGACAAAAATCAGCAGAAAATCTAAGTGTGTATGGGGCTTAAAGGTGACATAGAACAAGTACGTATTACTTTTAGGAGAGGCTAAGCCTAGAACATATATACGTATGACAACTTCTCAGTATTTAGAATATCAGAAGTATAGCCATTTCAGGGGTTAATGCACCCCCCTTTATTAGAGTTACAGTACATGGGATTCAAAATGCAAAAGGCATAACAAAATCTGTACTACAAACATCCATATTTATAGAAACATGAGAAAATAATAAGAATCGACAGCCTTTGTGAAAACCTGAGTGCACAAAACTAACATACACTCAGTTATAAATGTACCTTGTAATACACCTCCAGTTCATTCTCCGCAAACATACAAATTCCATACAAAAAAAAAGTCCAAGAACCCTCCAACAAAACACATACATATGCAGGCCTGTGCTCCACATGAAAATAAAAACTAGACTCACCAATCAAACAGGTTTTCCAGACAATTCCTTGAAAGCTGACCACAGTTTTTGAAATTCTATTTAAAATTATCTTTTTGAGTACTGAAGACTTTAGTTATTTAGAATTATGTAGCTGGAATCAAATGACGTTGTTTCCCATTTGGACAACTCAAGTGTGCAACCACAGATGGGGGTTTGAGTTCAGAGTAAAAGATCTTTTAATTTATTATAGGTACTTATATAGTGCCATTCATTTACACAGTGCTTTGCATACATATTAAACATTCATATCAGTTCCTGCCCTAGAGGAGCTTACATTCTAAGGTCCCTAACTCACAATTATACATATACATATATTAGGGCCAGTTTAGACAGGAGCCAATTAACCTACCATCATGTCTTTGGAGTGTAGGAGGAAACTGGAGTTCCTGGAGGAAACCCACACAGGCACGGGGAGGAGAACATGCAAACTCCAGGCAGGTAGCACCGTGGTTGGGATTCAAAATAATGACCCTAGTGCTGCTAGGCAGAAGTGCTAACTGTGTTTTCAGTCAAAAGAACGAAGCCTGTCGCCCAAAAGAAGCTCCTGCTTCTTTTTTGAGCAACAAGCTTTGAGCTATATGGTCTGCCGCTATTGCAGCGTGATTTATAGCATAATAATCACAGCAGAACCACATCTGGGTTTAGGTGCCATTGACAAAACATTACACCTGAACACGCTTGGTGTGATTTGTCATTTAGGCAAAGCATTTGGGATTGAAGGCAGAATCATGGCAATTCTGTCTGCGATTGGATTCGCCAAGGTATGAACGAAACCTAAGAGCCAAATTTCCTACAAAAGGATTTAATAGTTGCATCCCATTAAAGAGGGGATCATATGGCATCGTAATGGTATGACTCAATCCATAATCTTTTAGGTGTGAAGAAACCTTTGTAAAACCAACAGGTACCGTCTTTGCTTGGTTTAAAAAGTGGTATGTGCTGCCTATTTTTCTAGATATTCCTAAAGCCATGACTCGACTCCAATGTCTTATTCCGAATAACACACTGAGTTTCATTACTGCAATTACCATGAACGTATAAACAATATCATCAGAAGACATTGGCATATAAACAGAAAATATACACGCCTCAAAATAGATTACAGAGAACCCTATAAAATGATTAACCTCCCTGGCGGTATGATTCTTTCAGAAAAAACATGCTGAAAGCGGTACCATTATTTGCAAGGAAATTTGGCGTTTTATATTGTAGGTCTGTAATTTTTAGAAATAACTCACTTAAATCTGACCAAACAAGATTCTAATAGGCATCCCGGGTATGACATTTTTTTAAAAACAAAATTATAAATTATAATATAATAAATAATTATAAATAATTATAACAAATAATAATATAATTATAATAAAAATTATTCAATAATGTAATCAAATCAAAATCACTGAAATTTGCTCAGTTGCAGAATTGTCGCTGTCATTACTTTTATTTTTTTATGACGAATTTCCCCACAAATCGCTATCGCACAATTCTGCAAGTGATTATAATTTATTATCGCTGTTTTTTAGCTGATCTAAAACTATTTTTGACATAAAGGGACACTTTTGGTTGCTATGGACAATCTACAGTTTGCAGGGAGAAAGAAACGTTTTTATTATATAAAATGACATGCATGACACAGGACAGACCATTGGGACAAGGGGGGTGTGTTTTTTTTACATACAGTACTGTAATCTATAAGATTACAGTATACTGTATGTAAAGTGTTTGTTTACTTTTTTGAATTTGGCGCCGTTCTCCGTCCCCGTGCGTCGTAACGTCGCAGGGAACGGAGATCGGCGGCACAGGAGGACGCTGTGTGAATCGAGCGAGGTCCCGCTCGCTCACACAGCGCGGTGGCATCGCTGGATCCAGGGACAAGGTAAGTAAACACTCCCTGTGGATCTAGCGAGGCAAGCCCGAGTCTGACTCGGGGTTACCGCTCGCAGCAGGAAAATCTAACCTCGAGTCAGACTCGGGAACACCGCCAGGCAGGTTAATATGGAAAAAAAATCCAGGTTAACCTCCCTGGCGGTACGATTATTTCAGAAAAAAGGTGCTAAAAGCGGTACCATTATTTGCAAGGAAATTTGGCGTTTTATACTGTAGGCCTGTAATTCTTAAGAATAACTAACTTAAATCTGACCAAAAAAGAGTCTAGTAGGCATCCCGGGTATGACTTTTTTTTAAAAACATAATTATAAATTATAATATAATTAATTATAAATAATTATAACAAATAATATAATTATAATAAAAATTATTCAATAATGTAATCAACTCAAAATCACTGAAATTTGCTCAGTTGCAGAATTGTCGCTGTCATTACTTTAATTTTTTTATGACGAATTTCCCCACAAATCGCTATCGCACAATTCTGCAAGTGATTATAATTTATTATCGCTGTTTTCTAGCTGCTCTAAAACCATTTTTGACATAAAGGGACACTTTTTTGGTTGCTATGGACAATCTACAGTTTCCAGGCAGAAAGAACAGTTTTTATTATATAAAAGAACATGTAGAGCACTGGGCAGACCACTAGGGACAAGGGGGGGGTGTATTTTTTTACATACAGTACTGTAATCTATAAGATTACAGTATACTGTATGTAAGGTGTTTGTTTACCTTTTTTGGCGCCGTTCTCCGCTCCCGTGCGTCGTAACGTCGCAGGGAACCGAGATTGGCGGCACACAGAGGCACTGTGTGAATCGAGCGAGGACCCGCTCGCTCACACAGCGCGGTGGCATTGCTGGATCCAGGGACAAGGTAAGTAACTTTGTCTGTGGCTGCAGCGAGTCGAGCCCGAGTCTGACTCAGGGTTACCGATCGTAGCCAAAAAATCTCACCCCGAGTCAGACTCGGGAACACTGCCAGGGGGGTTAAGGAAAGATCCCATCACATTTTCCTATGCACCCATTAAAGGTGCCTTCAAAAGTGGTGTACCAAGATGCCTGTGCTGCAACAACAAAGCACAACAAGAATATACTAGCATGTTGTAAGCCTAAAATGCTGCTTTTACAAAACTAGGTTGGGATTTTCCTCCCAAAACATAAATACAGAGCAGTGTATATAAAAGAAATAATAATAAAAAAAGCTTACAAATTCATGTGACCGCAATGTTCTGAATGGCCTGGTAAGTGAGCAGGACCGGTCATTCCTGCTATTAGGTGCAATTAAAAGTGGAGCTGCTGTCAATCAAACAGCATTGTGCACCCTTTAAGGCATCCACTAGCAGCACTGCCTGACTGGGCAGGTAAGAATATTTGACTGACAGTGTTTCCTCCTGTCATTGCCATTCCTGGCAGTACAGACTGGTCCCACCCACCACCCAGGTCATTTGAATTATGCAAGAGAAAGGTAGAATAAGTCATTTGAAAGAGAAAGGTACAATATTGTCCCGTACACAGGATCGGAATGTCCGATGAACTTTTTCCATTGGATTTTCAGATCGTGTGTAGCCCCATCTGAGTTTTTTCATCGGAAATTCCGAAGAATTCCATCAGACTTTAGATATAGAACATGTTCTATATTTTTCCGATGTAATTCCGTCGGAATTACGATGTGATTTGGCCAGGCAAAAGCCTGATCGTGTGTCCGCGGCATAAAGTCACAGACACTACTTTTTTGGAGCATGTGCACAAGTGGTGGCAACACTGCAGAGGGTAGATGACCCTGCAGATCATTTGTTAAAGTGGTTGTAAGTTATACCTACAGGTAAGCCTAGATTAAGGCTTACCTGTAGGTGCTTGCAATATCTCTGAGACCTACACGGTCTTGGAGATATTTGCAATTTTCCTGAGCAACGCCTTCTTCTAAGCGTTGCGGCGTCATGAAAAGGCACGCTGTGCCCTTTCAAGCCAGGGTCAAGGCAGTTTAAGGCGGCTCCCGCGCGCATTCGCGGGAGTGACGTCACGTGGCTCCGGCCAGTCACAGACCCGGAGTTCGTGGCCCCCAGGAGAAGAGGGGTGAAGAATGGACGCTCGCTGCCATGGAGTAAGACGGTGACATCACAGGCTTCTATTGCAGGTAAGTGTCACATAATGCATAGTAGCCCATTATTCTTTACCTTTGCAGGGAGACATAGAGGAAGTAAACCCCATCAGGGGTTACTTCCTCTTTAATATCTCTAACAAGTAAGAGTAAATCAAGGCAGGATCAACAGGTATTTTTATTAATAGAAAAAAAATATTAAAAAATAAAGAAACCCACACAATGTTATAGAAATGTATTGTATAGACTATTTTTTTTTTTTTTTTTTTACTGATACTTTAACATAAAAAAAGTATAGCTATTACTTGGACTTTTCCTAGTAATAAGCATATGCACTCTATCTGCACTACATAGCCAGACTTAAACATCATCATCCCTATCTGAGTGATTTTACCAGGTCCACAACCACCCAAAAGGTGACACTTGATGGCAAATTTACTTATTCAAGTGCAACATCATTGTATGTTTGCTTCCTACAAACAGGGCCTCATGCACACTGCAGCTTTTGGGCATAAAAACCTCTAAAAGTGCCTAAACGCTAGGTTCATTTTTCACTTCAACATTTATTCAATGAAACTCTGGCCAATGAAATAACTATATGCCCAAACACCAAATGCTGCTAAACTCACCTAAACTGGTTTGGAAGAACGCAACTTGGGCGAGTTTTTAAAGTGATATTAAAGGCAATTAAAAAAATAAATAGCAAACATGTTATACTTACCTACTCTGTGTAGTTTTGCACAGAGCAGCCCAGATACTCCTTCTCTCGGGTCCCCCGACGGCACCCCTGTCCCCTCCCTCCTGCTGAGTGTCCCCTGAGTAAGCAGTTTGCTGTGGGGGCACCCAAGCAGGCTCGCATCGGAGACACTGCCGCTGCTCTGCGTGTCTATTCACACACATTGCCACGGCTCAGCCCCACCCCCTTTCTCTCCTTAATGGCTCACTGTCTCTGATTGACAACAGCAGGAGCCAGTGTCTCAGCCCATGAGGAGGGAGAGCCGAAAGCCGAGGCACACAGAAGAATGCATGAAGCCTCATACACACGACCGAGAAACTCGATGGGCGAAACACATCGTTTTCCTCGTCGAGTTCCTTGTTAGGCTGTCGAGAAACTCGACAAGCCAATTTTCTCCATTCCCGTCAAGGAAATAGAGAGCATGCTCTTTCTTTGGCTCGTCGAGTTTCTTCGACAGTTTCCTTGACGAAAATGTACACACGACCGGTTTCCTCAGCAAAAAAATATCTCCCAGCAAGTTTCTTGCTGTTTTTTGCCGAGAAACTCGGTCGTGTGTACGAGGCCTGAAAGTAAAAAATCTACAGCCTTTGCATCCACTGTAAAGCCGATTTTCCCGTAATTTACAATAAACCTTTGTGCATCAGACTTTTGACCCTTCCGCATCCCCCCCCCCCTTCTTTTTTCTTTATCTCCAAGCCTCTTCATTTAACTTGATTAATGCATACACAGCTTTGGAATATTCCACTTCACATCCACACGTTTTGGTACACCACTAGCATCTTCCCATTACACAGAGACAGGTATTGTTACATAGTATGCTGTACTAGGCAAGTGTTGGATAGCAATATGTTGAGGTCATGTTAAGGCTGCTTGTTTTGCTTACAGAGATTATGTTGCCATACTTCATGAAATGGTTGCTTAACACTTAAAGTTGCTCACTCAACTAATACAAAAGTTTAATTTCATGGGTATAAAAGGATTCATAAAGATGAGAAACTGACAATAATCATAAGCTCAAGACAATTTTTTTACGTTTCTACATCAGTTTATGTAAGAATATTACTATGTGGGATTTCTAGTTGTACAGTTTACTTCAGATATCGTATCTCATGACTTGACTTAATTAAATAAAAATGAATTTACACACCAAAAGGGTTTTTACTTTTATTTTATTTTTACGGTAAACATTAATATATGAATTGATACAATAAATACTATCATTTACAAGTATATGAAATCCTAAAAGCAGACTCCTTTCAAAGAACAGTGAGATAAATGTAGGGCAAAATGATTGAGAATTTGTTAAACGGAATGTGCATTGAATGGTGTTTAATGTCTGGAGCAAGTACAATCTTTCCTAGTTTGGATTTTGGACAGATAACAGTCAAAATTTCCATCTTACCTAAAATGTTTTATATTAGAGTTCTTCCCTCATATGGTCTTTATTTTGTACAGACCCATGTCTGATTCTTCATTTGGAACTAATGTAGAACCTGACTCTCCACCCATGTCTTATTTCTCCCTAAAATCAAAGGCTGCTAAAGTATTCCCAATTTTTCAAAGTGTTATAAAGCAACAGAAATAAGTCAACCTAATAAATATCATGCCACTTCCAAAACCCCTCTCTAGATAGGTAAAGAGGAGGTTATCTCTCCCAGGATATGTAACATACTGTGTCTTCTCCCAAGAGACAGACTCGGAATGCAAAATACTATCACAGCTCAGTCCCTCAGAGTATGGGATTCTATTAGAAATTCTCCCTACCATCCTACTTATTCAGTCCTTCCTTTCCCGCTAGCTATGACTAACCAAATTCCTTCCAGCTTTGGATCCACTATAATATCACACATTTATATAGATACTGGTTCAGTTACAGTAAAAAATAATAAAAAATATATTTTTTCAGTATTTTCAAGAAAAACACAATCCTTGCTCCAGAACATTTTCAATACCTCCAGATTCTAGACTTTATTGGGGGAGATGTACTAAAACTGGTGCATATAGAATCCGGTGCAGCTGCGTGCATAGTAATCAATCGGCTTCTTGGTTTTGCTGGCAAAGCTTAAAGCAGAGTTCCACCCAAAAGTGGAACTTCTGCTTATCTGTCTCCCCCCCCCCCTCTGGGGCCACATTTGGCACTTATCTGGGGAGGGGGGGGAGTGGGAGCCTGTTTTTTGACAGGTACCTTGTCCCCACTTGTGTCAGACCATGCGCAGCGAGGTACATCAAAAGTCCGGCTCCCTTCTCCTTCCCCTGCTGCCTGGCCACTAAGAGAGTGCAGCGTGATTCGCGCATGCGTAGTAGGGAATGGGTCGTCAAGCTGCAAGGCTTCACTGCCGGGTTCCCTAACCAGCAATGGTGGCGGCAGCACCCGACAACCGATGGAAACATCGGCTGCGCTGCCGACATCACTGGATTCCACGTCAGATAAGTGTCCTAATATTAAAAGTCAGCAGCTACAGTATGTTTAGCTGCTGACTTTTCATTTTTGGAGGGGGAGGCCGAAACATTGCTTTAATTGAACAAGCTGATGTTAGAAGCTGATTGGTTACTATGCATAACTGCAGCTGATTCTGTGTGCACCAGTTTTAGTAAATCTCCCCCATTATGTGTGTGTCCAAATTGTAATTGTCATAAGGCACCTGGACACAATTTGAGCTTTAGTGTCGACCCTACAGGCCGGGACTTGTATTTCTAATGTATTCCTTGCTATTAAAGTGGACATAAACCCATAGTTTTAACAGGATACAAAACAATTTAAATTTTGGGCACATGCCGGGAATGTAATTGTCACATTGGATGGGCTCCAAACCAAACTGTCAAACCATTCAATGTCTGGTGTCATAATCGATCACATGTGCAGCATCATGGCAGTTGAAGATTAAACAGAGACCAAGATGGCAGCTTCCTTTTCTGAAAATGATAGTAGGGTTTACTTCCACTTAAACATTTTTTCCAGGATACCCTCAACATTTTGTTGCTAAGTGGAAAACTGGCCTAGGCTCCTCTTTGGATGAAAAAATGGGCAGAAATATGGTCTGCTATTAAATCCTTCTCCCAAAATGTGATTGCACTTGAAACTTACTTCAGGCTCCTTACAAGATGATATATGGTACCTGCAGAAATGGCTAAGTTGTGATCGGGTATTCTTCTGTGGAGACCTTTATGCACATTTGGTGGCAATGTTTAACGGTATACCCCCTTTGTTGCAAAGTACTGTATTTACACATTTTATTGGGTCGCCTGCTACCTCTGGACTCTTGTGAGGAAATGCATACTGAAAAAACATATACCCCCAACCCTGAAGAATCAGGGAGGAGAAGTTAGGAGCTGAGTTAGCAAGACATTGAACTACAATAAAGCAGCAGTAAAAATACTGCATAGAATCTCTTGATTAAACATTTTCTTTCTGAAATTACAAAAAAAGGAACACAAGGGGTGCCAGCTAAGTGCAGCATCAATGGGTTTATTAAGGTTAAAAAGCCAAATGCAAACTAACAGAAATATAAAATCAAGGCGCTTATCTGCAGCCATGCAAATTGGATGGAAGCCGTCCACCAGAAGAGCCACGTGTGACAGCAAATAGCATGTAATCAGGGAGGAAACCAAGTCCAATGTTCCAGAGGGTGAAGAAAGCCACTATAGGACACAAGGCAGGATGTCACACCTGGGGTGGACTGGTTTCTATAGTGATTCATTTTGGAACTCCTATTGGTTACTTTCTCAAACCAATGGTTTGCTCAATGACTACACGCTGTTTGCTGTCACAAGCGGATCTTCTAATGGCCAGCTTCCATCCAATGAGGCATGGCTGCAGATAAGCTCTTTGATTTTATATTTTTTGAGAGTTTGGCTTTTTAATTGTAATAAACCCATTGATGCTGCACTTAGCTGGTGCCCTCTTTTGTTTCTTTTTTTGTAATTTCAGAGATTTGTTCCTGTCTCAGGTGGAGCTGCCTACTAAAGTTCAAAACCCTTCAGGGTTTCAAGGAATTTTTATGAAGCTCTTATGAACTTTTTATGAACTACTTATGCTACACAAGCATATCTTTACATTTGTATGGTGCATTAGCATTTGTTTGTGCCACAATTTCAGTTGTTGTTTAAACAGCAATTCGCCTACTTAGTAGAGCAACCTTAGCAGGCCATGTCTTAAGCCTCGTACACACAACCGTTTTCCTCTGCAAAATCCATCAAGAAAAATGCTGGCAGAGCATTTTTGCAGAGAAAAACGGTCGTGTGTATGTTTTTCGTAGAGAAAACTGTCGTGGATCTCGACGAGAAAAAAATATAAAAATGTGTGCGTGTGTATGCTTAGAAACCCGCGCATGCTCAGAATAAAGTATGAGACGGGAGCGCACCTTCGGTAAAAGTAGCGTTCGTAATGGAGATAGCACATTCGTCACGCTGTAACAGACTGAAAAGCACGAATCGTCTCTTACCAAACTTTTACTTAACTGGCAGTAACATGAGATTAGCAAAAGCAGCCCCAAGGTTGGCGCCAGTGGAATCGAACTTCCCCTTTATAGTGCCGTCGTACATGTTGTACGTCAACGCGTTTGAGAACAATGAGATTTTGTCTTGACAGTGTGTATGCAAGGAAAGCTTGACAAGAACCTTGTCGAGGAAAACGACGTTTCTTTTACGACGGGATTCTCAGTCGTGCGTATGAGGCCTAACCGAATAACATCCATCCCTTCCTTGTTCCTTTTTTTTTTTTTGCTTCTATTGCTGTTTGTTTGTTTTTTTTACATCTGTTTTCCACTTCCACAAAAGATTGGGTTAAGAACAACAGAGTCTACTCTATGTTATTATCACATCACTTGTGATTCTGAGCACCTTATAGACATTGTGTTTATATGTTATGTAATTGCCATGTTGCTCGATATTCATTTATTTCACATGCTTGAATCTCACATTGGTAGGACTTTGCTAGGTTACATTTGACCTTGCATTGTTTGTAACACTGTAAAACCCATTACAAATCTATTGGAAAAAAAAAATGTGATTTATATATTTGAGAGCCAAAGATGATATAGTATTTTGAGAAATAATTTGTATTAACTTGTACAGTGGGGATCGAAAGTTTGGGCACCCCAGGTAAAAATTTGTATTAATGTGCCTTACGAAGCCAAAGAAAGATGGAAAAATCTCCAAAAGGCATCAAATTACAGATTAGACATTCTTATAATATGTCAAAAAAGTTAGATTTTATTTCCATCATTTACACTTTGAAAATTACAGAAAACAAAAAAATGGCATCTGCAAAAGTTTGGGCACCCTGCAGAATTTATAGCATGCACTGCCCCCTTTGCAAAGCTGAGACCTGCCAGTGTCATGGATTGTTCTCAATCATCATCTGGGAAGACCAGGTGATGTCAATCTCAAAGGTTTTAAATGCCCAGACTCATCTGACCTTGCCCCAACAATCAGCGCCATAGGTTCTTCTAAGCAGTTGTCTAGAAAACTGAAACTGAAAATAGTTGACGCTCACAAAGCTGGAGAAGGCTATAAGAAGATAGCAAAGCGTTTTCAGATGTCAATATCCTCTGTTCGGAATGTAATTAAGAAATGGCAGTCATCAGGAACAGTGGAAGTTAAAGCAAGATCTGGAAGATCAAGAAAAATATCAGACAGAATAGCTCGCAGGATTGTGAGAAAAGCATTTCAAAACCCACGTTTGACTGCACGATCCCTCCAGAAAGATCTGGCAGACACTGGAGTTGTGGTACACTATTCCACTATAAAGAGGATACTTGTACAAATATGGTCTTCATGGAAGAGTCATCAGAAGAAAACCTCTTCTACATCCTCACCACAAAAATCAGCGTTTGAACTTTGCAAATGAACATATAGACAAGCCTGATGCATTTTGGAAACAAGTTCTGTGGACCGATGAGGTTAAAATATAACTTTTGGGCCGGAATGAGCAAAGGTACGTTTGGAGAAGAAAGGGCACAGAATTTAATGAAAAGAACCTCTGTCCAACTGTTAAGCATGGAGGTGGATCAATCATGCTTTGGGGTTGTATTGCAGCGAGTGGCACAGGGAACATTTCACGAGTAGAAGGAAAAATGCATTCAATAAAATTTCAGCAAATTTTGGATGGTAACTTGATGCCATCTGTGAAAAAGCTGAAGTTAAAGAGAGGATGGCTTCTACAAATGGATAATGATCCTAAACACACCTCAAAATCCACTGGGGATTACATCAAGAGGTGTAAACTGAAGGTTTTGCCATGGCCTTCACAATCTCCTGACCTCAACATAATTGAAAATCTATGGATAGACCTTAAAAGAGAAGTGCGTGACAGACAGCCCAAAATTCTCAAAGAATTGGAAGACCTTTGTAAGGGAGAATGGGCAAAGATACCTCAAACAAGAATTGAAAGACTCTTGGCTGGCTACAAAAAGCGTTTACAAGCTGTGATACTTGCCAAAGGGGGCAGTACAAGATATTAACTCTGCACGGTGCCCAAACTTTTGCAGACGCCATTTTTTTGTTTTCTGTCATTTTGAAAGTGTAAATGATGGAAATAAAAACTTTTTTTGACATATTATAAGAATGTCTAATCTGTAATTTTATGCCTTTTGGAGATTTTTCCATCTTTCCTTGGCTTCGTTATACACATTAATACAAATTTTTACCTGGGGTGCCCAAACTTTCGATCCCCACTGTATTTAGATAAAAAATAAGTTAAAATAAAATAGGGTTAATATAATAAACTGTATTTGATATTTTACCTGTATATACTTTTATCATTAAAATGTTCATGAACATCAGTAACACAAATGTGCAGAATCAATATGTTTGCATATGAAATAGATAGTTACCGTATTTATCGGCGTATAACACGTGCCGGCGTATAGCACGCACCCCAATTTAAGAGGGAAATTTCAGATTTGTTTTTTAAATAAACCACTTTGAAGCAAAATAATGGTCAGTGAGCATCAATGCAGTGTGATCTGTGCCCCTCTGCAGTCTGATCTGTGCCCCTCTGCAGGCTGATCTGTGCCCCTCTGCAGGCTGATCTGTGCCCCTCTGCAGCCTGATCTGTGCCCCTCTGCAGTCTTGCTCCTCAATGCAGCCTGATTAGTGCCCATCTGCAGCCGATAAATTTACCAAAATGCAGCCTGTTCAGTGCCCATCTGCAGTCACACCTTTGCAGTCACAGTGTCAGATTCTTCCTGCTGTCTCCGAGGGAAGAGGAGGAGCGAGCGCTGCTGAATTACATAGAGGCGCAATCCCCTTCCTGTGTACCCGGCGCTCCGTCACTCACAGCCACGCCTTCTGCCCCTGCTCATATGATAGACAGTACAGTGGTCCAATGTGGGGCCAGGAGGCGTGGCTGTGCGTGACAGAGCGCCGGCTACACAGGAAGGAGATTGCGGCTCTATGTAATTCAGCAGCACTCGCTCCTCTTCCCTCTTAGACAGCAGAGATCGGCGTATATCACGCACCTACGATTTTTAAGGGGAAAAAAGTGTGTGTTACACTCCGATAAATACGGTAACTATTGATAGATTAGATTTCTCATTAAGGTGTATGTATACCCCAATTTAAATTAAAGCGGGAGTTCACCCATTTAAAAAAAAAAAAAAAATCTCCCCCTTAGCTTCCTGCTCGTTCGGTCTAGGGGAATCGGCTATTTATATTAAAATATGTGCAGTACTTACCCGTTTTCGAGCTGCATCTTCTTCCGTCGCTTCCGGGTATGGGTCTTCGGGAGCGGGCGTTCCTTCTTGATTGACATTCTTCCGAGAGGCTTCCGACGGTCGCATCCATCGCGTCACTCGTAGCCGAAAGAAGCCGAACGTCGGTGCGGCTCTATACTGCGCCTGCGCACCGACGTTCGGCTTCTTTCGGAAAATCGTGACGCGATGGATGCGACCGTCGGAAGCCTCTCGGAAACCTGTCAATCAAGAAGGAACGCCCATTCCCGAAGCCCATACCCGGAAGCGACGGAGAGGATGCGTCTCGTAAACGGGTAAGTACTGCACATATTTTAAAATAAATATCCGATTCCCCTAGTAATAACGAGCAGGAATCTAAGGGGGAAAAGTGCCCTCTAAGGGTGAACCCCCGCTTTAAGTATAATGCACGCTCCTTATAAGACCAAGGCATAAGATCATCAAAGGAGATCTAGGTCTAGCAGTATTTTTGGATTATTATTATACAGTATTTATATAACGGTATGTCTGCCCTTTACAACATAAGGGCAGAGAGTACAGTTGCAATACAATTGAATACCGGAGGAATCAAAGGACCCTGCTCGTTAAAGCTTACAATCTAATGATAATACATTTCTCATGACCAATGACATATAATAATACATACTGTACCAAGCTTGGTCATTAGAATACAAATTTACAGTTATGTCACCTGGGGGCAAATATGGTAGGTTTGTTCCAGGGTAACAATGTACTGTAAGTGTTGTTTTTTAGGGTATAGATTGTGAGGTTGAGGTTTTTAAAGTTGCTACTGGTGCAGTTTCAGGGCAACAGCTGTAAGCACAGTCTCTCAGAACTCGGTGAGGTTTGTAACTTCTTGAAAATGGGTATAGGTCTCATGGCGGCCTATCTAGATTTTCTACACTTATATCTCACTTAGATCCCTCTTGCGGAGATCATCAATGTTTGATGAACAGCCAGTTCTTTGTAGATTTTCAGCTTCTCTCTGACTTTTCTGATCTGTATGCGTGTTCTGGGTTATTGTCTTTAAATATTGAAGCCAGAGACAGCATTTTGATTACACTGTTAGCAACGGAATATACCATATTTCTCTTAGTACAAGTTTACAAAAGTAATTTTATTTTAATTAAAGTGGACCTAAACGTAAACCGTGAAGATTTGTTGTGTTTAGGGAACATTTAGAGATGATAGTTGTGATTAATCAGTATGTTTTGTATGTCTTATGTTTCTTCTAAAAAAACAGCAGTTCACTTCCTGGTACGTGAGTGTGCCTACAGCCTCATAACAATACAGTATATCTGCAGTGTGAGATGTAAGGCACTGCTGTCTCAGAGTGCTAGTCCTGTGAATTGGACATATGGGGGTTATTTACTATAACTCGAGAGTGCAAAATTCGATGCAGCTTTGCATAGAAACCAATCAGCTTACAGGTTTTATTGTCAAAGCTCAATTGAACAAGCTGAAGTCAGAAGCTGATTGGCTACTGTGCACAGCTGCACCAAATTCTGAGTGCACCAGTTTTAGTAAATCTCCCCCTTGGAGTTAGATTTGGTGATGTCACTACTGTGCTGTTTTTTGCTCTTTTTGCTGGAAGCTCTGACAAAAGGAAGCAAAGCCCTGCTTTTACTAAGATGGCTGCCTCCACACACACACACACAGAGATATAGGGGGAGATTTACTAAAACTGGATCACACAGAATCTGGTGCAGCTGTGCATAGTAACTAATCAGCTTATAAATTCAGCTTGTTCAATAAAGCTTTAAGATAAAACCTGGAAACTAAACAGTCTCTATGCACACCTGCACCAGATTCTGTGTGCGCCAGTTTTATTAAACCTCCCTCATAATGCAAGACATGTGAGTTATTAAGAGGGGAAATATCAGCTCCAGGGAGACCACAAGCAGTACTGGTAACTAGTCCTGTGCCCTCTGTCATTTTTTTTGTGTAAAGCTCCATACACATGACTGGTTTTCCTGCCATGAAAACTGCCAAGAGAGCTTTTGGACGGGAAAACCAGACGTGTGTGTGCTTCCTAGCAGTTTTCCCATCAGGAAAACAGATGGGAATCCCAACGGGAAAATAGAGAACCTGCTCTCTATTTTACCGTCAGAATTCCTTGTGGCTTTTTTGCTGCCAGATTTACTAATACTCTATGGGAAACACTGCGAGGCAGTGCCATGGAGCTTTGGCCAGGAATCCCGGCCGTGTGTATGCTCCATGGCAGTTTTCCTGCCGGGTTCTCGGCTTTCACGGCAGACTTTTTACCGCCGTGAAAACCGAGTGTGTGTACAGGGCTTAAGACTTCAAGAGTTCTATCCTTTTTTCAGTCTAGTTAATTTCCAAAAACTGGCAGCAATACTAGGTCTGGAGTAGTGTCATGTAGTGTTAGTTTGACGTCAAATGCTATTTTAGTTGTAGTCGTATTTTAGTCATCTGAATTATTTTCGTTTTAGCCATATTTTAGGCAACTAAAATCTCTGGTATATTTTAGTCGACTAAAATCTAATGGGTTTACGTAAATTGTAATGTGTTACTGAAAGGGGTTGTAAAGGTAAAACATTTTTTTCCCTAAATAGCTTCCTTTACCGATTACCTCATCCTTCGATTTTGCTTTTAAATGTCCTTATTTCTTCTGAGAAATCCTCACTTCCTGTTCTTCTGTCTGTAACTCCACACAGTAATGCAAGGCTTTCTCCCTGGTGTGGAGAAAGCTTCTTGAGGGGGAGGGGGAGAGCAGGAAGGTCAGGACACTCAATACTTTGCAGATAGAGAAAGGAGCTGTGTGTTAGTGGGTGTCCTGACACTCCTGCTCGCCCCCTCCCCCCTCAAGAGGCTTTCTCCACACCAGCGAGAAAGCCTTGCATTACTGTGTGTAGTTACAGACAGAAGAACAGGAAGTGAGGATTTCTCAGAAGAAATAAGGACATTTAAAAGCAAAATCGAAGGATGAGGTAAAGGAAGCTATTTAGGGGGAAAAAAAATCCTTTACAACCCCTTTAAGCATTTCTCTAGCATTGCCAAACTCATTGTATACTCCTGGAGTAAGAAATCTAATAACATGTTATTTTTTATGATATTAAGGTTTGAACATTCACTGCAGACACAGATTTGGCTGTTGTGATATATAACGTCTTTATATATTAAAAAAAAAAAAAAGGTTCATAAACAAATAAAAATATTGCTTTTTGACAAACAGAAGTGCAACTTTAAAATATTTAAAGTGGTGTTTAAACATGTTTAAACATGTTTAAAGTGGTGACTCCAGTAGGGACCGTTTGTATGGTTAAAAAATTGCTCCTAACAAAATATGATAGTAATCGTCTTGCAACCTCAATTTTCTACATACCTGAAGGAAAGTAAACGTGTGAAATTAGATTAACCCTCCTGGCGGTATTCCTGAGTGTGGCTCGGGGTTAAATTTCAGTACCATTAGCGGTAACCCCGAGCCATACTCGGGATTGCATTGCAGAATCCTGGTCCAGGTTACTTACCTTGTCCCCAGGATTCTGCCATGTGTCCCCCGCCGGATCATCCCTCCAATGCTCTGTGTGCCAGGCTCTGTTCCCTGCGAGCGTTGCGATGCATGGGGGCGGAGTCCGGCGGCAAATTTAAAAAGTACAAAAAACATAATACATACAGTACACTGTAATAATTACTGTCTCAAATCATTTCACCTCCCTTTTGTCCCTAGTGCTTTGTCCAGTACCCTGCATGCATTTTTATAATATATATACTGTTCTTTCTGCCTGGAAAGTTGAGATAGTCCATGGCAACCAAAAGGTGTCCCTTTATGTCAAAAGTGGTTTTAGACCAGCTAGAAAACAGCGATAATAAATTAGAACACTTGCAGAATTGAGCGATAGTGATTTGTGGGGAATTAAATTGTTTTATTATTTTTTATAATTATTTATAGTTATTTATTATATTATAATTTATGATTTTGTGTTTCAAACTTTATCATACCCGGGATGTCTACTAGACTCTTGTTTGGACAGATTTAAGTGTGTTATTACTAAGGTTTACAGGCCTATAATATAAAACGCCAAATTTCTATGCAAAACAATGTACCGTTTTGAGATTCAAAAATCTGTCATAATCGTACCGCCAGGGAGGCTACAGGAGTTGTAAAGGCTGAAGGTTTTTTATCTTAACCACTTACGGACCGCCCGCTGTCAAAATACGGCGGCACTTTGAAGAGGGATATCGTTATTATGGCAGCAGATAGCTGCCATAACCCCGGTATCCTCTTCTTCAGCGGGCGGTCTGCTGTTTTTTTTTTTTTTTTTTAAAGAACAGTGTAAAAAATAAAATAAATGGTAAAATAAATAAGAAAAAAAATAAGCGAGTAGCGCCCGCATATGAAAACGGTTTTCAAACCACACATGTGAGGTATTGCCGCAATCGTTCGAGCAAGAGCAATAATTCTAGCTCTAGACCTCATTTGTAACTCAAAACATGCAACCTGTCGAATTTTGTAAACGTCGCCTATGGAGATTTTTAAGGGTAAATGTTTGTCGCCATTCCACGAGCGTTCGCAATTTTGAAGCGTGACATATTGGGTATCAATTTACTCGGGGTAACAGCATCTTTCACAATATAAAAAAAATTGCGCTAACTTTACAGTTGTCTTAATTTTATTTTTTAAAGTGTATTTTTTTCCCAAAAAAGTGCGCTTGTAAGACCGCTGCGCAAAGACGGGCTGACAGAAAGTATTGCAACGACTGCCATTGTATTCTCTAGGGTGTTAAAAAAAATATGTATATAATCTTTGGGGGCTCCAAGTTATTTTCTAGCAAAAAAAAGATTTTAACTTGTAAACAAGAAGTTTGAAAAATAGGCCCAGTCTTAAAGTGGTTAATGCATTAAGATAAAAAACTTTTTTGTGTGTAGCAGCCTCCCCAGGACACCCTTATTACTTACCTGAGCCCCATCTCTCTTCATCCATGTCCACGAGGCTGAGACACAGCAGTGGCGCCATTGGCTTCCCTGGCTGTCAATCAAATTCAGTCAGCCAATCATTGGAGACGGGGCAGGGCCGGGTCAGGGCTCTGCGTCTGAATGGACACACGGAGCTGTGAGTTGGCTACAGTGCCCCCCATAAGAAGCTGCTGGCTGTGGGGGCACTCCATAGGAGGGAAGAGCCAGGAGCAGCCAAGAGGGCCCAGAGAAGAGGAGAATCTGGGGCGCTCTGTGCAAAACCACTACACAGAGCAGGTATGTTTGTTATTATTTTTTTAAACAAGACTGTACAATCACTTTAATTCGTCTTCCTGAAACTCAAGCTTGATCGGTCAGTTGACAAATACTGCTATCAAATTCCATGTGATGCATGATTCCTCCATATTGCACTTTGTCACATTCTCCTTTCAAACGGTATAAAAGAAGATTTGTTTTTATGTTTCATATGCACTCTCACTTTGTGGTCTTATGTACAGAGAGTTACAGATTTCTTCAAAATGATGTACAGTCATTTGGGCATATAAAAAAATAAAAGCCTTTACCCATCTGCTGTATTACTCAACCAGCCGGTGGGTAAATGTGAAATGCTTTTGGATGAATCTCATGTGAAACTGAGGAGGTGTTCATGTGGATTGTTTCTCGGTCACATTAACCCCTGGAATTACTTTTGCTTAAAGATAGTAATTTAACCAATGTGAATATGTAATATTCAGAGTCTCTTCTCTGTTCTTTATTTATTATAATAGTCTATTGTCAATCAGAACAGAAATATCAGCCTGTAAGGCCAATGCATGAGCTCAATGCTCGAAAAGCTGTTTTATAACAAAGGTGCTGTCATTAACACGTGACAAAAAAATCTTTTTTTTAATTGACAGCTTCACCCACCTTCAGTAGTCTGTCAGTGTGTCAGATACCAGCACTAAGCTCGGGCAGGGGACAGATCAGTCTCCATATGGCCTGACACTGGTCCACCACCTCCATTGACAGGGAGAAAATACAGCCTAATATTATCTCACTCACCTGTCCCTAAGGCTCCACTAACACTGCTGTGATATGGGATCTGACTTGTGAGACATGTCAAATTCAGTGTTTCCCTTTGAGGGCCATCCTAACTGATACTACACAAGTTGCTCTGACTTTAGAAAATGTTCCTGCACTACTTTGGTCCACCTTGGGTACCATTTCAGACCTTGTACAGGCTCATAAATATCATCCAAGTCAGAAGAAAGTCGCAGTGCAAAGTCGCAGTCGTAAGACTTTGCCATGTGAACTGAGCCTGAGAAGGAAGGTTATTGTAGCAACCTAAAAGTAAAGTGGTAGATTCTTAAGTGTCCACTCCCAACTGTAGTGAGAGGGTCACTAGGCAAAAAAACAGCCCTTCCAATGTCTTAAGTGCTTCCTAGCTACCACAGGTATTCCACACATAAAAGGTGTGTGGGTACCTGCTCAAAATGTTGCATTCAATAGTTTCTCTACAGGATAATCAGGCCAGCAGGAAGAACCATTGCATGCAGCAGGTAGAGCAAGTATTCAACCCACTGACCGGCTGAATATAAAGCAATAAAGTGGTAATGCTTGAAGACATGGGCCGCTGGAATTGTACATTTATCTCATAAGTGGAGACAGTGTCACTTTAAAGCGGATGTCCGCCGAAAAAAAAATATTAAAAGCCAGCAGCTACAAATACTGCAGCTGCTGACTTTTAATATTAGCACACTTACCTGTCGAGCGATCGCTCGTCACTCTGCTGCCCCCACCGCCATCCTCTGTGAGGAAACCAAGAAGTGAAGCGCTCCGGCTTCACTGCCCGGTTCCCTACGGCGCATGCGCGAGTCGTGTGCGCCGTGCTAACTGGACCCCGCTGTGTTCTGGGAGCTGTGTGTTTCCCAGAACACAAGGGGGGGGGGGATCTGACGTCCTGCGGTCTGCCCGCAGACTGTGTGGTCGGAAGTGGGTGCAAATACCTGTCTTTAGACAGGTATCTGCACCCCCCTCCCCCTGAAAGGTGTCAAATGTGACACCGAAGGGGGGGAGGGTTCCGATGAGCGGAAGTTCCTCTTTAGGGTGGAGCTCCGCTTTAAGTAATTTGGTTGATTTCCATTATATTTGTTGTCTGGATGTTGTTAGTGGGTTTTATATACATTTATATATATACACCATATCTCACAAAAGTACAGTACACCCCTCACGTTTTTGTATGTGACAACACTGAAGAAATGACACTTTGCTGCAATGTTGTGTAGTGAGTGTACAGCTTGTATAACAGTGTAAATTTGCTGTCCCCTCAAAATGACTCAACACACAGCCATTAATGTCTAAACCGCTGGCAACAAAAGTGAGTACACCCCTAAGTGAAAGTGAAGCCGAGGTTAAAGGTGATGGACTGGTCAAGCATGTCTCCAGACCCAAACCCTATTGAGCATCTGTGAGGCATCCTCAAATAGAAGGTGGAAGAGTGCAAGGTCTCAAACATCCACCAGCTCCGTGATGTCGTCATGGAGGAGTGGAAGAGAACCCCAGTGGCAAACTGTGAAGCTCTGGTGAACTCCATGCACAAGAGGGTTAAGGCAGTGCTGGAAAATAATGGTGGCCACGCAAAATATTGACACTTTGAGCCCAATTTGGACATTTTCACTTAGGGGTGTACTCACTTTTGTTGCCAGCGGTTTAGACATTAATGGCTGTGTGTTGAGTTATTTTGAGGGGACAGCAAATTTACATGGTTATACAAGCTGTACACTCACTACACAACATTGTAGCAAAGTGTCATGTGTTCGGTGTTGTCACATGCAAAGATATAATAAAATATTTACCTAAATGTGAGGGGTGTACTCACTTTTGTGAGATACTGTAACTATATAAGCTATATCTATAGCTATATATATATATATATAAATATATACAGTAAAAAAAAATACATATACAGTAAATTGCAACTGGAGAATTGAATCTAGGAATGTATGTACATGGGTACACGTATTACCTGTATACCCTGTGTATAAACGTATTCGAAGCAAGCACTAATTATTTTAACGATGCACACTGTTTGAATGCTTTAAAATATAATTTACTTTTCATTAAACCTTTAACGAGTAAATGCACTATATCAAACTGTTTCACAAATGCTTTCCACCTGGCTTTGATACCAGTATACCTTTTAAGACCCCATACCGTGTGCTTTGATAAGCTTTCTGCAGTTCAGCCTGCCCATACTACTGTTTTTCCACTGGAATCCAATTACAGAGCCCTGCACATCCAGTCAGTAAGTATGCAGACTTGCCATGGAATATAATGGCACCTCAGAGCATGCATTGACAGAATGCCATGATACTCCATTGAAATTCCTTGACATTTATTAACCACTTCAATCAGCCCCTTCCTGCTCAGACCAACTTTTAGCTTTCATTGCTGTCACACTTTGAATGACAATTGCGTGGTCATACAACAATTTACCCAAAATACATTTTTAATTTTTTTTTTTTCAAAGAGCTTTATTTTGTTGGTTTTGCTAAATAAACAAAAAAAAGACCAAAAATTTGGAAAAAACAAACAAACATGTTTTTCTTCATTCCTGTTATAACATTTTGCAAATAAAAATTATTTCTTCATAAATTTAGGCCAAATTTATTCTGCTGCATTTCTTTGGTTAAATAACCCAAACCAGTTTATATTATTTAGTTAATGGAGAGTTATAAAGTCCACAAACTATGGTATATACTGTATATCTGAAAATCGATCAGTCCAATCTCATTTCTTGAGGCCCGAAAGTGCCAGGACAGTAAAAAAATACTCCCCAAACGACCCCTTTTTGGAAAGTAGATAGTCAATGTATTTAGTAAGAGGCATGGCAAGTTCTTTGAAGTTGTAATTCTGTTGACACAATTATTTGGAAAATGAAGAAATAAAAAAATTAAAATTTCCTTTTACATACTGTCACCAGTGCAGTGTAGCATCATCATATAACTGGCGTGGTGGTAATCAGGGACACTGACTGGTGACAGTATGTAAGAATTTTTTTTCTGGATAAAGTCTATTCATTCGGTGTGTACTATTATGATTATCTGTGATTGGCCACAGACAAGGTAAGGTTTAAAAAAGACACCAGTCCATCCAGTTCAACCTGTGTGTCAGGCCTCGTACACACGACCGAGGAACTCGTCATAAATGAAACATCGCTTTCCTCGGTGAGTTCCTTGTTAGGCTTGTCGAGAATCTTGACAAGCTTTCTTTGCGTACACACTGTCAAGACAAAATCTCGTTGTTCTCAAACGCGGTGACGTACAACACGTACGACGGCACTATAAAGGGGAAGTGCAATTCCACTGGCGCCACCGTTGGGGCTGCTTTTGCTAATCTCATGTTACTGCGTGTTAAGTAAAAGTTTGGTGAGAGACGATTTGCGCTTTTCAGTCTGTTCCAGCGTGACCAATGTTGCTAACTCCATTACAAACCCTACTTTTACCGAAGGTGCGCTCCCGTCTCATACTTTATTCTGAGCATGCGCGGGTTTCTAAGCATACACACGAACGTGTTTCGCGTCGTAAACCAGCCCGACGAGAAACACGACGAGGAAATTGAGACTCCCGACGAGGAAAATGAGAACTTGTTCTCTTTTTTTCTTGTCGAGTTCCACGACAGTTTTCTCGACGAAAAACATACACACCCTTTCCCCCCTTCCCTTGACCCTTCCCCCTCCCAACCCCCCCATCCCCTCTTGTATAATTTTTTTCTGCTTTTCCTCCCTCTCGCTCTTTCTCTCTTTCTTTCTGCTTTTCCTCCCTCTCGCTCTTTCTCTCTTTCTTTCTTTCTCTCTCTCTCTCTTTCTCTCACTCCCTCTCTAACTCTCTCTCTCCCCTTCTCTTTCTCTCTCTCCTCTTCTCTTTCTCTCTCCTACCTTTATTTCCATTTTCTTATTCTCTTCTCTCAATAGGGAACCTGTTGTGTTCTCCTTAACGGCCATACTGCAACGCTATGCCAACCCCATGTAGTTGGTTTGAATTATTGATGGTTTTTATGACCTTAAAACATTTTTGCAACATTAATGTGCCTTGTGACTTTACATAAACGTATGTTCATGTACGTTCATTGTATGTAAGACTCGATGTTTTGATTTATCTTAATAAAATTCTTTACGGAAAAAAAAAAGAAAAACATACATATGACCGTTTTCCTCAGCAAAAAAGCTCTGCCACCAAGTTTCTTGATGGATTCTGTCGAGGAAAACGGTTGTGTGTACGAGGCCTGAGTGTGTTTATGTCAATAGTAAATTGTATATCCATGTATGTTGTGATCGCTAAGGTGCCCATCTAATAGTTTTTTGAAGCTATTAGCGCTCCCTGCTGATACCACTGCTTGTGGAAAATTATTCCACATCCTTACTGCTCTGACAGTAAAGAACCCTCTATGCAGATATAGGTTAAACTGTGCAGAAGTTATGGCCCTGCTTAACTTTGGTTCATCTGCAAATATTGAGATTGAACTGTTTATCCCATCCTCTATATTGTTTATGAATAAATTAAACAGAATTGGTCCCAGGACAGATCCTTGAGGGACCTACTTACCACAACAGACCAATTCGAGTACTCGCTATTTATCACATTCCTGTAGCCAGACAGATCAAGACAATAGTACACAATGAATGAAGTTTTATTCAGTATTTACCAAGCTTTTTTTGCTTTTTGAGGTAATTAAGGGATTAAGGGATAGTGAATTGACATTTTCAATATCGCATCGATATTTGGAAAAAATGTGTCACATGATCCAAATATTGCATGCAATATCTTTTAGTGAATGGAACCCAATAGCTGGCAGATAACTTAAAGGGGAGTTCCAGGCTTTTTTTTATGTTTATTAAAAGTCAACAGCTACAAAAAGCATAGCTGCTGGCTTTTAATAAACATACACTTACCTGCTCCACTGTCCAGCGCCGCGCCGCCCGGAACTCCGCTCCTCTCCCAATGTGGCATGTAAGGGGGCGAGGAGTTGTTTTAAGCGGAAGTTCCACTTTTGGGTGGAACTCTGCTTTAAAGCTGAATAAGGCAAAGTTAAAGGATAACTTTATGTTCTAAAGTTATCCTTTAATTTTACAACCCTAATGTCCTGTACACGCGATCGGAATTTCCGATGGGATAAAATCCGTCCAAATTCCGACCTTCCAAAACACGGTGACGTAAAACACTATGACGAGCCGAGAAAAGTTCAATGCTTCCGAGCATGTGTCGACTTGATTCTGAGCATGCATGTTTTTTTTCTCCGTCGGCGTTCAACACAGACGATCAGACTTTCCGATAGGATTTTTTTTCCGTCTGAAAAATATAAAACATGTTCTATTTCTAAACTCTGACGGAAAAATGTCTGATGGGGCCCACACACGGTCGGAATATCCGATGAAAAAATTCCGTCAGACTTTCTGACAGAGCAGTTGTTTATTTTTGGGATGCATGATAGGCGCCCCCCAATGGATAAACATCTTTAGCACAAGCATAGAAGAATTATGGGACAGACTGGGAGAATTTACAACAGTTGGCTGTATTGCTCCCTGTGGGCTGTACAGCATGGATTTGGCAGGGGTGTGGATGGGTAAGTACGACCCCAATTCCAAAAAGTTGGGGTGCTATGTAAATTCTCCATAAAAACGGAATGCAATAATTTGCAAATAAAAAAAATACATATTTTATTCACAATAGAAAACGTATCAAATATTTAAACAGAGAAAATTTACCATTTTAGAAAAAAAAAAAAGGTAATTTTAAAATTGATGGCAGCATCACATCTCAAAAAAGTTACAGGGCAACAAAAAGCTGGCAAAGTAAGTGGTACTAACAAGGACGATTAAAATAATAATTTGTGCCTGGCGCAATATAAATTACCAATCCTAAAATATGCAAAATCACCTTTATTCAATAAAGTGCAATACTTGCAGATCAAA
Organism: Rana temporaria; assembly: GCF_905171775.1. Classification (NCBI taxonomy): domain Eukaryota; kingdom Metazoa; phylum Chordata; class Amphibia; order Anura; family Ranidae; genus Rana; species Rana temporaria. The sequence goes on from NC_053495.1 coordinate 94,961,638, forward strand.
ACAAAAACAAAAATGTGCAGTCCTTATATGTGCAAATCTCATATGTTCAAATAAAGGGCATTCTATATTTTCGCCCATAAAGAATATTAAAAGCATCAAGAAATGTCATAAACAATGTTGTAAAATGAATTCAGTGTCCCATGTCCATTTTATAAATGTGCTCCTTTTTATCAGTCCTTTCTTCTGGAATAAAATATATATATCTATATGATCTTATCCACCAGTGTATACTCTAGAGTTGCTTGTATTTGTAGTGCTCCATTTTCCACCACCAGTGCTATCACCTCACAAGATGGATCTAATTTACATCAGGTCAACCACGCCTTTCCCCTTTGTAATGTGTTTATAAGGTTCCTCTGGGTATTTCCCTCCTGGTCAGTGGGGATACTTAGTGTTAATCCATTCCCATCCTGGGTCATCTTAAGATGTTCTCACATATGGGACCCAAAAGAGAGTAATACTTATAGTTCTCACTGCATATATGACTTTATTTCTGGTAAATGTTTAAAAATTCAGGGCATTTTCGACCCCTTCCTGCCCAGACCAATTTTTAGTTTTCAGCGCTGTCGCACTTTGACAATTGCGCGGTAGTGCGACGTGGCTCTCAAACAAAATTGACGCCCTTTTTTCCCCACAAATAAAGCTTTCTTTTGGTGGTATTTGATTACCTCTACGGTTTTTATTTTTTGCGCTATAAACAAAAAAAGAGTGACAATTTTGAAAAAAACACAATGGCCCAGATTCTCGTAGAATGGCGTAAATGTCGGCGGGCGTAACATATCTCATTTACGTTACACCGCCGCAAGTTTTACAGGCAAGTGCTTTATTCGCAAAGCACTTGCGTGTAAATTTGCGGCGGCGTAGTGTAAATCACCCGGCGCAAGCCCGCCTAATTCAAATTAGGCGGGTAGGGGGCGTGTAACATTAAAATTAAGCTCGTTCCCGCCCAGGGTGCATTGCTCCAAATGACGTCGCAAGGACGTCATTGGTTTCGACGTGAACGTAAATGGTGTCCAGCCCCATTCACGGACGACTTACACAAACAACGCAAATTTATAAATTTCGACGCGGGAACGGCAGCCATACTTAACATTGGTTGCCCCTCATATAGCTGGGGCAACTTTACGCCGGAAAAACGTAAACGTCGTAACTTCACTGCGTCGGCCGCGTGTACGTTCGGGAATTTGCGTATCTAGCTAATTTGCATACTCGACGGGGAAAACGACGGAGGCGACACCTAGCGGACAAAAAAAACAATTGCATTTAAGATCCGACAGCGTAAGAGCCTTACGCCTGTCGGATCTAATTGATATCTATGCGTAACTGATTCTAAGAATCAGTCGCATAGATACGACGGCCCAGATTAGGACTTACGACGGCGTACATGGTGTTGCGCCGTCGTAAGCCCTTTGAGAATCTTGGCCAATATATTTTACTTTTTGATTTAATAAATATCATAATTTTTTTTTAAAAAAACTTTTTTAAAAAAAATATTTTCTACATATTTTTGTTAAAAAAAATCGCAATGAGCGTATTTGATCGGTTTGCGCAAAGGTTCTAGCGTCTACAAAATAGGGAATAGAATTATGGCATTTTTATTTATTTTTAATTTTTTTACTAGTAATGGTGGTGATCTGCGATTTTTATTGTGACCGTGACTTTGTGGCGGACATATCTGACACTTTTGGGACCATTCACATTTACACAGCGATAAAAGCTATAAAACTGCACTGATTACTGTGTAAATGTGACTGGCAGGGAAGGGGTTAACACTAGGGGGCGCTGAAGGGGTTCGATGTGTGTTCCTCTGTACTGGGAACACACATCAGTCTCCTCACCGCTGACAGGACATGGATCTGTGTGTTTACACACACAGATCCATGGTCCTGCCGTGATTGCGGGCATCGCGGCCGCCGGGCACGCGCACTGGGTCCCGAGCAATGCGCCGGGCGCGCCCCCTATCGGCCGGGAAAGCAAGGGCGTCATACGACGTCCAGTCTGAAGGACGAAAGGTCCCTGCCGACGTCATTTTACTATGACTCAGTAGGGAAGAGGTTAAAGGAACACTAAAGTTAAAAAATATTTTTTTGTAAAATAACAAACATGTCATACTTACCTCCACTGTGCAGCTCGTTTTGCACAGAGTGTCCCCGAACCATGTCTTCTGGGGTCCCTCAGCGGCTGTCTCGGCTCCTCCTCGCAAGAGCTTTCCACCTTCGAGCGAGCGAGCATAGAGGAAAGCTTTTGCGAGAGCGCTCCCGTGATACAGCGGCGGGCATAGCCGCCGACTTTATCACTTGGCCCCGGCGCTCTGCGTCATCAGATGTGATTGACAGCAGCGCCAGCCAATGGCTGCGCTGCTATTAATCCGTCCAGCCTAACTAATCAACTGCCAGGCTGGGAACCAAAGAGGATCACGGGGACGCGCGCGGGACTTTCGCTGGGTGAGGTAAGTAAAACGGGGGTTCGGGGGGCCGGTACCGTCGGATGTTTTTTCACCTTAATGCATAGGATGCATTAGGGGGAAAAAACATTTACCTTTACAACCCCTTCAAATAAAACATTTCCTGTATGTTTCTTTATGTATGCAGCCTCTGTGTACTTTCGTGTACCTCCAACAAAATGGTGCTCCACCCACTTCCAGTTGTGGCGTGACATCACCAGCTCCTCCTTCCTAGGCGTTACGTCACCGTACCATGTGACTTTGTACCATGTGACTACCGTGATGATCTATCTTTGCTGTCATGCAAAGGAGAAGTCAAATTTGAACATGATCCAGAAACACTGTTGTCTTTTCTGGGACAAAGCTAATTTAAATGGTCTGTTGCAAAGTGGAAATCTATTCTGTGGTCAGACAAATCAAAATTTGGCATTTTTTTGGGCAACCATGAGCGCTGTGTCCTCCTGGACTAAAGAGGAGAGAAGGAATCTTCCAACTTGTTATCAGGGTTCAGCATCCCTGATGGTAAGGGGGTGCATTTCTATGTATGGAATGGGCAGTTTGCACATCTGGAAAGGCACCATCAATTCTAAAAGATATATCCATGTTTTAGAGCAGCATATGCTCAGGTGAGAATGGGACAACATTCCTCTCCCAAAACTCCAGCAACTGTTCTCCTCAGTTCTCAGACGTTTACTGAGTGTTGTTAAAAGAAGAGGGGATGGTACACCGTGGTAAACAATGTCCTGTCCCAATTTTTGAGACATGTTTTTGCCATCAATTTCAAAAATACCTTTGGTTTTTTTTCTTAAAATTGACAATTTTTTTAGTTTAAACATTTGATATTTTTCTATTTTCTATAGTGAATATAATATGGATCTATGAGATTAGCAAACCATTGCATTCCATTTTTATGTAGATTTTACATGACATCCCTTGACACAGGGGTTGTATAAGACTTGGGGGGGGTATAAATGAAAAGATAAGTGTACCAATGTTCTTTCACAGCAGTGGTTATAGAATCAGCAGTACAGGAGACTGTAAACATTTGTTGGCTGTGTTCACACAGTACACTACAGGAATTGCTGGGATCCCAAGGCAGTCATTTTTTGTTTGCATGGCAACCCATGGTCTGCATGATGCTTATAATTACAGAATAATAATTACAACAATTAATAATAAATGCACAGTTTCCATGGATGCATGACACCTAACTCACACTGTGAATAGTGGGGTCATGTAGTGGTTCCATATTTTTCTCACACAATAATATATTAATGATCTTGAGAAAGATGGACTGAGCTTTATCGAAATGTCAACAATAAAAATGCTGTTGTTTTGTGGTATCCGCTGCAAGACCCGAGAGTGCCTCTATACCTGTTTAAAAAAAAAAAAAAAAAAAAATATATATATATATATATATGCAGTGCACTTTGGAAGTACATCAGGTCATTGTGACTTTTGAGGCCTTAGAGGGAATCAGACAGGCAAGGATATGAAAGTAAGGCCCCTTTCACACTGGGGCAGTATGTGCGGTGGTGGTATAGTGCTGCTATTTTTAGCGGCGCTATACCGTCTGAATTGCGGCGGTATTCAGCCGCTAGGAGTGCCGTATTAACCCCCGCTAGAGGCCGAAAATTGACCGCGGTATTACCGTGGTGTCCCATTGTTTTCAATGGGAAGGAGCGGTGTACACATCGCTTCTCTCACCATTCCAAAGATGCTGCTTGCAGGAGATTTCTTTTTCTCCCGCCAGCGCATCGCCTCAGTGTGAAACCTTTCGGGCTTTCACATTGAGAATACTGGGGCAGGAGTATTTCAGGCGTTATTTATGTGCTATTTTTGTGAAAGGGGCCTAAGTCTGTACTTTGCCTAAGGCAGCATATACTGTCCCTTATGCTTATTCGTAGAAGTGAAGAAAGGCGGCCCTGTGTACATTCTAGCCTAATCTCCATTTGAAGCCTAAAGTGACTTTGTCACCATGGAGTCACTTATAAAAAAAGGAACATCCTGTAAAAGAAGATGCAATTTATCCACCTTTGGTTGGGTCAAATTCTTGCTCCCCCGCTACACACAGTGGTTCCTTCCGACAGTTTTTACATCTTAAGCCCTGTACACACGGGCCAGAATCTCGTCTGGAAAAAAACGTTGTTTTTCCTGACGAGATTCTTGGCAAGAATCTCTTGCCGCCCGAGTGTACAGACACTCCTTTCAAAAGAACCGCGGTTCTTTTGAATGGCAAGAACGCGGTGACATCATTGCGTACGACGAGCATGCGTTCGTCACATTCGATGCCGTCACCGCCATCTTGCTGCACCCTATCTATGCCTAGGAAGCTACCGCGCATGCGTCAAAGTCATTTCGAGCATGCGCGGGTTTTCATGGCGACAGGTAAGTACACACACTCAGGTTTCTCGGCAGGAAAACACTGCTGAGAATCACGACGAAAAAATACAGAGCAGGTTCTCTATTTTTCTCGTTGAGATTTTAGGCAGTTTTCTTGACGAGAAACATGAAGGCCTCGTACACACGCACGGCAAGAAAGCTCTGCCAGCAGTTTTCTTGATGGTTCTTGCCGAGTAAACCGAGCGTGTGTACGAGGCTTTATAGTGATGTACGAGCCAGCAGGAGGAACCACTATAAGCAGTAGGGGGAGCGTGGTTTCTGCACACCTGGAAGTGTGAATGCCTGCTACAGTCAGAGAAAAGGGGCTGAAGCAGCATTTCAACACACAGGCTACCAATACGTTTACTGCCTCTTTTACAGGGTGTTCCTTTTGTACAAGTGACCCTGTAATGACAAGATCACTTTAAAAATGGCTTACTGTCTTCCCAGCCCCTTGTGGACAAGTAACACTGCTGTTGTGCTGTCACTTTTTCCACCTTAAAGTGGTTTTAAAGCCGGAAAACGTTTTTTACCTTAATGCATTCCTTGCATTAAGGTAAAAAATGTTTAGGTGTCAGCATCCTCCCTCGCTCCCCCTTTTACTTACCTGAGCCCTCATTCGATCCAGTGCCGTGCACATCTGCAGCTCTTTTCTCCCCTCACTTCTGGGTCTCGCTGGCTTTGCTAGGGCACCCGGAGCCATTGGCTCCCAGTGTTGTCAATCAAAACCAGTGACGTGAGAGCGGGAGGCGGGGTCCGGAATCTGGCTCTGTGTCAATGGACGCAGCATTGGGGCTCGAGTGTGAGCACACAGAAATGCCCCCATGGGAAGCGGCTTCCCATGGGGGTACTGGACAGGGGGAGGGGCCAGGAGCGCTGGCGGGGGACTCGAAAAGAGGAGGTTTGTGGCACAGAGCAGGCAAATATAGACATGTTTGTTATTTTTTTAATAACAAAATGTTATCTTTACAATTACTTTAAGGGTTAGTTACCAGGTGGTTAGGTACCACAATGCACCGTGTTTGGGATGCATTTTGAAAGCAAAGGGAACACTGTTATCCCACACTGCATTTTGGTGTGAAACTGAGTGCCTGGGGAGCAAAGGAAAGGTGAGTTTTATGCTATTGGGGAACCTGTCTTAAAAGTGGTTGTAAACCTCAGGCATGAAATATGAACAAACCATGTCCCTCTATAGTGTGTACTTGTCTCATTTAAAGCACTAAGACCCCTTTCACACTGGTGCTGCCCATAGCGTCGGCGGTAAAATAGCGGTAAAACGCTGCCATTCTACCGTCGGATTTGCAGCGCACTTCGGCCGCTAGTGGGGCGATTTTAACCCCTGATAGTGGCCGAAAAAGGGTCAATACCACTGGCAATGCGCTGCTACATCGGCGTATTGCCGGCGGTAGCGCGGCGCTGCCCATTGATTTCACTGCCCATTGATTTCACCGCTGCTAATGCGCTCCAAAAAAGCTGCTAGCAGGACTTTTTCTGAAGCCCTGCCAGCGCACCGCTCCAGTGTGAAAGCCCTCGGATTGCAGGCGCCTGCAAAATGCCCTTTCTGTGTGAAAGGGGTCTAAGTGTTATGTCTGTCTGCTGCTTCTTTCCTCTGTATAAACATGAATCACTTCTGACAGTTTTTCCTGACACCAAGAGAAGAATGGTGACAGGGGAGGGATCTCCAGCTGATTGACAGCCTCATCTCTGTTCCTGTGAGCTGTGTGAAGGGGGGGCGTGTCTCTTCCCTCCAATCAGCTCCCAGACCTCTCTTCACTGAGCTCTGCAGAGTGTAATTTCAGCTCTCCGCCCCCTTTTTTCTGAAATATCAGGCAAGCTTTTAGCTTTTAAATTCAGCATTTTGACCAGAAGTAGAGAGGAGCAGACTCCAGATAGACAGATACAACTTATGTAGGAGGATTTGTTTAATCTCTATGTATCACCTGAGGATAGTCCCTTCACTGGGTATATGTAAGGCTTTACAACCACTTTAAAGAAAACAACTTCTTGTTTTGCCTGCAAAACAACCCCAACGTGTTCACATTTAAAAATAAAGTCAGCAGGGCAGCTTTCATGGTAAACTCACATGCAGCATAGCCAATTTTAATTTAAAAAAATGTACAAGCATATAATGGATCCACAGAAAAAGAAGAACTAATCACATGTAACGCCTGATTTAACAAACATTCATTCATCTGGTGTATAGAAACGTAACAAAAATGAATACATACACCTCTGTTCACCACTAAGACTGCTGAATGTGTAAACTTCTGTACACCACAGAAACACATTCCCGATTGGCCAAACCCTGACAGGAGGAATGGTTTCCATAGTAGCCAGTATATGCAAGACCCAGTGCTCCTGCTAACAAGAAAGAACAGTAGCATTACTCTCGCTCTTGTTTTACTTTCTTTTTTTTTTTTTATTAATCTACTTTGTGTGACAGCTGCCAACAGTCCCTTGTCTATGGCAGCAGCTGATTCCCATCTGCTTGCTTGGTCAAGCCAAGCATACATGTTTAGGGGGCTGCTTGTTGATAGACATGCCTTCAGGACAGCAGATTGTGCATGCAGTGTCAAATGCTCTTGCATATATATATGGCCACCTTAACACATGAAAGAACGCAATAGAAACTAAACGCATTCTCACAGCAGCTTCACTATTATTTTTCATACGGTATATCCAGGGCCAGGACAAGGAGTGGGCGGGAGGGACAGCTGCCCTGGGCGTAATGATTAACTGTAGGGATGGGGGGAACCTTCCTTCTGTTACAAGGCTGACAGGGGTAGTCACAGCGGCAGTGATTTTGACAAGCAAGGGACTGCTGGGGCATCATGAACGGGGGGGGGGGCACAATTTGGCAACTTTACCCCGGGCACTGGATGACCTTGCCCCGGCGCTGGGTACATCTTTCCTCACTTGGGAAAGATGGTCTTACTTTAACATGCCACTGCAGTGCGCAATATGTTATGCCATACATTTTGTAAGTGTTCTGAAACCTGAACATACTCTTTGCCTTATATAAAATTGCGTCTGCGATTCTCAGCAGGAACAGATTTCTTTTATATCAGAGAGTGGGGAACAGAACTAGGATGTACAATCTTCTCCCTCCAAAAGAAAATAAAATGATGTTATTTTTTATTGTACTAAAAAATACAAATTATGAAAAAATACACCATAAATGTGGAAAATCTTGGGGCCAGATTCGCGTAGCCGCCGCAAGTTTTCATCGCAAGTGCCTGATTCACAAAGCACTTGCGAGAAAACTTACGCCGGCGGCCTCCGGTGTAAGCCCGCGTAATTCAAAGGGGCGTGTGCCATTTAAATTAGGCGCGCTCCCGCGCCGGACCTACTGCGCATGCTCCGTTTTGAAATTCCCGCCGTGCTTTGCGCGAAGTGACGTCATTTTTTCGAACGGCGACGTGCGTAGCGTACTTTCGTATTCCCGGACGTCTTACGCAAGGAGAATTTTTTTTAAAATTTCGACGCGGGAACGACAGCCATACTTTAAACAGCCCATACGTGGGCTGTGTAAAGTTAGGGCAGGTAAAACGACGACTAACTTTGCAAAGGGAAACTAGACTAGCAGCGATGTAACGAACGCGAAAAACCGTCGTGGATCGCCGTAAGTACTAATTTGCATACCCGACGCTGGTTTACGACGCAAAATCCCCCCAGTGGCGGCCGAGGTAATGCATCCTAAGATCCGACAGTGTAATTCAATTACACCTGTCGGATCTTAGGGCAAACTATGCGTAACTGATTCTGTGAATCAGCCGCATAGTTAGGAAGACCCTAAAACAGAGATACGACGGCGTATCAGGAGATACGCTGTCGTATCTCTTTTGTGAATCTGGCCCATAGTGAGCAATAAGAATTTCCAATCGGAAAAACACATTATTACCTCCTAGGGAATCCCTACAAATTGGAAGGGATGCTAGGATTAGGAACTCCTGCTGGAGGAATCAGCAATTCTTAGGTTGTCCATAGGGGGGGCTAGGTTCACACTATGTCCGTTTCCTTGTGGCTGCATTTGAATGGGCTGCTGTACCTACAGAAAACACAGTCACCCTTTCCAAAATCAAAGCCGCAGGGAAAGCGCATAGGACTATGCAGGTCCTAGCATGGGAAAATGTGCCGGGGTCTACTAACTACAGCAGGTCTTTCACTGGATTATTCCCAGAGCTTAGTGAATTAGGTGAAGCGCTACTGACTTCTATCATCCAATCATATGCAGACAAAAATAATGTTTTGATCATTTTCCTTGCACTTTATTGGGTATTCTTTGCAAACAAAACGTCACCACATTCACTAAGCTCTGGTGCAACTTAACTTGCAAAGTGAATGGCCTATTTGCCTTTAGTAAATCAACCCCCTTGAGTGAGATACTATAGGCAAAGTAAAGGAAATGAGAGTAAAGATACAACAGTGATTGGAAAGGTAAAAAATGTATTAAAAAAAACAAAACAAAACTGTCTTACTTACCTGCTCGCAGTGGTTTTGCACAGAGCCGCCCAGATCCTCCTCTTATTGGGTCCCCCGCTGGTGCTTTGGTCCCCTCCCTCTTGTCGAGCCATAGCAAGCCGCTTGCTGGGGGGGCACGTGTGCGTGATTGCTCCCGAGCCAACTCTCTGCGTCCAGAAGACACAGTGAGCATGGCTCAGCTCGCCCCCACCTCTCTGGCTGTGATTGACAGCAGCGGGAGCCACTGGCTCCTGCTGCTGCATCTCAGCCAATCAGGAGGGAGGGCCTCTTGTCTCGTGCACATCGCTCAATCTAGATCAGGCTTAGGTAAGTATTGGGGGGGCTGAAGTGGGAGCTGCACACGTAAAGCAAAGTTCCCCCGAATTTTTTTTTTAAAGTCAGCAGCTACAAAAAGGGAAATAATCACACACTCACCTGTCTCACGGTCCAGGAATGCTGGCGTGCGAAGCCCCACTCCTCTCCCCCTCATCTCCGCGGCGCCGGCATTCTTACTGTGGGCGGCCGACTGTGGCGCAAGCCGCACTGCGTGCTGTGAATGGCCGGGCAATCTTCTGGGACCTGTGACGTGTCACAGAAGATTGCGGGGGGGGGGGACTTCCTTCCAGCGCTCTGGGCTTCCTTCCGGAGCCCAGGGAGGAAATGGGAGCTGAATGCCTCTAAAAAGAGGGTATCTGCTCCTCCCCCCAAAAAAATGTCATGCCAAATGTGGCATGTCAGGGGGTCACCATGACTTGAAGCGGAAGTTCCATCTTGGGATTTTTCCCTCCATGCATAGGATTCATGGCCTTTACAAGCACTTTCAGTTCCATGTAATGAGCATAGTGCAGCACTGGTTTGTCAAGCACAGTAGGTGCCCTCTAGGCACAGAGCTCTTATTACAAGTAATTAAAACCTAAATATAATTTGAAACATTCATTCCAAGAAAGGAACACAAATGTAAATAAAATGGAAAGCCATGTAAATGACCTAACAAATGAAAAGTGAATTAGATTTGATAGTGGGCATTTTCTTCTGGCCTAACACAAACGCAAAGCAGTTTTCTGCCTGCAGTGGATGAATCTTCACATTATTTTCCTAAATATCTACGGGTAGATACATTTAATCTGTGTAGAATACGGTAATGTATGGTTAGGAAATGCATGAATGATGACAATGGCTCCTGAATTGTAAGATACCCTGCAAATTGAGCAAATATATTTACTATATTACCAAAAGTATTGGGACGCCTGCCTTTACACACACAAGAACTTTAATGGCATCATCCCAGTCTTAGTCCGCAGGGTTCAATATTGAGTTGGCCGCCCTTTGCAGCTATAACAGCTTCAACTCTTCTGGGAAAGCCGTCCACAAGGTTTAGGAGGGTGTCCATGGGCACTTGTGAGGTCAGGCACTTCTGTGAGCAAGAAGGCCTGGCTCACAGTCTCCACTCTAATTCATCCCAAATGTGTTCTATTGGGTTGAGGTCAGGACTCTGTACAGACCAGTCAGGTTCCTGCACCCTAAATTCACTCATTCATGTCTGTATGGACCTTGCTTTGTGCACAAGCGTGCAGAAGAGTGGAAGCTGTTATAGCTGCAAAGGGTGGGCCAACTCAATATTGAACTCAACGGACTAATATATATATAGATATATATCTATATATATATAGTTAAGTGCAAATTGTAGAATACCCCTTTTTCCTGGATTTCAAACTGATTAGCTCAACATTATTCTAGAGCAGGGGTGCCCAACCTTTTGAGGGGCGAGGGCCACGTTAGTGACTTGGTAACAAGTAACAGGCCACAATGAGCGGAGTGGGCAGATGACAGGTCTGTGTCCACTCTGCATATGAAGAGCAGACAGGGACACAGCCTGCTCTACTCTATGGGCCCTTCGATCCGACCCACCCAGACAAAAGGGGACAGGTCCCCTTCTGTTTTTTTAAGTGGATCGGATTGGAGATAGGCGGGTGTAAACAGACACAAGTCCATTTACATCTGCCTCTCTATAGAGGTGAATGGAGGGTCTGATTGGGTCCACCTGAAAAACAGACAGGTGGACCCGATCGGACAGACCGCGTGTAAGCAGCCTAAGGCTGCTTTTACACTGATGCATTGTGGTTTACCTGCACCTCAACTGACCTCAATCTTCACTTCTTCTTTAGAATTCCTGCAGGTATCACTGGCTGTTACTGTCCCCCAGGGGGTATGGCTGGTGGCTGCTGCTGGCTGTCCTCCAGGGCTGGTACTGCTGGTGGGTTCTGTTGGCTGGTAGTGCTGGCTGATACTGCTGGCTGGTACTGCTGGTGGGTATTGCTGGCGGCTACTGCTGTGCTGGTACTGCTAGTGGGTACTGCTGCTGGGTAGTGCTGGCGGGTATTGCTGGCTGGTACTACTACATGGTACTGCTGGCTGGTACTACTGCCGGGTATTGCTGGCTGGTACTGTTGGTGGCAACCGCTGCCGGGTACAGCTGGTGGGTATTGCTTGCTTGTATTGCTGGTGGGTACTGCTGGCTGGCACTGCTGGTGGGTACTGCTGGCTGGTGGGTACTGCTGGCTGGTTCCCAAACCACCATCCCAGAGCATCAGTGTGACAAGAGTCGGCGCTGGAGGAAGCATGCGCCTGCAGTAGAGATCAGAACTGATGCTTCCTGTATCGCTCCTGTCACAGACAGAGTACATTTGGTATCACTCTGCCTGTGACAGAAGCCGGCACTATATAGGAAGTATCGGCTCTGCTTCCTCTAGCACCTGGTCCATTCTTCACACTGATGCTTGGGGGTGGCGGGTCGGGTACCCTGCGATCTAGGCTTGGCCATCCTAGAGCAGTTGGTAAGGGGCTACATCAGAGGGCGCTGTGGGCCAGCGGTTGGGCACCCCTGTTCTAAAGGGTCGTTTTTGTTAATATTTTTTTCTAAATAAAGCACAGTGCCTAAAGTGCTCTTTTAGCCAACCAAAACAAAAAATATGGAGCACCAATACATGTTATCTCATGTATATACTGTAACCTTGCATACACTTAAGCCTCCCATTGACAGTTCGAAACTCAGCCAGTTCAGCAGAGACCGGGCCAGATTCTAACCATGTATGGGCAGACTGATTGTACCCAAGTTGATTGATGAATGAATTTGGGTACAACTAGCCTGTTGGATTTTACATCCAATTGATGCTATTGGCTAGTATATTTGCTAGCAGTAAATACTGTGGTCTCCTTCCGGGAGAACACAATGGCTCCACGGGAGGGATTCCCTTATCAACACTGACTGTGTTGATGGGGAAATCAAGTGACTGACTGGGCTGATGAGAAAACAGAGTGATATTCTTTCCTGCAACCACGGGTTGCAACAAAGAAAATCGCTCCGTCTATGGCCGGCTTTAGTCTAAAGACCATACATTTGTCCCCCTACGCTCTTATATTGGAAACAATTGGTAAATAATAATCTTCCATTGTATAGAGATACTTACATGAATAGGGGTTGTCCTAGTAAGTACGATAAAGTGTGGGCAAAGTGGCTGGACAAACTGCATACAGCATCTAATGCCCATGGGGCCATTGATTACTTGGTCGCCCCCATATGGGGAATGTTCGGGGTCACTGGGGAAAGAAGGAATTCATGTTTTCTTCTTTTTTGTTCTCTTTGGATTAATAGTTGTTATACTAGATTCTCAAACTGTATTATTATATTTTAGGTTTAATGTGTATGATGTCTTGTTATGTTTTTTGTTTGTTTATTAAGAAATTAAATAAAATGATTTATAAAAAATAAAATAAAGACCGTACACTTTTAGTTTTTTTCATACAGCAGATTCATCCACCCATCTAATTTATGTGAATCTGCCCACCCCCCAGGACTTTGTATTCTTACAGCAGGACCCACTTCTGTCAGGATACACTGATCAGCAGCTGCAGCCACTGATCGACAAAAGTTTCCCAGCATGTACCTTCGATCAAATGATCAACTTGTGTCGAGCAGGGACGGTCATACACTGAAATTCAGCCCTGCTGAAGCAGATGGATCAGTGTATGGACAGCTTAGGAGTAGGCCTGTGAGCTGAGATCTGTAGATATCTATGAGGGCTAAACTAAAGCTATGTAAACTGATATTGTGTTCTGTTTAAGGGGCGGTTCACACTACTACGACTTCAAAATCACGCGATTTTACCACGATTTTGCTGCAATTCGTGGACATGATTTCAGGGAATGCCAGTCTTAAGCGCTAAATTCGCATCGCACATGGCTCAAACTCGCACAGGACCCTTTTTTTACGCAGCTTAGATTCGCAATGCATTGATGTGAACGGCACTCATGGAAAACTATGTTAGTTAAATAACTTGCGAATTTGAGCAATCGCAACGGCTCAAATTCACAATAGAATTCGCAGCAGTGTGAACCGGCCCTTAAAGAACATGAAAGAAGTACAAACACAGAAACACTTTTCTTTTGCCAGTTCCCCAACATGTTTTTACATGCTTGCAGAAAATCCTCTGTTGGCTGTGCCTGTATCTGTACATACACGGCCAGCTCAGTATTGGGGAAGCAAGCCAGGTAGGACATGTACAAATGGTGGGACCTTAGTGTTTCATCATAGCAAAAGCACAGCCATTCCAATTCTCTAACTGTTTTTACATGAAAAACAATCACTAAAATCTCATATAATAATATAATGTAATTCCAAAAATCATTTTCACTATTCCTAAATCTTCCATTTTCTTTAAAAATGACATCTGGTGATCCCGCCAGGAAGGTCCTTGTTCAGGTACTTACTGTTAGGACAATACTTTGTCCCTTTCTTCCAATTCTGCTTTTGCATTGTGAAGCCATGTACACACGATCGGTTTGTCCGATGAAAAAACAGACCGATGGGTCGTTTTCATCGGACAAACTGATCGTGTGTGGGCCCCATTGGTTTGTTTTCCATCGGTGAAAAAAAATAGAACATGTTTTAAATTTTTCCTATGGATAAAAAAACGATAGAAAAAAATGATCGTCTGTGTGGAAGTCCATCGGTCAAAAATCCATGCATGCTCAGAATCAAGTCGACGCATACTCAGAAGCATTGAACTTAATTTTTCTCAGCACGTCGTAGTGTTTTGCGTCACCGGGTTTTGGCGCGGTCGGATTTTTGACTGATGGTGTGTAGGCAAGACTGATGAAAGTCAGCTTTATCGGATATCTGATGAAAAAATCCATCGGATTAGATGCATCTGGCTCCCTGTATCCCTGTGGCTCCCTGAGGCTCCTGAGACACTGGACCTCCGTTACATCCAGCGCTCCTGTTGGCCGAGGAATGTGGATCGGGACCTAGGAACTGCTGACCACCCGTAGTAACATCGGGCCTGCATCACCATCTACATGCCCTTTTTACCTCTCATGTTTGTGAGTAGTCATTTGGCTGTTTGTGACATATTATTCCTTTAATAAATCTTCTGTTTATTGCACTTAGATTGGCGCATCTCTTTCTCCTTCTACAATATTTTCCAGAGCTTGCTTCTGCTTCAGGGTTGCTGCAGCTAGGGCATAGTCTAGATATATATATATATATATATATATATCAATTGGACTTTTATTGGACATTTGATCAAACCTTCAGTGTTTTTTATGGACCACATGATATTATATTACTGACCATTATTATATGCTCTAATAATCGTGCGCCATCTACCACAATTTTTTTACTGTGAAAATGTGACTGGCAGGGAAGGGGTTAACACTAGGGGGGTGCTGAAGGGGTTAATATGTTCCCTGGGAGTGATTTCTAACTGTAGGGGGGAGGGGACTCACAAGGGGAGGAGACCGATGTGTGTTCCTCTGTACTGGGAACACACATCGGTCTCCTCACCTCTGACGGGAGGTGGACCTGTGTGTTTACACACACAGATCCACACTCCTGCCGTGATCCCCGGCAATCGCAGGTGCCCGCCGGGTCATGGGCAGTGCCGGGCGCGCGCCCTAGATTTCCGGGAAGAAAGGACGTCATATGACGTCCACCCGGATCGAGGGAGGGTTCCTGCCGGCGTCATTTTATAATGGCCCGGTAAGGAAGAGGTTAAGGAGGTTGGGGCTTGGTTGTTGTTGTTAGGCTAATCCATAGATAAGCAAATGTCTCCCTAAAGAACAACTGTCACTGAGACTAGGTGGGCCACCTGTCTGGGACTCACCTGAACAGGCCGGGTTTTGAATCAGGTGTTCAGGGTTTCAGTCTGCCTGAAACCTGGACACATTATTTAGATCAGACTGTGGCTCCTTAAGGCTGGCCATACATGTTCAATTTCCTTATACAATTTTCCTTTAGATTTACCAAAAACCATGTACTTTGAGGTCAAACAAACGAAACCACTTTCAATCGTATCCAATTAGGCAGGCCATTGCCCTATCTAGTTTAAGGTAAATCTAAAGGAAAATTGAACGGCCAGCCTTAGAGGGGAGGCAAGGGTGGCATTTACTATAACTGATCAGCTGTATTTTCCTCCTGCAGAAGCTCAAAGCTGCAGGAGGAAAATGCAGAGGGTCAGTTCTTGTAAATGCTACCCCTGCTGCTTCTCCTGTCCAGCTTCCTTTGGACCTACTGACACTGTCCACTGCCCTACTGACACCAAACTCCACCCTACTAACACTGTCCACTGCCCTACTGACACCAACCTCTGCCCTACTGACACTGTCCACTGCCCTACTGACACCAACCTCTGCCCTACTGACACTGTCCATTGCCATACTGACACCAACCTCTGCCCTACTGACACTGTCCATTGCCCTACTGACACCAACCTCTGCCCTACTGACAACAACCTCCACCCTACTGACAACGTCCACTGCCCTACTGACACCAACCTCTGCCCTACTGACACTGCCCTACTGACACCAACCTCCACCCTACAGACACCGTCCACTGCCCTACTGACACCAACCTCTGCCCTACTGACACCAACCTCTGCCCTACTGACACCAACCTCTGCCCTACTGACACTGTCCACTGCCCAACTGACACCAACCTACACCCTACTGACAGCGTCCACTGCCCTACTGACACCAACCTCCACCCTACTAAAACCGTCCACTGCCCTACTGACACCAACCTCTGCCCTACTGACACCAACCTCCACTCTACTGACACCGTCCACTGCCTTACTGACACTGTCCACTGCCCTACTGACACCAACCTCCACCCTACTGACACTATCCACTGCCCTACTGACACCGTCTCCTGCTCTTCTAAATGAAATTTTCCACTGCCCTACTGACTGACACTGCGCCCCTTTAAGCTCCTCTCACTGTTAATGCAGTTTGGTCACACACACTGTTCGCCATGGTACGCTATTACTATTGTCCTTGGGCCTTCATCAGAGCAAGACCTGCAATCAGTGCTCCATGTTCAGAGCTGTTGTCATTGTGTTTACCAGGGAAGTCTTCCAGCATCAACTTCCTTTACGTCTGAGATGCTATGACTGAATTCAGAGGATCAAAGGAAGTCAAAGCCAGCAGAATGTAAAATTGTGAAATGTGCTGTCATGCTCGTTCTTTAAAGGAAGCTGGTTGATAAGGATTATTAGTGATGATGGCATGGTATATTATTTAGTACTTTATTTAGTTAAGTTTGTGTCATTTTCACAGTAGTCATCGTGTTCAGCTCACAAAGTCTTACAATCACCCCCTTTTCAGAATGTATATGTAACTGCATGATGAATGCCTCCCGCTTCAGAGTGAGCAATGTGCAGCTTTATGTGAAAAAGTGAAGAGTTCAGCGCCTGCCCAACCAAAATGAAATGCAAATAAGCCCCCAATTCACAAATAGTATGTCCACCCCTCACACTGGCAGCATGGGGCAGTAAAAGCAAGAGGCTGATCTGTGGTTATATAGCTGCCCTCCTAAACAAAGCAATGAAGTCACACAGGTCTGTACACATGCTCCAGCAAAAACAAAATGGCATGCCGCATTCTGCAGGCTTTAGCATCACCAAATGCGACTCAATTAAGTAAAGGGGGCCGCACCAAAACCGTTGGATGTGGTATGATGGGTTGGCATTTTGAGGGTTAAAGACACACCGCCTCCTCAGTGCCTGTCAAATACCTCTGAAAAGCAATCCACCGAAAACCGCTTTTCAGAGGAGCGGCAAGTAATGTTTTCTAACAATTAGAGCCCATTCACACAGGGGCAACACGACTCTTTGGAGGCGACCTGAGCCCGCATCACAGCGCGATATGGGGCGACTAACAAGGCGACTTCAAGTTGCCTCCAGAACAGGAGGCTTTCCAGTGGCCAATCAACCTTGAATCAGCTCTGTGGGAGGGAGGGGTTTGCCCTAAAAACTATTTTTACTTTATGAAAAGTCGCTGCAGTAAAGACAGTGATCCGACTTCTGAGGTGACTTCCATTGAAATCAATGGATACAAGTCGCCTAGAAGTCGGATTGAAGATGTACAGGAACCTTTTCTGAAGTCGGAACGACTTCAGTAGTGTACATTAAGACGGCTCCATTCACTTCAATTGCTTTTCTCAACAGGGCGACTTCAAGTCGGATCCCAAGTTGCCCCTCTGTGAATGGGCTCTTAAGAGGGTCGAATCGACCTTTGTTTTCAAACACAGTGACCATACATTTCGAAGGAGCAGGATGGAAGATTTTTGTGGAACAAAGTAATTTCTAACATTCAGCCCTGGTTCACACTGGGTACGATTTGGAACGATTTGAGATGCGATTTGACATGTCAAATCGCATCTCAAATCGGCGGCAATTGTCGGCAATGGCACTGTCCTAATCAGTGCGACGCCGCATCTACGATTTCAAAAAGTAGTTCCTGTACTACTTTTTGCGATTTCGGGCCGCGATTTACATTAAATTGCGGCCGAAATCGCAGGAAATCGCGTCCGCGAAATCGCGGTAAAATCGCGCATTTTACCGCGATTTTGAATTCGCAGCAGTGTGAACCTAGGCTGAATGAGTTTTTCATCTGGGAAAGTTCATTCGTTCCAAAATCGAATGTTGGCACAAACAAAATTTTGAAGTACTTTAGGACGGCATTTATCAAGTCATCAAATGTACTGAGAAGTTTTCTACGATTGTTCATACAGACAATCTACTAGTGCATATCCAGGTTAAAGCAGTAGTTAACTTGGCTATATCATTTTCTGTTTAGGGGCCCTCAGGTGGGTAATGCCATAATGTGCTAGTATACCCGTCAAATGGTGCCCTCTAGTGCTACGGTGGGATCAATTCAGCAGGCCTCCGGCTCTTCCATCTTCGGCCGGATCTTCCTTCCGGGTTCCGTGTATTTGGCTATTTGATAGGCTGGGCTGTGATGACATCATTCCCACGCATGAGCACAGAAGTCACATGGCCGCAGCACAGATCCGGGCTGTAAATGATCGCTGAGTTGCATGTACATGGCTGACAGGCAGGGGGATGCATTTTTGTCAGAAGAGACCGATAGGGTCTCTTCTATCATAAGGTCCCTGCCTATTAGCCAATTTCGGAAAAGTTACGTTTACTTTCACTTTAGGAGCTCTTTGATACTTCAGTGTGCATTATAACATAATGCATTATGTGTGTTGTGGTGCATTGCCATCATTGTTAATCGTGCCCTAAATGCAAATATAGAGTCCGTTGCTGTGCATCACAATGCACCAATGCAAATGAAGAGTGCCGTATTTTGGAAAATAAACAGAACCTATCTTTGTGAGTTGAGGTGCATTCGCTGGGCTGTTTAATGTAACGCATCCGACAAACAAAAAATGAGTGTGTAAAGCACAACTGGCGCAAGGCGGTCCAATTCAAATGGGGCGGGTACCATTTAAATTAGGCGCGCTCCTGCGCCGGATGTACTGCTCGCAAATTTCCCGACGTGCTTTGCGCGAAATTACGACGCGCCGACATTTTGTGCATCGCGACGTCAACAAAACACTTACGCCGGGAAAAAGAAAAAATTTAAAAATAATTCAAAAGCGACGCGGGAAAGACGGGCATACTTTAACATGGTGGAGTACTTTTACACAATGTTAAGGGTGCCCGATCTTTGCGACGGAAATCTAACACTCGTGACGACGTAACGACGGGAAAAATCTTCGTGAATCGCCGTAACTCCTAATTTGCATACCCGACGCTGTATTACGACGCAAACTCCCCCCCAGCGGCGGCCGCGGTATTGCATCCTAAGATCCGACAGTGTAAAACAATTACACCTGTCGGATCTTCTGGCTATCTATGCGTAACTGATTCTATGAATCAGTCGCATAGATAGAACAACAGATACGCCGTCGTATCTGCTCTGTGAATCTGGCCCAATGTGAGTACAAGGGGGGTTATTTCCGAAAGGCAAATCCACTTTGCACTGAAAGTGCACTTGGAAGAGCAGTCGCTGTAGATCTGAGGGGTAGATCTGAAATGAGGGGAAGCTCTGCTGAATTTATCATCCAATCGTGTGCAAGCTAAAATGCTGTTTTTTATTTTCCTCGCTTGTCTCCCTACAGCGACTGCACTTCCAAATGCACGTTCAGTGCATATTTAAGTGCAAAGTGGATTTTCCTTTAGTAAATAACCCCCAACGTGAGTACAATGTGCGTATAAAATGAGTACAATTGGGTAGATTCACAAAGAGTTAGGCCGGCTTATCTACAGATAAGCCGACCTAACTCTGAATCTAAGCCGACCTATGTTTAAGTGTATACTCTAACAGAGATACACTTAAACATACCTAAGATAGGCTGGCTTGCGCCATTCTATCTTAGGCTGCAATGTTACTTTTGGCCGCTAGATGGCGCTGCCATTGCGGCCGGCCTAGATTATGTAAATGAGGGTATACGCCGATTCCCGACGATTTACGAGCGTACGCCAGGCCTACACCGTCGAGTTACGACGTTTCCGTATACGATAGGCCGCCTAAAGTTCGAATTTTTTACGTCGTTTGGGCAAGTCGTCTGCGAATCGGGATTTACGTTGTTTGCGTACGCGTCAAAATCAATAGGCCCGTACGGCCTACTTAGCCGCAATGCGCACTGGGAAATGTAGTCGCCCGGCGCATGCGCAGTGTAAAAAACTTCAAAAAACGTGAGGTCAAGCCTCATTTTAATAATACGCGCCCCCCTCCCAGTCATTTGAATTAGGCGCGCTTACGCCTGCTCGTTTTAGGCTACGCCGCCGAAAATTTGAAGGTAAGTGGTTTTAGAATCACTATTAGCCTAAACAATTTACAGCTGTGTAGCCTAAAAAGACTAGGCCATCATATTTTTAGGCATCCGTACGTGAATCTACCTAATAGTGTGTACAACAAGAGTACAATGTGCGTAAAATATGTGTACAATATGGGTACAATATGGGTACAAGGGCGGTTATTTCCGAAAAGGCAAATCCACTCTGTACTGAAAGTGCTCTTGGAATTGCAGTCGCTGTAGATCTGAGATGAGGGGAAGCTCTGCTGATTTTATTATCCAATCATGTGCAAGCTAAAATGCTGTTTTTTATTTTCCTCGCTTGCCCCCCCTCAGATCTACAGCCACTGCACTTCCAAGTGTACTTGTAGTGCATATTTAAGTGTACTTGTAGTGCAAAGTGTGTTTTCCTTTAGTAAATAACCCCCAATGTTAGTACAATGCGAGTACAATATGTATACAATGTTTCCATGCAGTGGAGAGCTCTCCTCTCCCTCCAATCTGTGCCGTGCAGTGTGTGGAGATAAGCCGAGCCTGTCCTCTTCCTCCATTCTCGCCCGGCTGCCATGTGTAAGGAGAACTGTCCCTTCACTCAGCCCAACAGGAGAGGAGGGGGAGGGGAAAGGAAGCGACAGGAGAGAGCTGGGAGCCAGGGTGGGAGGGGGAGGAAGGAGAGGGGGGCGTGGCCGAGTGGTGATAAATTACCCTTGGAGCCGGAGGGCGGAGCCTCATCCTGAGAGAGAGAGGAATAGAGAGAGAGAGAGAGAAAGGGAGCGAAGAACTGGGAGGAAGGAAGAAGAAGACGAAGAAGGAGTCAGAGCCAAGGACACAAAAGAATTCCTCAGGACTCGGCTCGCTGCTGTTCGGTGTGCGGTGACCATAGAGGCAGCTGCTGTCCGCTCCCGTCCTCCGCTCTTGGTTTATGGAGAAGAATAAAATGGTCTCGCAGGTAAGTGTGCGCGGCTCTGCCATGTCCATATTAGTGCATTGTGTGTGAGGGAGAGAGAGAGCTCCCCTCCCCCTCCTCCTCCAGTCTTTGTGTCTCTTTGTTTCTGGCCATAATTGGTGCCATGTGTGGCGTCTATCCGATCACATCCCCCCCCCCCCCCGCCCAGTCACCATTGTGTGTCCGATCCTCATCGATAGGTGTCATTGCTGGCAGTGTCCTCACCCCCTCCTCCTCCTCTTCTCTCTCCTCCTCCTCCTCATACATGGAGGTTGGGGCATTCCCAGGATATTGCAGATTGCGCAGGGAATCCTGCAGAGGGGACCGCAGTAGTGTGGTCGTGTGTGTGAGGGGAAAGGGGGAGGGGGGCACATATGTGAAGGTGAAAGCAGACAGCCATTCCCATCAGGAGGATCCCTGCACCTTGTAGCCCTGGCTGCTTTTGTGGCAGGGAGAACCCTTCTCCTGGTGGGGGGTGTATTTGTATGTTGCACACACATGGGTAGATATCACCACTACAATAAATAAAGGATAGGGCCAATCCAGAACACATCCGACAATAAAATCCTCCTATGGAAGATTTGTGAATGGAGGTGTCAGATCATGGAGGGCAATGCACACAGGAAATCACTAAAAATGGCAGTTCTTTTCAGGATAAACCTCAACTGATGAATAAATGAGTTCCATGGCTGACCATAAAAAGGATTGTGAATGGAGGTGTCAGATCATGGAGTGTGCTTGTGTTACATGGAGATCAGCCATTCTGCCAGGACTGCCCATGATTGCCTCAAAGGACCGTTGTGTATGTGTGTGTGTTGTGATAGCCATGCAAATCTTTATTTTATTAATGAAAATCTGGACTTTGACCCCCTCGTCCTCCGCACTCTTGCTGCATTTGTTGACGAATGTTGTCTGGGTGCATTGACTGGATGCTTCCAGACTGTAAATGGATGCAGCAGCTCTCAGGCTGGACTCGTCCTGCCCCTCGCCTCTTAAAGATTTGTGTGTTGGCCATTTCGTCGTTGATGCAGGATCTGGGTGCAAAATAATCTCATCTGTAGAAGATTTAGGAAGCAGAGAAAATGGGCTCAGGATCTGAGATGGAGAGAATGGAGCACATCACAGGCTGGAGACTGCAGTGCAATGTCAGTGAAATGGCTGAAGTCGTTGTACGTATGGTTGGCGAGGGGGGCATGTGGATTGGGGGCAATTCCTTATTGCAGGCGAATACATCCAGGACAAGACCGTGTTGTGTGTTTGTGGATTGTTTCCTATTGTGTGTTGTATCTTTATTTGTGCCTGGATGTTTTTGCTGTTATAGTTGGCATAATGTTTTGTTATACGTATTTTACATGTTGACTTTGGAGGGCAGCATACAATTGGTTTATTGGCTTAGAAATTATGTTTTGATACAACATAAACATAGAAATTGTATTAATGTAAACATCATTTAGCAGGATTTTCCATAATATTTTACAAGTGATCTTTATATTATAATTAAGAGGTCATTATTATATTATGTTAGTGTTTTTTATTAGATGTATATGATGTCTATTAATGTAACAGAACAAGATATGGTGTGTAATGTATATTCTCATTCAATATCCTGCTTAATTGTTGAAATGTGTATGTGTGTGTGTGTAATATATATATATATAATATATATATATATATATATATATATAATATATATATATATATAGTATAGATATCTATATCTAGATATATGTATCATTTTCTACCATTAAGCAGCATATTGAATCTAAGACTATGGATTTATCAGCAATCCATTCTCTTTGCTACTAAGAGATTTAACTGCTTGTTTACACTTATCACATTTATTAGGCGAGTGCCAACAAGCAGTTAAACCTTCCTGGTGGAGAGATTTAATTGCCAATGTAACCAGCATCAAAAGCAAAGCTAATTATAACGCTATAATAATGAATTTGATTTGCGAAAAATACCCCGTAGCTGTATACGTTTTTTTGAACTGCAAATCCGAGTTCCTGAAAGAGAATGTGTGCCACAAAGCAATAGAATACCTGCGTGGGATGCCTCTGATAGAAGCTGCCATTCTCTGATGCCCGGGGTAACCGGTTTGTGACAGGGATGTCCCTCGCTGTATAGCCAATTGGGGGGAGGAAACCCCAAAGAATGCTTTTACCTTTACACTAAGGTCTGTTTTCAGTCTAATAAAACCAATGTCCCTAGGGGGAGAAAACAAAAATTGTAGGGTTTTTGGTATTTGAAATTCTCCACCTTTTAGTTTGTTTAAAACCAGGAATTCCTAGAATATGAATGTAGAAATGGGCAATCTGTGATGCCAGTTATTGTGACTTGTGAAGGGCAACAGCTTGTGGCCATTTCTTTCCAGCTTTGATGTCACAATTAATTTTTATTTATTTTAACTGGAAGGATGGGGAAAATTGTGTCCATAAATATTTAGGTATTGATGGGGAACTGAAGTAAACTTGTTTACAAACAACCTGGATGCCAACCGGACTGTGAATAGAATTTAAACCGTTTTTGTTGAAGTGATTTTTTTTATATTTTTTTATCCACCCATTGTCACTATAATGTGGGAACCTCTAGGACAGTGACCAGAGATGTGAGATATTCTGCCAATCTAGGTGTGGGGTTGCCCTGCCTTTCTTTATAAATGATGTGCTGCATGCCCTGATGTCAGAAGACCAGTTGTGGACGCGGCCTGGTAGCTAAAAATAACACTTCCCAAAAATAGGACACATTTAGGGACTTTGTACATTTTTTGCCTTAAAAAAAAACAAAAAACAAAAAAAAACCTGTAGAATGGCAAGGTGTAGCAAAATGCTATAAATAAAATGGTTCTTCCCGCTATCGCTCACCCTGTAAACGCTGGATCCAGAAGTGTGTACTGAGCCAAATATAAGCCGTGTTTGAAGAGGGAATGCAAATCCCAGTGTATTTCAGTTTCTAACTTTCGCTACTAAATCTGCATTTTTCGTCTCTTTGTGATGCACCAAAGGTGTGAATGAACCCGATACCACAGCATTGGCTTTCCTTTAAAAAGGAGGGCTTCCATCACGTCTAATACTGGCAAGTACTGATGGACGCCTGCTTTGGTATGCTGGGTGCTAGCACTGGCCTTTTAGCTATAAATAATTTTACCTGAATTGCCGGGTAACAGTCTTCATAGGGTAGGCATCACTTTATTTCTTTCATGATTCTTGTACTAAGAAGTCGCCATTGCCAAGCTTTTTTTTTTTTTTTTTTTTTACTTTGAAGTATTCTTCAATGGCCCACAAACATAGAATTGTTGGATGGATTCTCTCCATTGCAGGTTTACATTTGGAGAATTCACATTTTATAAGTAGTCTATGCTTTGAATACAGGTATTTGGTATTCTGTGTTCTGTAATATTTGTGTTTTTTAAATAGTTTGTCAGGGAGCTCTAAATTAGAATGTGTGAGGAATGATGAGTTTTGGTTTATTTTCTTTTCCTTTTTCTTTGGCATATTCACCTTTTTGTATTTAGTTTAATACCCTAAATTTCAGTAGCAATCTATAATGATTAAAGAGTTCAAAAGATCCGTGCATTGCAGGTAAAGACGACTTTTTCTTATGGTCCAATATCAAAAAGTTCTTGGTAGTTTCATTATGCCAGCTGGTTTCTGTATGTTATTGGTAAGAAAAATAAAGTTCTGTATGGTATGAGTAGAGTCTTTAGATTCGTAGATAGTAGATTAGTGTTCTCTGTAATGACGGTTCATAAGCTGTTTATTTAGCTAGTAAAGCAAACCCTGGAGTGCCTTTACCACTTTTCTGCTGGGACCATTTTAATTTTTTTTCGCACACTTTGTTTGAAACTTGCATTTTTTTATTTTTCTAGAAAATCCCTTTGAACTTCAATTCTATAGCTGCAATTGCAAATGGTTTATTAAGTTGCTTGTCCTGTAAAATAATATACTTAAATTAATTTCAGTTTGGTAAAATATAAAAGGTGGGGTTGCGTCAAGTAAATACCAAACTTTTAAGGCATAACATTTTGCGCATCTGTACAAAAATGACAGTACCCAAAATTGTCTATAGGTGTCACTAAAAAAAAGTATTACTTTTAATACCAAAAACTGCTGACCAGTATAAGGCCTCACATACACTGGACGTTCTAAGAATGCTAGTAGCGTGAACATGCCGCTGAGTTTATTTTTTTTTTTTGCTTTTTTTTTTTTTTTAGCAAACTATACTCCCACAAAAGCTTGTGGCTCAGTGATCAAACTCTGAAAAAGCTGTGTTTTTCAGAGTGTTTTTACACCCAAAAAATTCCTTCAAGCTCACTAGTTATGGTGTTTTTTTTCCAGCCAGAAAACGTCCCGTCCAAAAATCGCTGATAAAAGCCTATGTGGGTGTGGAGGGACACATAGGATAACATGCTGGCTGTAGAAATAGAAAACGCTTGAAGCCAAAGGACCCTTTCACACGAGACGGATCCGAGATTACCTGCCCCGTGAACCTTTGCCCGCTCAGCGGGGATCGCTCCTCTGATCCCACTGTAGGGACCGCCCTATCAGATCTCCACTCTCCCCTATGGACCGGCTGTCTTTATTCATCCGATCCGCTCTGCAGACGGATGAAAAAATAGGATTTCCTCCGTCTGCAGAATCGGAGCAGAGCGGACACTGATGAGATCGGGTGTCAGCGGATGTTCATCTGCTGACACCCGCTATCTTATAGAGATCAATGTGTGTCCCTTTTTCATTTGTAAACGGATGGATGAAAAAGCGGACATACGGTCTGCATGTGTGAAAGGGGCCTAAAACAGCAGCTGTAAAAATGTCCAGGGTGCATGAGGCCTCCAGTGCAGACACTCGGGGTGCCCGCAGATGTGACTGTTCAGATTGGGCAAAATTTCAACTTGTCTGGGTAGTAAGTTTGCCTGCCCCCTCCTGCTTTCCACATTTAATGCTTTATTCATAAGCACGGGTAGCTTAAGATGCCTGTGATATATTAAAGAAAAAATCCATACCTAGTTATGCATGACGGGGTCATTTCAAGCTAAAAAGCTTTTCTGCATGGTCCCAGGAGCATGCGGTATAGACTTGATCGCAGAGTGCAAGCTGGCAACTCCCTCCTCCATAGGCCTTCTGTGTAATAGATTCTGGTGTCATTCTGCTTTGCACTGTAGTGGTTTTCAGAATATTGTAGCAGTGAAATGGTGATAACTTTGTATGGCAAAAGGTCAAAGGAGGTGAGGAAATGTATCATTAACCTAGAAATCTGATTTCTATGCAGAGAACTTTGGTTGTGGGTTCTGGTAATAGATATGGGGTTTGTTGTGGTAAATTTTCCACCTGGAGGAATGAAATACCTCTCTGAAATTTTCATAATTGTCTTTTTATTACATTTTTGGGAGACTAAGTACAATGACGTATGTTGACAAATCAGGTTGCATACATGCTTTGAAATAAATATCCAGCTTTAGCATTTGAAGTTGTTACTTTTAATATCTATAACCAGAGTATGTGACATACATTTGGAATACCCTTTTTAAAAACATAAATTTTAAAGATTATTTTTTGAAGAAAATGGTACACAATGCACTTAGATGAGATATTGCCTCCATTTTGGTTGCTAGTACATTCTAAAACAAAGGTTTTTTCTTTTTCCTGATCACAGAACAAATCTGGTCTGCCTCCACATTCTCTACTCCTGTTTCATGTGTTCCAGCAGGCAAGGTCTGCTTTCAATCACAGACAGGAAAGGGTGGGTAGCGAAGCAGAGGGGGGATGGTTAATTGAGAAACCGTGTTTAGAGGAAAATTAGCTGCAGTCACTTTAAGTGATGTCAGCCTGGTTTGGCGATCCTTTCTGAAGAGGTCAGAAGCCCAGCTGTTGAATGACCCTCTTCTTGTGCTTGATACTGAGAGGGGACAAATGGGCACATGGCTCAGTCGTAAATGCCTGCTGTTTTTTTACTTTATATTGATCTTGTAACCTTATTAGGTTATTTTTGCATAGGGGTGATCCGTGTCTGAGGATATTTAAGCTGTATTCACGCTTTGCATATCATTTTATTTGTTTATATTTAGCATTGGAAAATGGTAAAAATATAACTTTGTCCTGGCTTTTTCTTCCTAGTTGTATGTTATGCTTTCATATTCATGATCCAAGCACAGCAGCAAAGTTTAAAGGAAGAAAACTGGATTATGTCTGTTTTACATCATAGTTAGACCTTGAATGGGCCAATGTAATTGCAACAAACTTTTAGGCCTCATGCACACTGAATGAACCTTTTTACAGCAGATTTTTCTGGCTTCACACCTTTTTTTGTGCAGCTAATAAACTCTCCAGCATGTTATCCTATGTGTCCATGCACACAGGAGGTTATCAGCAGTTTCTGGCCAGGATTTTTTTGGCTGAAACCCCCTCCCCCCCCCCCCCAGAACTAG
Organism: Rana temporaria; assembly: GCF_905171775.1. NCBI lineage: Eukaryota > Metazoa > Chordata > Amphibia > Anura > Ranidae > Rana > Rana temporaria. The sequence goes on from NC_053495.1 coordinate 94,989,434, forward strand.
TAGTTTTTGAGGAGTTTTTCAGCTGTAAAAACACTCTAATTCTGGGGCAAAAAAGCTCAGATTCTGAAAAACACAGCTGATCAATGCTTATCAGCATTTTTGAGCCTTAAAGGGGCTTAAAGTTCGTCTTTTATTTTCTAAATAGGTTCCTTTAAGCTAGTGCATTGTTGGTTCACTTACCTTTTCCTTCCATTTCCCTTTTAAATGTTTTTTTTTTCTTTGAAATTCTCACTTCCTGTTTCTCCTCAGTAAGCTTTCCACTATCCGAGCGGTGGAAAGTCATTTAGAACACCTTACTGAGGAGGAACAGGAAGTGAGAAATTCAGACAAAGAAAACAAAGAAAAAAAACATTTAGAAGGGAAATGGAAGGAAAAGGTAAGTGAACCAACAATGCACTATCTTAAAGGAACCAATTTAGAACATAAACAAACCTTTACAACCCCTTTAAGCTTTTGTAAAAGTATAAATTTGTTATAAGAAGCTAGAGCTAAAAAATACTGAAACGTATTCTACAGCCAATGCTACTGGCTTTGTTTTTTTATAACGTCCAATGTGCATGAGGCCTTCACTCTTAAAAGAGAAGTATGGGTGGTTGTTTTTTTTTTTTCTAGTCATACTTACCTCGGATGGAGCATCAGACTGATGCTGCATCTGTCCCCGGCGTCTCTGCACAGAGAACCGAGCACCACCGATGGCTCAGTTCTCACTCCCCCCCCCCCCCGAGCAGAGCGATGCTGACGGTCGGTCAGCATCGCTTCTGCTCCACTTCTCAGCGCTCATTGGAGCGCTGAGCCGTGGGGGAGCGGCCGCCTTAGCGGCTCGCTGAGACTGCCATCAATCAGCTGGCGAATCCAGACTTGGAAATCGGGATGACGTGATGCCCGACTGATGGCAGTGACGTCGGCAGACTTCAGACCACTCTCCACTCCAAAACGGGTCACAGGAGTGCAAAACTAATTGCACTCCTGTGATCCAGAGGAGAAGCCCAGCCTAAAAAGCTAAGGCTTATCTTGGCAAAAAAACACAGGCTACGATTGTTTCCCTGTGGCTGCATTTGCATGGAGACCCCAGCCTGTTCACTTGAATTGGGTGCTGTACCTACAGAAAACACAGAATGCACCTTTTCCAAAATCAGTGGCAGGGAAACCACATAGTTCTATGAAGTTCCCATCATGGGAAAATGCGATACAATTTCCAGTATTTGGGGGTGCAGTTAAAGGGTTTGTAAAGGATTTTATCTTAATGGCTTCCTTTACCTTAATGCAGTGCTGTTATCATGTTCTCATTGTTCGTTTTTGCTCTGATGTTGCTGTAATTCTTCTCTGATCTCCACACTTCCTGGTTGTCTGTTTCCTGATAACCACAGTACTGGGAGCTTTCTCTCTGTGGTCACTAATCAAGGAGGTGTGATTACTGTGTGTCTAAAACCCCTCAGCACCAATCCAGTTTCGTTTTCCAAACCATCACTGCCCTGTATTGGCTCTGTGGCTCTGTACATCACAGAAGCAGAAAACATGCAAAAACAAAACTAGAAACTGTAGGTACATTATATGATTGATTTTTATCTATTTTTAAAGGCAATCAGTTAACTATTATGTCTCTATACCCTGTAAACAGTAATTTCAGCAACAAAAAGTATTTCCTTTACAACTCCTTTAATAGAATTGAGAAAGCATGCAATTTACACTCGGGCCTGTATCCACCCAGATGTGAACCTAATCTTACTCTTAGAATCAGTGGCTACTTTCTTGAATGGCCATAAGATAAATTTGCGCTGTCCATTTTTGCTGTGTTGGTTAAAGCGGTATTAATCGCCAAAATCGAATATATGCTATGGCAACTTTCCCAATTCTTGGCTGTGATGCCTGCATAAGTTTCTTTTTAGGCTTTCTTTCCTTTTTCCCCTGGTGATCCTGCCAGCAAGTCTGTCTTTCTACAGAACAAGCTGTCCTGCAGATGTAGTTGGCAGTAAAATTCTTGTCCTAAACCCCTAAAGGGGTGCTTACCATGATCAGCTTTTGTTTTTGTTAAAACCCTTTATCCCAAAAGAAGAAAAAGCTTTGGTAGTGGTGTTTTAAATCTGCTAGTACATCTATCCCCACCCCCAGACTGACATTGCTGTTGTCTAAAGGTGTGTATGCTGCTCCTTCATCCAGAGTATAAGCACTCAATACATGAGGTGTTTTATTGGCCAGATCACTAGGTTAAAAAAGAAAACTAATGCAGCCAGGATAAGTTGGCTGCATATACAGGATCACATTTTTGGGTTTAAATCCATTTCATGTTTTGACCTGTTTAGTAATTTGATATCCAGCTTTACATTGGTGTTAAATGAATTTTGCACTTAGAGCCCATTCACACCTAGGCGTTTTGTCGACTGTAGCGCGACGCTCACAAACGCCAGAGGGACCAAAATACATGAGTCTATGGGGATGGTTCACATCTGAACGCTGATGCGCCTGACGCCCATCGCCAAAAAAAGTTCCGGACCCTTTTTTGTCGCGCGTATCGGGCGGTTTGAGCGTATTTGAGCGTTTCCATTTCCCATAGAAAGTAATGGAAACGCTCGATTCAAGCGACTTGCACGACAACGGGCGTTTGCTACGGGCGTTTCGTCGCTTTAATCAATAGAACTTGTCGCCCATGCAGAAGATTAAAAAAATCTACCAACATAGCAACAAGTGATGAAAAGATGATAGTTTTTCCTATTGGCTAAAATAAAAAACGTCAAAGTACAAAAACGTCGGACAACGCTGTATGCAAACGCGCAAATAAGCATGAATACGCGCGACAAAACGCCGGAAAAAAACGCAGAACGACCGACGCTCAGGTGTGAATGCAGCCTTAAGATGTACAGACTGCTCAGATTTTTCTGCAGTTGCTAGCCTTGTTGGCTCTGGGCCTCCCACCCAGGCCTTGTGGAGGATTATCAGCTGGACAGTGACTGCATCCTTTCAGCTGCAGTCACTGTTGGGATATTCAAGCACCCTCGGGTGCCATGGCTGCTTGTTTACAATCGAAAGTATTGGAAATTCCTCTGTCTACATGGTTTAGACCCCTTTCACACTGAGGTGTTTTTCAGGCTTTTGGGCTAAAAATGTTGCCTGTAAAACGCCTGAAAAATGTCTCCCCTGCAGTCCCAGTGTGAAAGCCCAAGTGCTTTCACACTGGGGCGCTGCGCTGGCAGGTCGTTAAAAAAAACAAAAAACACCGCTCCTGCCCATTGAAATAAATGTGCACCGCAAAAGCGCTACACGGGTGCATTTAACCCTTTAGCAACTAGCAGGGTTAAAAGCGCCCCGCTAGTGGCTGAACAGCGTCGCTACAACTTGCAGCGTTTTACCTTCAACGTCTGCCCGCCCGGGGGCGCCAGTGTGAAAGTGTGAATGGAGAAATCTATGCATGTATAGCTAGCCTTATGTTTGGTTCCTGTGTGCTGACTGCATTGAGCAGTCTCTAGATCTGAGTAATTGGCCCTGGCCAGCTGGATACTGATACAGTTTCAATCCTCCGTCTGTGTATATTGTAACTTTCCCTTTCACCACTGGAAGATTTTGCCACTAGGAATGATTTATGCAGCAAAGCTGAAGTGGGTTCGCTGAGGTCTGACACATTGTTCTATCGGCAGTATACACATTGTAACACCCTGCACCCTTGTGTTGCCTATCTCCCTCATGAATGGGCTATCCTCTCCCTCAGTAGCTTCTTAGGCAGACGACCTTTATGTCCACGTTGTCCCCCATTCTCTCTACATTATTCTCGCTTCTCACAGGTTACTAGTTTAGCGTTATCCTGGAGGTCTAGTGTGGGAATTGGTCGCAATCAACTGATTTCTGGCCAGTCAAACTCGGGAAATCATGAGGTGTCTGACAATTCTGTGTGTGCAAATCCCAGTGGACTTAAAGTTGGTAAAATTGACTGATGGTCATGTCATGTGTAAGGCCACCTTTAGCGATTTTTTTTTTTCTTTTTTTCTTTTTTTCCAGCAAAGAAAGCTGAACTGTGTGTAGTGCTAGTTTTCCAATCTCTTTGCTTATTTAGTCCTAAACCCACTTCATCCTATGTACAAATATAGGTACAAGTCAATAATAACCTTGCATACATTAATGTAATATTTCCATATATTGCAGCTTGATCTCTTAATGTTATCCAGTGGAGAATTTAAATCTTTATTGGTGTCCAGCAAATGAATTGGAGAGATAAGCATACCTAATAGTGCTTTTTTGTAAATGTTATATTATCAGCTGACCTGTCTTTTCCCAAGGGTGTTTCTGTTGCAATACTATGAGGAATAGAACTTGCAAGGGATGAAATGTTAGCACTGGCTCTGTTGCTTGCACAGAAGGCTTGGAGGAGGGTGGGGGTGAAGCTTAGAACACGCAGTGCATCAGATTCATGGCAAGAACCAGGATGGTTGGAATAGAGTGGGCTGAGTAAGGGAAGGTATTGCATGCAGTGGACTATACGGATCGCAGTACCAGTATACACAAAATGTAGCCAGCTTTTTTAGAGTTTTATTACATTTGTGCTTTTCATTTGTAGATGTCGGTACAGTTATATTTTTCAGTCAACTGTACATTTTCTAAGACCTTCTGTTAATGATGTAACTTTTATTGAGACTATTAACATGTTCACCCAAGTGATAATTACCTCCCGGTTTAAAGCTTGCTGGCATGATGTGCATGTACAGCTAAAGAATCCCAGCTGATCTTGTTGAACTATTCAAAGCTTTTATGTAGCAAGGTCCCAGGCCTCCTTCAGTCTGGGAACCTCCTTCTGTATATGGTGGGTTGTGAGGCATAGTGCCTGCAAAGTAGTTAGTCATTGGGTACCAGACAATTCTTGAGTTGCATGTAAGATTTTTTTCTCTTTACAGAACTTTGGGAGAAAGGGTTAGGGCCAGGACACCCTTAGGGTAGTTTCAAGATTAATTGGCAGACTCCGACTTCAAAAGGCATCCAGCCACATCTGCATGTGTAGAAATGCTGTCTCCTATGGCAACAGTCTTTAACCACTTAACGAGTCACTAAAGGAAAAACATTTTTTTTTTAAATAACATGTTATACATGCAGTTAGTTTTGCACAGAGTGTCCCCGATCCATGTCTTCTGGGGTCCCTCGGCGGCTGTCTCTGGTCCTCCCTGCAATTAGTCACCACAGTCAAGCGAGCGCTCGCATGGTGGTCACTAATTGCGGGCACGCTCCTGTGATACAGCGAGCGACCATAGCCAAGGGGCGCATAGGATGCATTGGTTGCATTGAGATAAAAAAACTTTACCTTTTACAACCCTCTTAAGGCTGGTCACACCAGAACACTACTCAGTCTTATTTCCCTGAAGTTCTATTCAGCCCCTGAGAGTGAAAGAAGTTATCTGATACTTCCAGATATTGGAATCTGTTGCTCACTCCCTTTTCTAAAAACACACTAAAATGAACATAAGTACTGATGTAAACCTGTGTGTCTCCAAGTAAAATCTGCACGTTTTTCCTCATCAGTTTTCGTGCATGTATGGTGTGAACAAGCCTTAAAGCAGGGTTTGACAAATTTGCTTGGAATCTAGGAGCCAGCTAAAAAAGTTAGGAGCCAGAAAACGCGCCCGTCCCGACGAGCTTGCGCACAGAAGCGAACACATACGTGAGTAGTGCCCGCATATGTAAATGGTATTCAAACCACATGTGAGGTATCGCCGCGATCGTTGGAGCGAGAGCAATAATTCTAGCTCTAGACCTGCTCTGTAACTCAAAACATGCAACCTGTAGATTTTTTTTAAACGTCACCTATGGAGATTTTAAAGGGTAAAAGTTTGTCGCCATTCCACGAGCGGACGCAATTTTGAAGCGTGACATGTTGGGTATCAATTTACTCGGAGTAACATTATCTTTCACAATAAAAAAACTGGGATAACTTTACTGTTTTTTATTTTTTAATTAAAAAAAGTGCGCTTGTAAGACCGCTGCGCAAATACGGCGTGACAAAGTATTGCAACGATCACCATTTTATTCTCTACGGTGTTAGAATAAAAAATATATAATGTTTGGGGGTTCTACTTAGAGGGAAGGAGATGGCAGTGAAAATAGTGAAAGATTACACATTAGAACAGCTGTTTAACTTGTAATGCCAACAGCCACCACCAGATGGCGCCAGCTCACAGAAGGTCACAGAAGGAAGAGCTTGGGACTTCACAAGGCCGCAAAGCCGTGGCCTCAATTACCGCCCGTCGCGGGCCTGCCGCGATCGCGCGGTGGGAGAGGTGGGGGCGCACGGAGACACAGGATCCTGTGCATCTATGTGCTCCCACGGCGACCGGTAATTGAGGCCGCGGCCTTGTAGGCCGCAAAGCTGCGGCCTCAATTACCGGCCGCCAGGTCACAATTTCTTGTCGCAATTGCAACCTGGCGCCTGGATTTTGTCGACCCCTGCCTTAAAGTGGTTGTAAACCCCCAATGTGAAAGTTGTAAGGCTTGCCTATGGGTACAGTAAATATCTCCTAAACGTGTTACGAGATGTATAACTTGTAACTTGATGTAATCGGCGTATGTGCAGTGAAGAAACAGCCCTCCGTGCCGTTCACTAGGGAGTGCCGTGGCTGGTGGCTCCCGTGCCCATGCCAGTCACAGAGCCAGAGTCCCCCTGGATGGAAGCTTTTGAAAGCTACTGATTCCAGAGGGCGACCACTATTTTCGGAATGAGATCTCGGCAGCACACATATTCCTTTCAGTACAATTGGCTCTGACCCCATAGGTGGCATGATGTGAAGGGAACACTTCATACTTAAAGCATAGTTGTGCATGGCGTGGATTAAAACTCCTCTGCAGGGACAAAGTGTACTTAATTTTAAGAAGAGTGAAAGTGCGGTCTTTGCAACTACAGATGGCGACAGTGTGTTTTCTATGCATGTGCGGGTTTCCTCTTATAAGCGTAGTTGCAGGTTGATGTGGTAGGTACCAAGTACCTTTTTTAGGTACTTGTGAGAGAAGGCAAATGTTCTACCATTTCTTTGTCAGACCATCTATGACTGTTAGGCAAGTTGTCTTTGTGGAGGAAGGGACATCTGTATTGGAACCTCCAATGTTTGCAATGTCAAATGGAGTTGGTCTGAAAAAAATGGGATACAAAGTTACAGCGTTCCTAAGATAGAAGCTGTGTGGGTATAGCTATAAGATGAACCCAAGGCATGGCATTCCTTTATTTAGCAGAGCTAGACAAATACATTTTCTGACCCTTCTGTGCTCTTTCAAGAAAACCTTATTACATTACAATGTTGTATTTAAGATAATGACTGCTTTCAGCCATTAAAAAGCCTTAATTTTGTGTAAAGCCTGATGAAGGAACTGAACAGTTTCTGAAAGCATGAATATTTCCCATCTTCAGCCTCTCAGATTTCTTTTAGAAAGTCCGTTTGTAGGGGAGGGGCGCCTTTTTCCCTTTTCATTCCTCTGTAATGGGTGAAAAAAACACCGAGAAGGGATAGGGAGGCTGGGTGGGTGTCTGCCTACACGGAATTAGTATGTAGTGAGAGAAGCCCAATGTGTGAATGGCAAAAATTGGGACCTGATTCGCACCCAAAACAGAACAGGGAGGCACCGGACCCCTATGGTGAGCCACGGCCTCAGCTAGTATAGACCCGGCCTGAAGCAGCTTTTCGCCTACCAAAGTTTTTTTTTTTTTCGGAGGAGCAAAGTAAATGCCCTGTGTGTATTAGGCCCCATCCTGCTGTGGGTTTTTTCTAGGTGTAGATGGAGTATGGTTTTCCTGGCCTATTAGAAAATTCAAACAGATGGGACAATTGACTTTGCTTGTATAGTCACACATTTTTTTTTTCTCCTCAATAGCTTCCTTTACCATATTGCAGTCCTCCTTCACTTGCCTCATCCTTCCATTTTTGCTTTTAAATGTCCTTATTTCTTCTGAGAAATCCTCACTTCCTGTTCTTCTGTCTGTAACTCCACACAGTAATGCAAGGCTTTCTCCCTGGTGTGGAGCGTCGTGCTCGCCCCCTCCCTTGAGGGGGAGAGCAGGAGAGTTAGGACGCCCACGAACACACAGCTCCTTTCTCTATCTGCAATGTACAGAGTGTCATGACTCTCCTGATCACCCCTCCCCCCTCAAGGGAGTGGGCGAGCACAACGCTCCACACCAGGGAGAAAGCCTTGCATTACTGTGTGGAGTTACAGACAGAAGAACAGGAAGTGAGGATTTCTCAGAAGAAATAAGGACATTTAAAAGCAAAATGGAAGGATGAGGTAAGTGAAGGAGGACTGCACTAAGGTAAAGGAAGCTATTTAGGGGGAAAAAAATTGTACCTTTACAACCCTTTAACCACTTAAGACCCGGACCAATATGCAGGATAAGGACCTTGCCCCTTTTTGAGATTCGGCACTGCGTCGCTTTAACTGACAATTGCGCCATCGTGCGACGTGACTCCCAAACAAAATTGGCGTCCTTTTTTTTCCCACAAATAAAGCTTTCTTTTGGTGGTATTTGATCACCTCTGCGGTTTTTATTTTTTGCACTATAAACAAAAAATAGAACGACAATTTTGAAAAAAATTCAATATTTTTTACTTTTTGCTATAATATCCCCAAAAAAGATATATTTTTTTTCCCCTTAGTTTAGGCCAATACGTATTCGTCTACCTATCTTTGGTAGAAAAAATCGCAATAAGCGTTTATCGATTGGCTTGCGCAAAATTTATAGCGTTTACAAAATAGGGGATAGTTGTATGGCATTTTTATAAAACATTTTTTTACTATTGATGGCATCGATCAGCGACTTTTTTTTGTGACTGCGATTATTATGGCGGACACATCGGACATTTTGGGGACCATTGTCATTTTCACAGTGAAAAGTGCTATAAAAATGCACTGATTACTGTGAAAATAACAATGGCAGTGAAGGGGTTAACCCACTAGGGGGTGCTAAGGGGTTAAGTGTGCCCTAAGGGAGTGATTCTTACTGTAGGGGGCATGGCTGTAGGTGTGACCTCACTGATCGTCATTCCCTATATCAGTGTCACTGCCACACAGAACGAGTAAGGTGTATATACACACACCTCTCTCTGTTCTTCAGCTCCTGTGACCGATCGCGGGACACCGGCAGCGATCGAGTCCGGCGGGCGCGGTCATGGAGCTTTGGCGGCGCGCTCACGACCCTGCGGCTGGGCTCTTAAAGGCAATGTACAGGTACGTGCCTGTGCCCTTCTGCCGACGTATATTGGCGTGAAGGGGTCCTTAAGTGGTTAATGCATACAATGCATTAAGGTGAAAAACTTTAACTTTACAATCCTTTTAACCCTGTCTATATGCAAGGTCAAATTTCAATATTTTGCTAAATGCATTTATGCCATGCTCGTCTATAAAAGGTTGCATTTGTTAGTTATAGATGTCATATGCCGAGGTGGAGGACGAGGAGCAAATGCAAACACATGTAAACTCAAGTTTTCAAAGGCAAAAACCGGCGCTTAAAACACCCGTCTTTGCCGCGAATTTCGCAGCGTTTGGCCGCGTTTAGCGGCGTTTTACTGCGTTTGCGGCTATCGGCGTTTATAACAAAGACATTGTAGACCCTCCCAAAGCTTTGAAACGCAAAAACGTTTGCGTCTGAACCCAAAATTTTGCTTCTGAAAAAACGAGCCTAAACCCAACTGCTTTAAAACGCAAAAAAACGTGAATGTGTGCATGGACACATAGGATAACATTAAATGTGTTCAGGGGCAGTTGGAAAAAATGCCTAAATGCCTCTGAACTCGAGTTTACCAGCGTCTCGTGTGCAATGGGGCCTTAGAGTTCTCAATTCCAGGTTCAAGGTTACTCGGTTATCTAGATAAAAAAATGTAATGCAAGTTAATGTTTGACTTGTCAGTTATGTATATGGAAGGCATTAACCGGTAATCGTCACTGCTTTAGAGAGAGTATCTTTTAATGGTAACCACGATTAAGCCAAAATCTTTTAATCCTTATCAGAATAATCCAATCTGTTAATCAGTTGTGTACAGAATCTGCTGTAATCTCTTGTTTCATGGTGGGATGTGGGATAATGCAGGATTATGAGGGAAGGAAACGCACTTGGATTATATATTTTACAGGTAATTACCATTCTATAGACAGTTGGATCTTTTCAGCTTGTGCAAGAAAGTTTTCTTTGCCTAGCAAAAGAATATCATGTGACTATTTTTTCATTGGGGACGGTCCCAACAACTATCCTACACGTCGTGTGCCAGACATTGCCAAGAACATATTTGGCAATTTCTTGTGCCACTTTGGGAACTGCACAGTTTGGGATTGACTAGCGATGTGTGTGCAGTCAATTGACTGGATTTTTTTTTCCTAATGCCTTCTGTCATCCAGTCCTAATGCAGCATTTTTATCTTGCTGTGAATGTAAACATGACCATTTTTGGGAGAGAGGCATTGAAAATTGGTCCGCTTTTAAACGTAACCACCATCTGATATGTCAGGGCAGCTTAAAGTGAACCCATCAAGCTATGTGCATGTCTGATAAAGGCTTCTACTGCCTAGTTCCAGTGAAATCGTCTTTCTGAAGTGCAAGTGTTGCAATGTGTTGGATGATGGAAGGGTTTAAGCTTCATAAGCTCTGCTTTATAACAACTGAAGGGATCACTATTGATTTGAACTTGCAGAGTTATGTCGATTGTCACTTTTTTTATTTGGGCACCAGTAGTGCATCTTATAATTGCAGAGATGTGATTTTTATTCTGCAGATACATGCATGGCCAGAAATAGACAAATCCTCTTTGAGAAAATGTGTGCTTTTTTTTTTATTTTTTTCAGCTTTTTGTCAACCCACAGTTTCCATGTGAACCAAAGATATGTGCAGGAACAGGCATCGCTGCAGTAAATTCAGACTCTTTCCTAGCATCTTGTTAATCAAAAACCTAATGTGAGGAAATGCTTTTGGCTATCTGAACAATCCCTTTTAGAACATTAAAGTAGTTTATAACCTTTTTTTTTTTTGCAAGTTATGTAATTTTGTTTGTAATCCTAAACATCCTTTAAACAAGCACGTGATTGTGCTCACTGGACTAGTAATACTAATTATAGCTTGACCTGTCATGTATATTAGTAAATATTAAAATAGCATTGTTACATTCCCTAGGTGCTACTGCATGGATACATGCATTTGGTTGTATACTTTTTTTGTTTATTTCTGTGCACTCTGCCACTTTAGCCCCTTTCACATTTAGCTAGGGCTGCATCTAACGATTATTTTCATAATCGATTAGTTGGTCGATTATTGTTTTGATTAATCGATTAATCGGATAATAGCCTAAAAAAAAAAAAATTGTTGTTGGGAAGATTACAAAACACAAATTGCCGCAAAAACACATTACATGCTTTTCTGCAGCTTCTCCATTGAAGTATATTGAACCAAAAAAAAAACCTCGCCCTTTCCAAATACACAGCAGCTGAAAAAAAATCATGGATGTGAACGTGTCCCATAGGAAAACATGCAACTTAACTGGGGTTAAAAAAAACAAAAATATGTACAAAAAGAGCAAATAATCTCTACTGTAAGGGGTTCATTTTTTTACTGTGGGACAGTGAAAGTAATATTTACAGTAGCGATTTGCTTTTTTGTACTATAAAGCAGTGATCATCAACCCTGTCCTCAGGGCCCACTAACAGGCCAGGTTTGCAATATAACTGAAATACATGACAGGTGATATCATTTGCTGCTCAGGGATTGCAGTATTTTAGTCTGCATCTCCCCAAGGTAATACATAAAACCTGGCATGTTAGTGGGCCCTGAGGACAGGGTTGACGACCGCTTCTATAAAGGGTTCGATTTAGTTTTTTTTAACCCCATTATGTTACTAGCCGATTATTGGATTATGAAAATTGTAATCGATCAATTTCATAATCGATTAGTTGTTTCGGCCCTACATTTAGCCCAGGTTCACACTGGGCTGCGGGAGGCAAGCTGTGCGAGTTCAGCTGAACTCGCACCATTTCACTCCCGCTGGTCATTCCCGAATTCGGCCGCGATTAGAGGCATCTGTGCAGGTTTCTGCACAGATGTCGATGTAAATTGCGTGCCAAAATCGCAAAAAGTAGTACAGAAACTCCTCTTTGAAATCGGTGCTGCGCCGCAGATGCGACATCGCACCGATTGGGATGGTGTCGTTGCCGGCAAATGCTGACGATTACATGTCAAATCGTACCAGTGTGAACCAGGGCTTAAGTTGAGTGTAGGCAGATGAATTGGAGCCTTTTGTTTTCTGAGCACCTTGTCGTACTGGGCAGAATCTTTTTTTTTTTTTTTTTTTTCTTGCTATATATTCTTTTAAACAAGAGCACCTGTGTATTTCAGGTGCTTCCATTAAAGCCTACAGGGTCCCAAAGAAGCTTGTATACTTTGAGCTTCACATGACATGTGACACAACAGGCTTGTGAATAATTTCATCCTTCCATCTTGGCTTGTTGCACTTTGGGACTCACATGGCACTCAGGCGTATATTAGGGCTTGGCTACCTTGAGTGTTTAAGATGTTTATGTTGCAAAACCCTTTCGGTTGCTCCATGCACAGTGATGCAGTAATATGTACACATTTCCTAATCTTTTCTTTGAGGTGATTTGTGAATGGCATATCAGAATGATGGGTAAAGAGATGGCGCCGGAGCAAGTGTCTATTATAGACACCGTCCTGATGCATTTGGGATCCTGGATTGCGGCTGCTTGCTGTACACATTAGAAGCTGTGCCTGGAGGTACACAACAATGCATTTTGGCCTTCCAGAAATTCAGTGAGCCTTCAACTTCCTGTAGGAAGCTAACAATGCTGCACTAAAATCTTAGATAGTGTAAACTAGAATTTATGCTTTATTACAGGGGTGGCCAACCAGTGGCCCGCGGAGCCCTCTGATGTGGCCCGCAACTTCCTGCTCTGGAATGGCGGGTTGGCAAGCCCAGATCGCAGGTTGCCGACGCGCCATACCGCAGCATCAGTGTTGTGAATGAAGCTAATGGTAGAGGAAGAAAGCCGATGTGGACCAGAGCTCCATAAGCCGATGCGTCCTCTACAGCGCCGGCTTTTGCAACAGGCGGAGTCTATGGCAAAGTTCAGCTAACCCACAGGATAGACACCGGTGCACTACGCTGCACCCGCGGTGTGGGTAAACCGCAGCACATCAGTGTGAAAGCAGTCTTGGGCACTTTTCACACGATTAACCGGACCAAATGGGACCCTCAATTCACCTCTATAGAGCGACAGATGTCCGTTTATGCTCGCCTACCTCCAATCTGAAAAACAGAAGGGAATTCGTCCCCTTTCATCTGGGCGGATCGGAGGGCCTATAGAGTAGCCGTGACCTGTCATCCGCCCTCTCTGCTCATTGTGGCCCGTGACTGGTTACCAAGTTGTTTGTGGCCCTCGCTCTTCAAAAGGTTGGGCACCCCTGCTTTATTACAACAATGCCAGGCATACGAGCCATGATGGACTGGTGATGTAACTGGTGATGGTACTTGTTTATAAAGGTATTCACTCATGTTGGTATTCCTTTTTTTAGCTTTTAAATCATTAAAGATTTTAAAGCAGGAAAATGTTCTTAACGTCGGAGCTTTTGAATTATTATTTGCATCTTTAATTGTGCATTGACTGCTAAATGGGCTGCAGGTTGACTTAGGCATTCATTGCGGACTGGCACATGTGTGCTGTATAGTCGTCACATGTTTTGTCATGCTGTGGTCAGCCTGGAAATGATCTTGAGCTCTCCAGAGTTCCACATCAATGCTGCACAAGGATGAAGAGCTTTCTGTGAGGCTTGACAATACCGTACATTGCCTCTCAAGTACTAGAAGTACATAGCAGGGTTAAATAAGGGTGTCATTGTTGAGATAAATCCAAATGAATGCAAAGACTTCTTTAGCATTAAAGCGGAACTGAACTGTATCTAGCTGAAAACACTAATTTGTAATATTCATATCAAACTCGCCCATCCATGTCTCAATGCTTTATTTTGTTGAGAAATGACTTTGAACTCACAGCCACCCAACCCCCCGCCAGCATTTTTAGCTGTGGCCGGTCATCTTGAGTAAGAGCAGAGGATTCGTGTAGCATTTACTTCCTGGAGTCCATAATCCATCTTCTCTAAGCTCAGGCAGGCAGGAGGGTGTGCTTAGCCCTTCCTTCATAAAAGAAATGCCCATGAAGACTGTATGACAGGACATTTTGGCCTAGGCCAGGAAACAAGTGAATAAATGTAGAAAAAAAATATTTGCATTGCGTTTTGTGGTGCCATTCCTTTTGAAGGGCACCACAATGCATGGCAGTGTACCACAACACACATGGAACTGCAGAGAAATGCATTCTAAAGTATTGTGTGTTTAGATGCCTTGTATTATGTAGACAGAATACACCTAATTCTGTGAATGGACAAGGAGAGGAAGGGGTGGGACATTGAGATCTTCTGTATGAAATCTGGAACTCTCCTAGTTCTAATGGTAGCGTCAGAAGTATAGCAGTGCCTGTATTTACAAATGAATACATTCTACAGTTAGCCGGCTTGAGCTGCGCATTTTTAAATGGATGTTTTGCTAAAGTTCCTACTTAACACAAAGGTAACCTTTCCTCTATGAATTCGTATAGAGGTCTCTGGCTCGAGTTAAACTGTCTTAGATAAAGTATTTTATGCAAATAATGCAGGTCTTTTTCTTTTTTTAAATACTATATATGTTGGGTGTTTTTACAATCTACACATAGAAAAAAAAGCAGAGTGGAAAAGCTCAATTTACTTCTCCACATTTGTATTCTCTTCATCCTGAAATATTTATTTCTCTGCTGAATAATTTAGAAGGTGCCCAGTAGGTAGGGTCAGGGTATCTGCCTGTCACCTGGAACATATGAGAACAGTGAAAGTGAAGAGGGTGACGGCTATGGAAAATTATAGGATGGGGCAAAGGTGCTGAAAGATTAAACCTTATTTTTATTTTGTCAAGGAAGGTAAATTGTATTATACTATAGAAGCTAGTTTGTAAGCCTTGTACATATCTGCTCTCTCTGCTGGGGCTGCTTGCTATTGCCACAATAATGTCATAGCCCGGTCCTGTAGTATCACACTCATGTCTTGTGGTTATGTTACTATTCTGGTTTATAGTATTGACAGGAGAAAGAAAATGCTGCATGTATTTAAAGTACATTTGTGACACCGTGGACATTTGTTTTCTAAACTGAAGTGCAGGCACAAGCTGTGCCTCCGTCATCGCTAAAATCAGATTCATGCTGCAGGGTAGACCTCGCCACCTCCTCCCCTTTCTATGTGCACTGTAGTAGTGTTTAAAATTAGGCAGAGCTGACTTTGCACTGGGGCCCAGATGTATGTAGCCTGATCCTTAGCTGTACAATAGGCAGTTTGTTTACTCAACAGCTAGTGACTTCATAAAATTAGGATCCTATGCAAGGTGTTTCCATATGTTACGTTTTGAAAATCAAGCTGGCCATATACATGTAGAATTCTGCAATCATATGATCTTCTATTGGTTGGTGGGCTAAAATCGATGGTAATTTTCAACCATAGTGATGAGAAAATTCAAAGGACCATAATGGGAAAGTTATCGTGTGTGGGTTTCTTAGGAAAATTCATACTGCTTTCTGTAATGGGTTCTAGGAAAAAAAAAATGTTTTAATATGTCTAGGATATTCCATTCTAATAAGCACATCTGGTGAAAATTTAAGGGTTCTCAAATAAAATTAGTTGACATGAGAAGAAAGAATTTTTTTGAATTTCTATTAGTGGCTCCCTTTAGGCCAGGGGTCTTCAAACTACGGCCCTCCAGTTGTTCAGGAACTACAATTCCCATCATGCCTAGTCATGTCTGTGAATGTCAGTGTGTTGCAATGCCTCATGGGATGTGTAGTTCTACAACAGCTGGAGGGCCGTAGTTTGAGGATCCCTGCTTTAGGCTGTAAGACAGTTGCCCACAGCATTTTGTCGCCCATGTTTCAGCGGTATCGTGCCCTGTGATGTCAAGTGTATTGCAGCCCCCATATCCCTGAGCATGAGGACTCCAAGAGACAGTCCCTCAGGCTGGAGCAAAAGGGAAAAGCGCGATGGCAGCCAGAGTAGAAACGTCTTAAACAAGCATTTAATTCTTGTAGTGGAGAAGCAGCCCCACTGCAGGAGGTGGGGGGGGGGGGCCCTGGAGGTAGTCTTTAATTCCATAATACTATACTACTATAATGACGTAAGGATGTACAAAAGGGCATCATTCAGGCATGCCTAGAACAGCACAATTTCAAAATATTGCCATTCAGCTAAGAAAAATGCATTTTTAGACGTCAGCAGTAGGGTTGTCCCGATACCACTTTTCTTTATCGTTACATCACGGGACACAGAGCGGCATTCATTACTATATGGGTTATATGGAGTACCTTCAGGTGTAGACACTGGCAATCTTCAAACAGGAAATGCCCCTCCCTATATAACCCCCTCCCATAGGAGGAGTACCTCAGTTTTTTACGCCAGTGTCTTAGGTGTTAGTCATGGTTTAGCTTGCCTCCGCATCCTTGGGATTAGGTGAGCTACCGGTTCTGTCCAAAAAAGCCTGCGCGCTAAAGTGGTCAGTAACCGGACCCCAAACCCTTGGGGTATAGCCCATAATGCTTTCTTTTTAAGAGAGCTGGACCCTGGGCCCAGAACTTAGAAACCTTTGGGGCGCCTAATGTTTTCTGTTTGCCAGGGTGCTGTATGGGCCCAGGACAGTGGATCCTTCATGGAAGAAGAAGGTTCCCAGGGCCTGAAGGTCTAGACATCCCCACGGAGATGGGGGAAGATTGGACCTCTTGCTTGGCAAAGTCCTGCGGCATGGAGCAGGTAAGTAAGGGGAAAAACCTGCGGGGCTTGGCTCTTAGCAAGTTTTTTCTGGGAGGTCACAGGGGACATGCCTAAAGGTTATGCATTGCATCTGGCAAACCAGTCACATATCATGAAGATAGGATGGCTCTATATGTTATAGTTCCCCATAAAAGGTGACCTCCCTGGTAGTGTTGTAAAAGCTGTGAGTGGGGCCTTTTATGTACAAGTGTATGTGTGTGTCAGAGAGCTATGCTTACCTGCAAGCCTCCAGGCGATGCTCTATCCAGTCCTCTCCCTCATGCCTGCAAGGCAGGCAAAACGCTGACCTCCTCGTGTGTTCACAGGCCTGCGGCTGCAGGAACAGAGAGGCCCTTCCTCCCAACCCCCCCCCCCCCCGTCGCGGGCGCGCGCGCGGTGCGCGTGCACGTGTTATAGACGCATTTGGCGCCGTTTTAGCTGGGGGGGAAGGGCGGGTCAGTGGTTTAAAGGAAGGGGCGGCCCTTCCTTAGATGCCACAGCTCATTCATTTCTCTGGCTTAAGGGAGGAAGGACTGGAGGGAAGCACGGGGCGCTGAGGACACACAGTGGCCAGAAAGAATACTACAGTCTTCAGAAGATTGTGGTTTAGCCTAGGAATAGGCTGGTTTTCTTTTCCATCTCATAGTCTTTTCTTTGGCAATACTACTCAGGGGGATAGAATGTTTTTTCTTGCCTAGATTGAAAAAAAAAAAAAAAAAAAAGTTTTTCTTTGAAAAAAAAAAAAAAAAAGTGTCATCTAGGGTAGAGGAAACATTTTTTATTCCCCAAACAGGTGTTTGGGCATTTAACTATTATAAGTCCCAGGTACCAATAAGTAGCAGGTGTACCTCGGTATTGTACCATGGCATCAAGATCAGAGGGTACAAAAGGTGGGGATTCCCCCGCAGAGTCTGAGGTCTCGGATAGAGCTATGCCGCTGCTTTCCCCACAGGGAGCCGTTGGGCCATCGGGGTCTGGGGCTAGAGCTGACGCGAGTCAACCCAACCCTAAGGTGGTCACGGAAGAGGTGTTACTCGCCTCTTTAAATGAGATGCGGAGAAGCATGGGAGAAATGATAGCCGCAGCCATGCGGGGTAGTAAGCGGAATAGATCTCCGACACCCGTGCGCGGACCCTCGGAAGAGGAGGTCCTTTCCTCTGGGGAATTGGACGACCTCTTGGACAGAGACCAAGTAGGTTCAGGGATCGAAGATCCGGATACAGAGGAGTCTGGGGCAGTCTCCCTGAGGGAGAGCTGGTGGATTCAGGGCTTGACGGACTTGGTCCATAAGGCATTCAACCTGCCTGTACCAGATCTCCAGGTATCGACGGTTTCAGCTTTGGGCTCACTGAGGGCGCCTCAAAGCAGGGCTGTGTTTCCGATCCATCCTCTCTTAGAGGGAGTCTTGTTCCAAGAGTGGAACAAACCAGACAAGGTTTTCTTTCCACCTAAGAAATTTTCTGTCTTATATCCTATGGAAGAAAAGTTTTCCAAGAAATGGGCTTCTCCTGCAGTAGACGCAGCCATCTCATGTGTTAACAAATCGTTAACATGTCCTGTAGAAAACGTACAGGTTTTCAAAGATCCAGTTGATAGACGCTTGGAAGCCCTACTTAAGAACTCCTTCACTTCTGCAGGGGCAGTAGTACAGCCAGCCGTGGCTGCGATTGGAGTCGCTCAAGCTTTATCGGATCAATTTAAACAAATGCTTGAACTTATTCCTGCCGAGCAGGCAGAAGAATTTTCGGATGTCCCTAAAGCCATATGTTTTACGGTAGACGCAATCAAGGATTCTATCCAACAAGCGTCACGTTTATCATTATCCCTTATCCATATGAGAAGACTCTTATGGTTAAAAAGCTGGGAGGCTGAGCCCCCATGCAAGAAGCTCCTGGCAGGGTTTCCCTTCCATGGAGGACGGCTCTTCGGAGAGGACTTAGATAAATACATTCAGACCATTTCAAACGGCAAGAGTACTCTCTTGCCAACTAAGAAGAGGGTTCAGGGGCCTGCGTTTAAACGACAGTCCTCCCCTGGGCAGGGGCCCTCTAATGCCAAGCAGTATCGACGGCCTCCTGCAAGAACAAACTTCGGCTTCAACAGCAGATCAAGAGGACAGGCTGTTAGGGGCAAGAGGCAGTGGTTTCGCAAGCCGGCAAAACCAGCCCCCAAGTCTACCTCATGAAGGGGCGCCCCCACCCACGAAGGTGGGGGGAAGGCTGCGACTCTTTTCGGAGATTTGGGAAGCCAGCATTCCCGACGAGTGGGTACGGTCTTCCGTGGCCACAGGCTACAAGCTAGAATTCCTAAGGTTTCCTCCTCCTCATTTCCAGGAGTCGAGGATTCCAAACGATCTGGAGAAAGGAGCCGCATTAAAGTCGGCTCTAGATCATCTACTTTCCCAGGAAGTGATAGTGGAGGTACCAGTCCTGGAACAGGGGCTGGGTTTCTACTCCAACCTATTCATCATCCCAAAGCCCAATGGAGATGTCAGGCCAATTTTGGACCTAAAGATGGTAAATGCATACTTAAAAATCCGCTCATTTCGGATGGAATCCGTGCGGTCAGCAGCTGCCACACTCCAAAAGGACGACTTCATGGCGTCCATAGACATAAAGGATGCCTACCTTCATGTTCCAATTTATCAGCCACATCAAAGATATCTACGCTTTATGGTGGCTTCGCGTCATTTCCAATTCGTGACACTTCCCTTCGGGTTGGCTACGGCCCCCCGGGTGTTCACGAAGGTTCTAGCTCCAATCCTAGCCAAGCTAAGGATCCAAGGGGTCACGATCCTAGCATACCTGGACGACCTCCTAGTCATAGACCACTCGTCTCCCGGCTTGGAACGAGCAGTGGCCCTCACGGTCCAATACCTCGAGAGGTTCGGCTGGGTCCTAAATCGAGAGAAGTCAGCATTCCAGCCCACAAGGCAGTTGGAATATCTCGGCATGAGATTAGACACAGAACAACAAGGGGTGTTCCTACCTCTGAGGAAGGTCAAAGCCATCAAGGAATTAATCCTACTGGTTCTAAGCAAGAAAGAACCGACTATTCGCCTATGTATGAGATTACTAGGCAAGATGGTGGCTACTTTCGAGGCGGTGCCATACGCCCAGAGCCACACTCGCATCCTGCAGGCAGCCATCCTGTCAGCATGGAGCAGAAGGCCACAGGCCTTGGATATCCCGTTGCCTCTCTCATCAAGAGTCCGACAAAGTCTGTGTTGGTGGTTAGACCCTCAGAATCTACTGAAGGGGAGGTCTTTCAGCCCAGTGGCTTGGAAGATAGTGACCACAGACGCCAGCCTGACGGGCTGGGGAGCGATTGTGGATGGTTCCACTCGCCAAGGTATTTGGACAAAGCCAGAGAAGCTTTTACCCATCAACATCTTGGAGCTCAGAGCTGTTCGACTAGCCCTCAGGGCTTGGACGTCGAAATTGCAGGGGCTCCCGGTGAGAATTCAATCAGACAATGCCACGGCAGTGGCATACATAAATCACCAAGGGGGGACCAGGAGTCAGGCCACTCAGAGAGAAGTGAGCTTGATTCTCCTATGGGCAGAGGCTCATGTGCCCTGCATATCGGCAATATTCATTCCCGGAGTGGACAACTTTCAGGCGGACTTCTTAAGCCGCCAGACTCTATGGCCGGGGGAATGGTCTCTGCATCCACAAGTCTTTCAAGCACTCTGCCAAAGATGGGGAGTGCCGGACGTGGATATCATGGCATCGAGACTCAACAAGAAACTAGACAGGTTCATGTCCCGCTCAAGGGATCCGATGGCCTGCGGAACCGATGCGTTGGTTTGCCCTTGGCATCAGTTCAAACTTCTTTATGCGTTTCCCCCGCTCCAGTTACTACCCCGCCTGCTGCGCAGGATCCGGGTGGAGCACATACCAGTCATCCTGGTAGCTCCAGCATGGCCCAGAAGGGCATGGTACTCACTAATCTTAAGGATGGTAGTGGGAGACCCTTGGACTCTTCCTCTACGGCCAGACCTGCTATCGCAAGGTCCGATCCTCCACCCTGCCTTACGGCATCTAAATTTGACGGCCTGGAAGCTGAATCCCTGATTCTCAGGGGTAGAGGTCTGTCTCAGAAAGTAATCTCTACCCTAATCAGAGCCAGGAAACCGGTCTCTAGGGTGATTTATTACAGGGTCTGGAAGGCCTATGTAGGCTGGTGTGAGTCCAAGCGATGGCTTTCTCGCAAATTTACCATCGATAGAGTATTAAGTTTTCTCCAGCTAGGAGTGGATAAAGGATTGGCATTAAGCACAATCAAAGGACAGATTTCTGCTCTGTCAGTGTGGTTTCAGCGGCCGCTGGCCACCCACTCGCTGGTTAAAACCTTCCTTCAAGGGGTCTTACGTATTAGACCTCCAGTTAAATCCCCGCTTTGTCCGTGGGATTTAAATCTTGTTCTGTCAAGTTTACAGAAACAACCGTTTGAGCCGTTGGCTGATATTCCTTTGGTTCTACTGACAAGGAAGTTAGTATTTTTGGTTGCCATAGTTTCCGCAAGAAGAGTTTCGGAGCTGGCAGCCTTATCCTGTAAGGAACCATATCTTGTTTTTCATAAGGACAGGGTCGTTCTCCGCCCTCATCCTTCCTTCCTTCCGAAGGTCATATCCAGTTTTCATTTGAACCAGGATTTGGTATTACCATCCTTCTTCCCTAAACCTACTTCCAGAAAGGAAGGGTTGCTGCATACCTTGGATATTGTCAGGGCCATGAAGGCCTATCTTAAAGCTACAAAGAAGATCCGGAAGACAGATGTGCTGTTCATTCTACCGGATGGGCCCAAGAAGGGGCAGGCAGCTGCAAAGTCCACCATTTCTAGGTGGATTAAGCAATTAATCACTCAGGCCTACGGCTTGAAAGGGTTGCCTCCTCCAGTATCATTAAAGGCTCATTCTACTAGAGCCATGGGCGCCTCCTGGGCAGCACACCACCAGATCTCTATGGCTCAAGTTTGCAAGGCGGCAACCTGGTCTTCTGTCCACACGTTTACAAAATTCTACAAGTTGGACGTAAGAAGGAATACTGATACTGCCTTCGGGCAGGCAGTGCTGCAGGCTGCAGTTTGAGACCCTCGGATTCCGGGGGCTCCTCTTTTTTTGAGTTAAATTTAAAATTTAAGATTATTTTTCTCAAATAAGTTGGATTTATTATGATTTGAGTATATCTCTAAATTAAATCCTTTTGTCTTGGAGATGTTCTCCCTCCCCTCATTGTAAGCATTGCTTTGGGACATCCCATATAGTAATGAATGCCGCTCTGTGTCCCGTGATGTAACGATAAAGAAAAAGAGATTTTTAATACAGCTTACCTGTAAAATCTTTTTCTTGGAGTACATCACGGGACACAGAGCTCCCACCCCTCTTTTGAGGACCATTTTGGGAGGCATACTGCTTGCTACAAAACTGAGGTACTCCTCCTATGGGAGGGGGTTATATAGGGAGGGGCATTTCCTGTTTGAAGATTGCCAGTGTCTACACCTGAAGGTACTCCATATAACCCATATAGTAATGAATGCCGCTCTGTGTCCCGTGATGTACTCCAAGAAAAAGATTTTACAGGTAAGCTGTATTAAAAATCTCTTTTTTTAAGACAAGTACCAGTACCGATACTTTTATTTTTTTTCATGTGCTTGCCGATACCGATTACCAATACTTTTAATGCCACGTGACAGTTTGACTGATGGGCACTGATAGGTGGCGCTGACTGATGGCCTGGCACTGAAATGCAGCAATAAATGACAAGGAAAGTATTTTGAAATGCTATGCTGCAGTGCCCATCTTGGTACACTTGGTAAGTATCAGCAGACATCTTGTTACACCCAGCCCAAACTATATAGGCTGGGTGTAACAAGATGCCAGCTGCTGGCTTACTATGGTCAATTGCAGGGTGTGCCAAAGATGGGCGTCCGGATGTCCAAGCTGACGGCGACCGAATGTGACTGTCCGGTCACCTGATGCGGCTACGCCCTGCACCCTGCCAGCTTACCTAGCTACACTTCCGGTGAGGACTCGCTCTCTGGTTCGCTGACTTCGCCCACTGAGGCTAACCGCCTACTCCCCCTACTAACTCTGCCCGATCCGCCTACTGGCGCTGCCCGCCCACTGAGTCTGCCCGCCAACCAGGTATCGGTTCAGGCATCGGGAACATTTGTGCGAGTACAAGTACTTGCGCAAATACTAGTATCGGTATTGGGACAACCCTAGTCAGCAGTGATGGCCTTCATTTTTCTGTAATGATCCGTGGAGGTACCAGCTTTGAACTGGATCTGGTAAGTATTTTGCCCTTCTGGCTTGCTTTTAAACATCCTAAGGTTGTGTTACATGTTCATGTAAAATAAATCTATGAAGGGACTATGACTTTAGTGGAAAGTTTAGCTGTCTCTTTTGTGATCAGATGGATGAGCGATCATTTTTAATTCATTAAAGTGATATTAAATCACTTGTTTTGTTTAAAAATAACAAACATGTTATACTTGCCTGCTCTGTGCAGTGTCTTTGCACAGAGTAGCCCAGATCCTCCTTCTTTGGTCCTCTGCCTCTCCTGGCCCCTCCAGCCTGCCAAGTGCCCCCACAGCAGCAGCTTACTATTGGGGGCACCTGAGCCGCTGCTGTGTGTCCAGACATGGAGCCGTGGCTCGAACTCTGTCCCCTTTTTCTCCTCATTGGCTCACCCGCTGCTGTCTCCGCTAATGAGGGAGCGTCCCTGGACAGCCGGGGCTCTTGTGCAACATTGATGGATGAAATGGAGCTGAGGGGCTGCTGTACAGATAAGAGGGGGTACATATAATATATACATGCAATGGTTTTTTTTTTTATCTCCTTTCAATGCACTAATGCCGCGTACAAACGATATTTTTTTGGCATGAAAAAAAACCTATGTTTTTCGGCATGTAGAAAAACGAAGTTTTTCCAACTTCATCATTAAAACAACGTTGCCCACACACCATTGTTTTTTAAAAATGCTCTAGCAAAGCGTGGTGACGTACAACACGTACGACGGCACTATAAAGGGGAAGTTCCATGCGGATGACGCCACGCTTGGGGCTGCTTTAGCTGATTCCTTGTTAGTAAAAGATGATTCGCGCTTTTCTGTCTGTTACAGCGTGATGAATGTGCTTACTCCATTAAGAACGGTATTTTTACTAGAACGAGCTCTCCCATCTCATAACTTCTGAGCATGCGCGGGTTTTTTCATGTCGTTTTAGCCCAAACACGATCATTTTTTACAACCCGAAAAACGACAGTTTAAAACGATGTTAAAAAATGCAGCATGTTAAAAAAAAAAACGTTTTGTCTTTTTTTCAGAACCTTTCGTTTACATGCGTTTTTTTTTTTTGGACAGAAGAGATATACGGTATATACCATTAGCCTGGGTTAACACTGAATTCCGGTTGACATTGTGTGGGTTCAGCTGAACTCACACAATTTCAAACTGGTATTTCAGTCCGACTTTGGGGGTCATGCACAGATGTCTATTGAAATTGCCTCCGAAGTCGCCAAAAGTAGTGCAAGAACAAAGTTAGCGTTGCACCCCATCGAACATTGCCGGTAATTAATTTCAGATTTGGAATTTGATATCGCATTTAAATCACATTTTAAATCGCATTTAAATGGGCCCGATGTGAACGTGGACTTAGAGGTTGAATCTGGTAAATATCAGACTCAGAGATCCAATTTTCTTTTTAACCTCTTCCATACCGGGCAGTTATACACCCATCCATACCGGGCCTATTCTGGCACTTCTCTCCTACATGTACAAATCATAATTTTTTTGCTAGAAAATTACGCAGAACCCCCGAACATTATATATGTTTTTTTTAGCAGACACCCTAGGGAATAAAACGACGGTCATTGAAACCTTTTATCTTGCACGGTATTTGCGCAATAATTTTTCAAACGCCTTTTTTTGGGAAAAAAATTGTTTCATGAATTAAAAAAATTTAAAAACAGTAAAGTTAGCCCAATTTTTTTGTAAAATATGAAATATGATGTTACACCGAGTAAATAGATACCTAACATGTCACGCTTTAAAATTGCGCACACTCATGGAATGGCGCCAAACTTCGGTACTTAAAAATCTCCATAGGCAACGATTTGAATTTTTTTACAGGTTACCAGTTTAGATTTACAGAGGAGATCTAGTGCTAGAATTGTTGCTGGCACTCTAACGCACGCGGCGATACCTCACATATGTGGTTTAAACGGCGTTTACATATGTCGGCGGGACTTGCGTGTGCGTTCGCTTCTGCGCGCAAGCTACCGGGGACAGGGGCGTTAAAAAAATAAATTTTTATTTCTTTTTTTTTTTATATATATTTATTTCTTTTTTACACTTTTTTTTTTAATTTTTTTTTTTTTTTTATCACTTTTATTCCTATTACAAGGAATGTAAACATCCCTTGTAATAGGAATGTGTGTGACAGGTACTCTTTATGGAGAGATGCGGGGTCAATAAGACCGCACATCTCTCCTCCAGGCTGGAAAGCATGAAATCGGTGAAAAAAAATTCACCGATCTCATGCTTGTGGTTGCTTAGCAGCCGCAATCGCGGCTTTGTTTACTTACGGGACCCGGGCGTGACGTCATCACATCGCGCCCGGGTCCTCCGACGGTCATAGAGATGACTGGTGACCATCTGGTCACCAGTCATCTCTATGCTTCCTGCGAGCGCCGGACGATTCGTTCTCCGGGCCCCCGATGGCACGGGAGAGCCCGGAGAAGCACCGGATGGCGGCGGGAGGGGGGGGATGTCCCCTCCCGCCGCCTGTAAGAACGATCTAGCGGCGGAACCGCCGCTATGATCGTTCTTACGTTGTGCAGAATCGCCGGCAGTTTAGAAGGATATCTGAATGATGCCTCTTAGCTGCAGGCATCATTCAGATATCCACCCGGAAAGCCCAGGACGTCATATGACGTCCACTCTGAACGGCAGAAGTTCTTTGTGGACGTCATTTTACTATGGGCCGGTAGGGAAGTGGTTAAAGAAGAAAAATAACTGTAATATATTATATGCTGGCCATACAAAAAACAACGTCTGTCTTAACCACGTAGGGACCGCCTCCTGCACATATACATCGGCAGAATGGCACGGCTGGGCACAAGCCCGTACCTGTACGGGCGCGCGCGACCCGGTCCGAAGCTCCGGGGGACCGCGGAACCGATCGCTGCTGGAGTCCTGCGATCGGTCCCCGGAGCTGAAGAACGAGGAGAGCTGTGTGTAAACACAGCTTCCCCGTTCTTCACTGTGGCGCTGTCATTGATCGTGTGTTCCCTGATATAGGGAAACACAATCAATGACGTCCAGCCCCGACCCCCTACAGTTAGACACACATATGAGGTCACACTTAACCCCTTCAGCGCCCCCTAGTGGTTAACTCCCAAACTGCAATTGTAATTTTCACAGTAAACAATGCATTTATATAGCATTTGTTGTTGTGAAAATGACAATTGTCCCAAAAATGTGTCAAAATTGTCCGATGTGTCCGCCATAATGTCGCGGTCACGAAAAAAATCGCTGATCGCCACCATTAGTAGTAAAAAAAAAAAAAAAATTATTAATAAAAATGCAATAAAACTATCCCCTATTTTGTAATCACTATAAATTTTGCGCAAACCAATCGATAACGCTTCTTGCGTTTTTTTTTTTTTTTTTTTTTTTACCAAAAATGGGTAGAATACGTATCGGCCTAAACTGAGGAAATTTTTTTTTTTATATATTTTTGGGGGGATATGTATTATAGCAAAAAAATTGTCGCTCTATTTTTGTTTATAGCGCAAAAAATAAAAACCAAAGAGGGGATCAAATACCACCAAAAGAAAGCTCTATTTGTGGTAATAAAAGGACGCCAATTTTGTTTGGAAGCCATGTCACACGACCGCGCAATTGTCAGTTAAAGCGACGCAGTGCCGAATTGCAAAAACTGGCCAGGTCCTTTGAACTTTTTTGACCAGTGATGGGAAAATTCAAAGAAGCAGAATGGAAAACTTCTTGGTCAAAGGAATTTTCAGACAGTGTATGTGGTTTTCATTCAGAAATTACATTCATTTCAAAACTGTTAAGTGAAATTTTCAAACCACATTCTTTCAGCGAATGTACAAACATTTTTCATATAAATATTCTAGTCCAAAAATGGATACGTGTATGGCCAGCGTAAGGCTCGGTTCACACCTAATGCAGTTTGCTTTTGATCTGTTTTGCTGTGCTTTTTGCATTTTTATACATGTGATTTTGCTGCGATTTGCTTTTTTTTATGTTTTGTTTATTTTTTTTGCCCAATTTGTTTTTGGGCAGATTAAAACGCAAATTGCTGCAAAAATGCACTATATGCTT
Organism: Rana temporaria; assembly: GCF_905171775.1. NCBI lineage: Eukaryota > Metazoa > Chordata > Amphibia > Anura > Ranidae > Rana > Rana temporaria. The sequence continues at coordinate 95,016,616 of NC_053495.1, forward strand.
TTCTGCAGCTTCTCCATTTGAAGTCTATTGAACCAAAAAATCACTGTTTTGTGTTGAAAAAAGTACTTGACCCTTTCCATAGGTGTGAGCATGTCTCCTAAGAAACCATGTTAAATGAACTGTAGCGTTTGTGTAAAAAGCACCAAAAAACACATGTGTGAACCAGGCCCAAGACGATTGGTAGCAGCAGCATGCTTTTTTTATTTGTATTGCCTGTCATCATGGGATTAAAAAAGAAAAAAAGAGCCCTTTATAGTACAAAAATGGCAGATAATCGCTATTATAAGGGATTATTTTATACTACTCTGAAACGGCGAAAGTAATAAAAGATTTTATATATATATATCTGTCTCCAGAAGAACATATGGGCATTTTATTTAGGAGTCAGACATGAAGCTATATGAAGGGTGGAAGAGAGCTGCAACTCTCATGGATATTTTAAATATAATGCATAATACTGCTTAACCACTTCACCCCTGGACCATTTTGTTGCTAAAAGACTGAGCCACTTTTTGAGATTCGGCACTGTCGTTTTAACCAACAATTGCACAGTCTTTCCCCCCCAAATTGAGCTTTCTTTTGGTGAGATTTGATCACCTCCGTGTTTTTACTTTTTGCGCTATAAACAAAAATAGAGCGACAATTTAAAAATGCAATATTTTTTACTTTTTGCTATAATATCCCCCAAAAATATATATAAAAACATATTTTTTCTAAGTTTAGGCCGATACGTATTCTTCTACATATTTTTGGTAAAAAAAATCGCAATAAGTGTTTATTGATCGGTTTGCGCAAAAGTTATAGCGTCTGCAAAATTGGGGATAGTTTTATGTCATTTTTAGTAATTATTTTTTTACTAGTAATGGTGGCAATCAGCGATTTTTATCGTGACTGCGACATGGCGGACACATCGGAGACTTTTGACACCATTTTGGGACTATTGTCATTTTTACAGCGATCGGTGCTATAAAAATGCACTGATTACTGTAAAAATTACACTGGCAGTGAAGGGGTTAACCACTAGGTGGCGCTGTAGGGGTTAAGTGTTCCCTAGGAAGTAATTCTTACTGTAACTGATCGTTGTTACCGATGACAGGGAACACGATCAGTGACGGTGTCACTAGGCAGAACGGGGAGATGTGTTTACACACGTCCCTGTTCTTCCTTTCGTACCCGTGATTGCTCATGGCCGGCGACCACTGGTCACAAGCATCTGCACCCCTGCTGTGCAGCGGGCGCGCCTGCTTTACCGCTTAAAGGGACCGACGTACAGCTACGACGGTCCATGGGAACGAGCCGACCTGCCGCAGTAATGATGGCAGCTGGTTGGCACGCGGTTAAACAAACATGTTATATTTAGCGGCTCTGTGCGTTAGTTTTGCATAGGGCAGCCCTGATTCTCCTCCTCTAGGGTCCCGCACTGACGCTTCTGGCTCCTCCTGCCTTCAGAGTGCCCCAATAGCAAGCTGCAAAGTTTTTAGTATAGATTGCCCCTAAAGCAAGGTAAAAAATAATTCTGACTTTAGAATTCCTTTCTGCCCATTACTGCATATCCGAAGAGGCATTGCTCCTCTCACATTCACAAGCACTTACTGACATGTATGGGCGGCGTGCTGCACTTTCCTGATATGTAGACAAATAATGCATTCTGTATGATTATAAAAATAGACAACTGTTTTCTTAATCGATTAGTTTCGGCCCTAAAGTCCACTGCAGTCTAATGTTCAGAATGAATGGTGTGGGCCTTATTTCTAAATTGAGATGGCAGTGGTCTGGGGACTTTGGTCTTTTAACTTGGATCAGGACATGGTTAACCATAAACTTGGCAGCACCATTGAATGCCAAGCAGCAGCTGCCAAAGCAAGCCAAGTCTTGTAATGTATTAAAAAGGAGATAAAACATGTGAAGCAAAAATATAACTGACACATATGTATTTTAATGTAAAAAAGGAGGTAAAGCATTTAGCTAGACTTCATAGCTCTCAATCTCATTTATAGCTATTGCACTTTACTACACTTAAATGTATCAGAGAGGATGCCTTCCCCCTCCCTTTCAAATAGAGGCGGCGACATGTTTAAGTAGAAAATTTAAGCGTCTGTAAAGCTTTAATTTTTTATTTTAATAATCAGCATGCTATGATTGCCTGCTCTGTGCAAAGGGTTAGCTTCTGGCTTGCTATGGGAACACTCGGAACAGGAGCGGTAGGGGGTGAGGGTGGGCACGCTCTTGAGCTGGGCTTTTTATTTTTTATTCAGAGAATGCATTAAATGTTACAAATAACCTTTTTGACTTTTATAGCCAACTATAAAACTAGGCAGTGCTAGGCTTTCTCATTATGCAACCAAATGTCCTTTACGTATTTTCATCTATGCATTGTTCATAAACATTTCATGTTTTTATACAAATTCAAGATTTTTCAGCTGTGTACTTCTTATGGACCATTGCAGTGTTAGAATTTTAGCTATATAGTGGGTAATGGTGATAATTAGGGTTGTCCCGATACCACTTTTTTAGGACCGAGTACAAGTACCGATACTTTTTTTCATGTACTCGCCGATACCGAATACCGATACTTTTTTTTTTAAATGCAGCCTTGTCCCTAAATGAAGCCTAGTGGGGCTCAGTGTGGATGGAATGGACTACACTAGTGGGGGCTCAGTGTGATCAGCCATAGAAGTACACATTGCTTTCTCTCTCTCTCTTTCTATGTGTCTGAGAAGAGGACCTGTTGATTTCTGAGTGTTGATCCTCTCCTCTGGGTAATGACTTCCCCCTGCCATCTCTACACAACACACACCTCCCCTCCTCCTTATATTATACATGGGGGGGGTCTGTAGTGATAACACATTTCCTGCTCCTCAATATAGATGGTGAGTGTTGTCATCCTATCAGAGGACGAGCTCTGACCGGGAACAGCGCCCCCCATCCAGGGACCGATGCTGTGCAGTGGACTTTTGGGGGATTACACACACTGTAACTTTCTGGCTGGACCCAGTGGGGGAGGGGATATCCCCGTACTACAAGTCCCGGAGCCATCCATGAGAAGAGAAGTGATGATCGGGGCCGGGAGGTGAGGGGTTAAGCCGCGGGACGGCGCGGTGTGTACGGGGATGGGGGGAGGGAGCTAACCCCGGTGACATCACTCCTCTCCCTCTGGCTGTCAGTGTCCCTCTGTATATCGCGGGGTAAATGTGCAAAGTCAAACTAAAGTGAAAGCCAAGCCCCCCTCGCCGCTGCCGACATCTAGTTGATCAGCGCGGGGAACATACAGCTTTCATTTGAATAGCTGTGTGTTCCCCGCGCGCCTCGTCATGTATAAGCACTCCCCCTTGTCCGGGCACTTTGATAGACATATCACCCGTCCAATCCTGGGACGGGGTGATATGTCTATCAAAGTGCCCGGACAAGGGGGAGGGGCTATACATGACGAGGCGCGCGGGGAACACACAGCTATTCAAATGAAAGCTGTATGTTCCCCGCGCTGATCAACTAGACAGCAGCGGCGAGGGGGGCTTGGCTTTCACTTTGGGGACTAGGCAGCGGCGGCGGCGGCAGCAGGTCTCCTCTCCTCCATACCTGAGGATTGCTCTGCTCCGCCCGCTCTCCGCCCCCTCTCCACCCGCTCGCGGCGGCGGCGGCGGCGGGGGGGGGGGGGGAAGCATCGGGAGCATTTGCGCGAGTACAAGTACTCGCGCAAATGCTCAGTATCGGTCCCGATACCGATACTAGTATCGGTATCGGGACAACCCTAGTGATAATACATCTATAGCTTTTGTAGAGATTTCTGAGAAATGTTTGTTCTTTATTACTTTGAAGCAGACAAGACCTTTTTGAAAGCCCCTCAACTTTGAGGAGTCATGAAAAGATACAGGAAGACACCTTGCCACACAATTTGTTATGGACAAAGGACATAGTCAACCGTATATCCATTCGCCTTCTCTTGGGTGTCATGTATATTTGAAATTTTCCATGGAAGAATACCAAAACATACACATACCGGTATATGGTCAAGATGTCCCACTTCCAATACTTTACTTTTACAGTCATTTCACATTATGGGCCTTTCGCCTAAACAGGCACACTTTTGGGAATTTCTATTAATACTACTACTTCATTCTAAACAAGTCCTGTAAGTTGGAGGCAAAAAAAAAAAAAATCAGGATCATTTGTCTTTATATAAATGATTGCCATATCTAGCGAGATATGATTTTTTTTTTATTTTTTTTTTAGATAGAGCTGGGAAGGGTTGAACCCTTTGTAATGGGTTTTGTTGCCATCTGAGAAATGGGTGTTAAGTGCTCAATTCCAATGTAGGTTTACCGCGCAGCCAAAATAGAAGAGGTTTTTAAGTCTACGAATGTTTGCTGCCAGTGCTGATCAGATGCTGATTGGCTGATGGTTTTCCAGTGATGGATGAGCAGATGTACACACAACCGATAGTTAGCTGGTGACTGCCAAACCGACAGTTTTTTTTGGCAGATTTTCAGCTCGTGTACCTAGCATTACACTTTGTTCCTTGTGCCCTGGTTATACCTTGTTTCTTGGACTGGAAGTTAAGGAACATCTGCCCCAATGGGGTCACAGACAGGGCTATGACCCAACAGAAGTTGTGGTTCTTCAGGATTTATAGTGCCAACCGTTTATGCAGCACTTTTAATCTATAGGGGGACAGTACAGGTACAATATTATGTAGATTTTTGTGAATAAAATATGGGTTTGAGATTTGCAAATTTTAATTCTGTTATGTAGATTTTACAGTATCGACTTTTTTTTTGTTTTTTTTTTATATGTTATATTTTATTACCATCACTGCCGATCATTCTGTAAAAGTACAGGCAGTGAGAGATGCTCTTTATGCGGTAAGACCGGAATGTCCATTCAGATCCAGGGACTTGAGTCCCTGCTGTACTGCATTAGGCCCCTTTCACACTGGCGTTCCGTTTGTTTTATCAGATCAGTTTATTCGTCTTCCGTGTTTTTTTGTGGGTTTTTTTACGGAAGAAAAATAGGGCTTTGATCCGTTCTAAAAAACACTGATGTTGACAGAAGCAGATGTGAACGAATGTAAATAGATCATCAATTTACATTCATTTTTCCATAGATGCATTGATGTCTGGTTTTCAACCATCAACAAATGAATGAAAAACACAGACTGAGCGCCCATGTGAAGGGGGCCTTAATGGGCTCTGTCACTGGGACACAGGGGCTGTGAACCACTTAGAACAGTGGTTCTCAACTCATGTCCTCAGGACCCACTAACAGGCCAGGTTTTATGTATTACCTTGGGGAGATGCAGACTAAAATACTGCAATCACTGAGCAGCAAATGATATCACCTGTGATGTATTTCAGTTATCTTGCAAACCTGGCCTGTTAGTGGCTCCTGAGGACAGGAGTCGAGAACCACTGACCTAGAAGAACAAGCACCTGGGTACTCCAAGTTCATTCAGCCTTGGAGATTTAGGAGTGGCAGTTCAGCTATATCTTTCCACACTCCCAGCAACTTGGGCATGTAGAAATGAGCCAGATAACCCCAGGCACAGTGAATGTGTATTGCCATTTAAAGGAATATTTGAAGGCAGTTTTCTGTGTACCCTTGAAATTTTGTATCGGTTTGTGAATTTTCCACGGTGTGGCCAACTATAGACTTGCATTGTGAGAAGGATCAGTAAAACACTACCATTGTGTAGCACTGCAAAACAGACCGCATTTTTTAATAGAACTTTGAAAAATCTTTTCTTTTTTATACAATGCATTTTCAAATTGTAACCCTCTGTACTCGTACTGTTTTAACCCCCTCCTCCCACCACCACATTGCATCTGTTTTTCCCATTTTTTGCCAGCTCATCTCATTTGTCCATCTCTGGAAATACAGTTAAAGCATTTTTATTTTTTTATCTACTCCCACTTAAAGCCAAGGGTGGATCACTGCTTCTCCAATCATTTCCAGATGTTGCAACGCTAAAGTTCTGTTAACACATTCGCACATTCCTTCCAGTTCGTCTTGTTTTTTTTGTTTTTTTTCTCGTTCTTTTTATATAAGTTAGGCCACTGAAAGTTTGTGTGTTCTCTTTTTTAAATCTTCAAAACCAATAGTCATGCTTGTATAAAATCCTGGCATACCAGGTTCTGAAATTCACCCAGCCCTTGATAGTCACACACTTGGAAATTATCCAATTATTATTGAGTGAGATTCCCTAGCGAATCAAATCTTTCTTTGAACCTTCTGGTCACTCTTGCTGTAACACTCTGTAATGGTGAGAATATGGTATTTCCTCAAACTGGAAGTGCAGAGATGGCAATAAAATGTCAAAGTTTCAAACCTTTCCCATATATTCCTGTCCTGGTTGAAGTGTCTCACCAAAAGACACAGCACCAAAAAGAAATACACTGACTGGTTTCTATTAGATAATAGCAATGGTCACCTGTCCATTTCTATGCTGAAAAAGGCTATTTGATCTGGAACTGGTCAGAGGTGACCCCCTGATATTCAGTGAGTAAGGCTGGTCATAGATGAGTCCAGATTTTTTTTTTTCATTCAGCCAGCAGGTTGAAAGTCAAAAACTGACCCAATTCACACATTCAAGGTGCATAGGGGAATACTCCCCACTGTGTCATTGTATTTTGACAGCAGGGAGACTCCCCCTGGAATTGGAATACACAGGTCAGAGATGCATTCTATTGCCTGCAGTGCTGATTGAGTGCCTTTTTTCAACAGGGAGGTTGTATAGTAGAGATGGTAGATAGACGTCTGTTCAACCATGGTGGCCCTATGGATCGAAATTCCCCCAGTCCCTGTTGAATCAACTTAATTTCAATCCATAGAAATACAAAACAGTCACTTCCAGCGCTAATGGGTCTTCCGAGGTGTGACGTAACAGATATCAAATAAAATGATGGTGTGAAAGAAAGGTATATATGGTATCCCAAAGCTAGGTGGATGCTGCCTTCTTTAGATGGGGTAATCCGAAAGAAACTCCAAGAAAAACAGAAATGGAAGGCGCACACCTAGTGCATTACCAGAGGTGATTTAATAATGAGAAATGTTTGTGTAAAAGTGGATACTCACAAAATGCAACTGACAAAAGGCCATAAACACAGTGAATGGACATGCACAGAACACGGGGTACAGCTAATGCATTTTGTGAGTATCCACTTTTACAGAAAAATGTCTTATTAAATTATCTCTGGTAATGCACTAGGTGTGCACGCGCCTTCCATTTCTATTTTTCTTGGAATTTCAATCCATGTATGGGCAGCTTAAGAAAAGTTGCTGCGGCTTGGAGTTCTATGATATATTTTCTTTTCTGATCGAGTGTTTATAGGACACAAAATCGGCCATGTAAAAGTAGAATTGCCTTTTTTTTTTTTTTTGGTATTCTACTCAACAGGTTTTTAGTGTGGCCAACTTGTAACCAAGTAAAGGGTAACATGAGTATTGCAATTGGTAAATTTACATGTTTAAAGTGTTAACTTTTTTAAAGTTTGTGTTCTTGATTGTGTTTTTTTTAATCTAATTTTATGATTTCTTTTAGGGTAACCAGGAGCCGACAGCCACTCCTGACACCATGGTTCAACCATTTGCTGCTATTCCTTTTCCTCCACCGCCCCAAAATGGTTTGTCTACAGATTACGGAAACCAACACACACAGGAGTATGCCGCTTCATCCACTGATCTCGGACTTCCGCTCTATGGAGGAGGGCAGACTCACGCAGAGCTGAACACCCCAGCCACCAGCACAGCTAGTGCTTCCAACACGGTGTGTGAATGTACCTCCTTTTTTTATTATTTTTACTGCTGTCCACAGCAGTATGCACGTTATTTCGGATCAGGAAACGATCTGGCTTGAGTGTATGACATTTTATAGTTTGAAATTTTTCTGTGTAATGCATGGTACACACAGTGGGCTGAACGAAAAAAAAAGTTTCTGCTTCTTCCAGTATACTTTTACTATCTCCCGAAGGTGCAAAAGTCTCTAACCAATCCCCAAGGGAGACCTATAGTCGCCAGCACCAACAGTTTCATTAGCGGTTTGTCTATCTACATTGATTATATTTTCTCCAACCCATTGTTTTCCGGCTTCCCTCATACATTAGAGACTCTAGTCGTATGCTGGAAGTTCTGAAACTAGTCTTTGGCCCCTTTCACACCAGTGGACCTATTTTATTATATATATAATGTGAGGGGGAGAGATGTGTGTGACACATTTTATTTATATATATATATATATATATATATATATATATATAATATATATATATATATATATATATACTCACTCACTCACACACGCTATTGTAAAAAGTTTTGGGACGCCTGCCTTAACACGCACATGAACTTTAATGGCATTTGAGTCTGTAGGGTTCAGTATTTTGTTGGCCCACCCTTTGCAGCTATAACAGCTTCAACTCTTTTGGGAAGGCTGTCCACAAGGTTTAGGAGTGTTTATGGGAGTGTGTGACCATTCTTCCAGAAGCGCATTTGTGAGGTCAGGTACTGATCTTGGAGAGAGAACCTGGCTCACAAGTCTCCATTCATCCCAAATATGTTTTTTGTCAAGTTCCTCCTCTAAGGCGCTCATCCATGTAATTTAATGGAGGGGGAATTATGGTGTGGGGTTATTTTCTCAGGGGTTGAGCTTGGCCTTGGCCCATTAGTTCCAGGGAACAGAACTCTTAAGGTGTCGACATACCAAGACATTTTGGGCAATTTCATGCTCCAACTTTGTTGGAACAGTTTCGGGATGGTCCCTTTCTGTTCCAACATGACTGTGCATCAGTGCACAAACCAGGTCCATAGAAACATGGATGAGTGAGTTTGAAATGGAAGATCTTGACTGGCCGGCAGAGTCCTGACCTCAACCCAATAAGAACACCTTTGGGATGAATTGGAGTGGAGACTGCGAGCCAGGCATTCTCGTCCACATCTGTGCCTAATCTCACAAATGTGCTTCTGGAAGAATGGGGCCAACCTTCCCATAGACACATTCCTAAACCTTGTGGACAGCCTTCCCAGAAGAGTTGATGCTGCTACAGCTGCACAGGGTGGGCCAACGCAATATTGAACCATACAGACTAAGACGCTATTTAAGATCATTTATGTGTAAAGGCAGGCGTCACAATACTTTTGGTAAAATAGTGTGTACACATACAGTGGGAAAAATAATTATTTGACCTAACTTTGCACTCTTACAAAGAAATTAAGGGTGTATAATTTTTATCATAGATGTATTTTAAATGATAGAATATCAATATCAACCAAAAATTCACAAAAAAATACATAAAACAAATATAAATTAAGTTGCAGTTTTGTGAGCAAAATAAGTATTTGATCCCCAAGCAAAACATGACTTGGTACTTGGTGGAGAAACCCTTGTTGGCAAGCACAGAGGTAAGAAGTTTCTTGTAGTTGATGTCCAGGTTTGCACACAGGTTTTCACACATCTCGGGGGTTATCCACAAAGCCGCGGCGCAACGTAACTTTTCGGATTTAAGTTACTCCGCCGCAAAATTCCCAAGTTAGGTGCCGATCCACAAAGCACTTACCTGGAATTTTGCGGCGCTGTAACTTAAATCCGTCCGGCGCAAGGCGTTCCTATTCAAATGGGCGAGTCCCATTTAAATTAGGCGCGCTCCCGCGCCGGACGTACTGCGCATGCTCCGTCGGGTAAATTACCCGACGTGCATTGCGCTAACTGACGTCGCTCCGACGTCATTTGCTTAGACGTTAACGTAAATGGCGTCCAGCGCCATTCACGGACGTCTTACGCAAACGACGTAGAATTTAAAATTCGACGCGGGAACGACGGCCATACTTAACATGGCTTAAGACAACTAGGGCTTAGCCCTAGTTTTACGCGGCGGAACTCGACGTAAACGACGTAGATTTCGAGCGACGGGCCCGTCGGAACGTTCGTGGATCGCCGTAACTGGTCATTTGCATATTCTACGCCGGCCGGAATGGCCTCGCCACCTAGCGGCCGGCCTAGAATTGCATCCTTAAGATCCGACCGTGTAATTCAATTACACATGTCGGATCTTCGTCCTAACTATGGGAAACTGAGTCTGTGGATCAGTTCCATAGTTAGGACCAGGGATACGACGGAGTAACAGCAGTTACTCCGCCGTATCTCTTTTGAGGATCTGGCCCTTCATGAGGCCCTTTGGTCCACTCTTTACAGATCTTTAAATTCTTGAGGTTTGTTACGGACCGACTTTGCTGCATTGAGGGGCCAATGGCTGTGGCCATATATTGTAAAATCTTGGATGAGAACCTTCCCTCAGCCAGAACACTGAAGATGGGTCTTTCAGCATGACGATGACCCAAAACATACCATCAAGGCAACAAAGGAGTGGCTCAAGAAGCACGTTGAGGTCATGGAGTGGCCTAGCCAGTCTCCAGACCTTAATCCTATAGAAAATGTATGGAGGCAGCTGAAACTTCCAAGTTGCCAAGTGACAGCCAAGAAACCTTAAGGATTTAGAGAAGATCTGTAGGAGTGGACCAAAATCCCTCCTGATATGTGTGCAAACCTGATCACCAACTTCAAGAAACGTCTTGCAACCAATCTTTACAAATCAGCAGTAGCATTTTGTATATCTCTGCATTTTCCTGTTCTGAGGACAGCTGCTACCTCCCTCCTTTTTGTTTGTCCTTGGCTCACAGGGTAAGGAAGTGAAAGAAAATCAACCCAGTGGATTCATAGGCAGAAATTAAAACACATTTTGACTTGGTCTTGGTCTATCTAAAACGTAAAAAAAATGTAATTTTAACTGGAGTTTGGTTTTATTACTGTTTTTAGTGGTAAAAGCATTTTTTAAATAACACTGTTATATATTATTGATAAATTGAAATGTATTAATGCAGATTAATAATGTCTCAGATCCACATTTATAAAAGTCTGCAGCTGCTCTTGGTGTTTTTTTTTTTTAGCGTTTTTGAAGCGGCACCATTCATTTGAATGGGCTTCCCTCTGCTCCAAAAGAAGCTCAAATCTTGGTACAGAGCCCGGACAGTTCGCGATTTTTGCAGTGCCATTTGTTCGACAATTGCGACAAACTCACCCTGCATTTGGATGCCATTAAGAAATAATGGCATACAAAAAAAAGTGTCTGCCTTTTGCAGCGATTCTGCCTGCGATCCAGAATGCTTAGGTGTGAATAAGGTCTTAACGTTTAGGTGCATAGGTCAACTAAATTCTGGAAACCGATGAAATTCTTACGGTCTTCTCTTAAATGCCATAACCGTTTGTTTTGATTTTTCTACATACAGACAGATGGATCTCAGACAGAAGGGCAACAGCCACAAACCCAGAGCACTGAAAGCACGGAAACCAAAGCAACCCCTAAAAGGCTTCATGTTTCCAATATACCATTTCGCTTCAGAGACCCTGATCTCCGTCAGATGTTCGGGGTGAGTCAGTTTAGTTATGTTTGTGTCTGCACAACTGTAACATTGTTTTTCTGCGCTAGTCTTTACAGAACCCTTTTATAAAAAGCTGTGTCTCACTTATTTAATCACTAATGGCTCCATTCACAAGTGTGAATGGGGCCTTTGGCTGGCCATAGACTGTTCAAAGTTCCTGCTCACCCGGCCGAGATTCGAACCGTTAATAGGCAGGCTGAATGTACCAAGTTGATCAATCAGTAAACTTTAGTACAATAAGTCTGCCGGATTCTCTCAATTATCGCTAGTAGCTTCTTCAGTCAATGGCAATAATCACCATCTTTTCCCAGTGGGGATGTGAAGACAATTGCTGATTCCCATGTCAACACTACCTGTGTTGGTGGGGGAATCATGTGAATTTTTCCTGCAACCTGTGGGTTGACCTGTGTATGGCCTGCCTTAGGGATGAATTAAAAACAAAGCAATATGTTGAGTATTCCAGTGTCTAGTGTTTTTTTTTTTTTTCTTGAAATCCTGGTTTGTATTGGTAAACATAATCCATTTAAAGACATATTAAATTCAAAATGTTATATTGCACAGAAACATTGCTTCCCTCAACATTCCTTGTTAGTTCTCTGTGCTCCTCCTCCCATTTGGGTAACTCCCAGTAGCAAGCCAAAGAGGCACCTGTGCATGCAGGCTTCCATTGAGTTGTGTTGAGCTGTGTGTGTCCATAGGCACACAGAGGTGGGGAGCCATGCCCCCACAGAGTTAGACTCAGGAGCAGGAGCCTATAGATCCTCTGCCCTCAGTTTCTCATGTGAAATCAGAAAGTTAGGGGAGCGATACTTGAACGGCAGTTGGTAGGGTATTTTTTTTTATATTATTGCAAAGAGGAAATTAAGGTTAAATTTCGACTTTAGAACTACTTTGAATTTTGAGTATTAGAAAGCATTCACATTGTAAACAAAATACACTAAGAAAGTGTAATGGATTTTTGTAAATTTATTTTAATAAAAAAAATTGTATAAAATTCATATTTATCTTGGATATTTTATTGGCCATCTTTTTTAGAATAATGATCAATTACTTTACAGTCTCTTTAGACTTCAACGTGTTTTGCGCTGAACCTAGATTGTACAGTATAATTGTAATGTGTGGCTGTTTTTACATGCACATTTCTCACCACAGATGCTCTGATCTTAAAAAGCTAAAATAACTGAAGTCCCCTCATCTGCCTGAAGTGCTGTGGACACTATATTGTGAAGAATTTTTATTTGAAATTTTCCCACTTTATATTTCTTGTCTGTAAAAAAAATTCCAGGTTTACTTTCACTTGGTTTAAGACCGCTAACTTACCGTATACAAATTATTTATATTCCTGGATGGCCTGGCCACTCTAAGGGACAATTCACCCCACACACAGTCCAGTACTTTTTTTGTCTGCATCAAAAATGCATGGATAGTGGGTTAAACTGTTTTCGATGGCATAGTTCACACCCGTGCAGCCAGTTTCAGTTCCAGTAAAAATGTAGAACATATTGCATTTTCTTCTGCACGGAACTGTCTTGGAACACACTAAATGCACCACAAATGCACCGAACCACAGCAAAAATGCACTAAGAAATACATGTTCTTAAAGTGAAGAAGTGGGGGGGGGGGGGGATTGTGCTGGAACGCACTAAAAACATGAATGCAGAAAAGCACCCAGACGGCGTACCTATGGGGTGAACTGGCCCTAATAGACTGTAATAGCATTACATACAGTGAGCAGCAACAGTATGAGACGCTTCCCCCTTGCTGCCGGTTACTCCATCGGCCAGAATGTTCTATAATGGAAATAATGGCGGACATACAGTGAAAGTAAACCTGAAATTAACCCCTTGCTGCCCAGTGTACATATATAAACTTCCTGGACTGCAAGTAGTTATACCAGGATCATAACTGCTGCTATAATCCTGGTATTTTATTTTTATTTATTATTTTTTTACAGCCAGTAAACGGCTTTCTTGTGAAAGTGACCACGTGACTGTAAAGCCACACGATCACTTTTACCAGCAGGAAACCCCCTCCTACTGCCACCCTCGATTGATCTCCCATTCCACCAGATAGCAAAGTGCTGAGACAGCCCACATTGGAGACTGAGTAACATCCGTTTCCTATCCACTCTGAAGAATGATCCTGGAAGCTTTTGGTTTCCAAAGTTGTAATTTCCTGGATTTTACAACCAGGAAAGACACTGGCTCCCAAACAAAATTGGCGTTCTTTTCCCCCCACAAATAAAGCTTTCTTTTGGTGGTATTTGATCACCTCTGCGGTTTTTATTTTTTGCGCTATAAACAAAAATAGAGCAACAATTTTGAAAAAAAATATTTTTTACTTTTTGCTCTAATAAATATCCCCCAAAAATATATAAAAAAACATTTTTTTTCCCTCAGTTTAGGCAAATACGTATTCTTCTACATATTTTTCGTAAAAAAAAAACACAAGCGTTTATTGATTGGTTTGCGCAGGTCAGTAAGTAGTTAATAGTAACACTCACTACCCAAATCTATCACAAGGGGGCTTGTTCATTCCTTTTATAAAAGCAATAAAGTTTAAAGGGGCTGTGACGGTTTGTTTTTTATTTTCTAAATAGGTTCCCTTTAAGCTAGTGCATTGTTGGTTCTTACCCTTTCCTTCGATTTCCCTTCTAAATGTTTTTTTTTTTCTTTGTCTGAATTTCTCACTTCCTGTTTTTCCTCAGTAAGCTTGCCCCCATCATCCATGGGGGTTAGTCAGCCAGAACAGCTTACTGAGGAGGAACAGGAAGTGAGAAATTCAGACAAAGAAAACAAAGAAAAAAAACATTTAGAAGGCAAATCAAAGGAAAATGTTAGTGAACCAACAATGCACTAGCTTAAATGAACCTATTTATAAAATAAAAAATGTCCCCCTGCACATACACGCAAATGCAAACGCGCACGTAGGTCCTGTATGCATATGTAGAAAGTGATTAAAACCCCACATGTGAGGTATCGTCGCATACTTTGGAGTGAGCAGAGTAATTCAAGGATTCCTAAACTAATAACCTGTAAAGGCTTTAAGAGAGTCACTTATGGGCAATTTTACATACTGTAGTTTGTCACCACTTCACAGGCGTGCACAATTTTAAATCTCAACATGTTTGATATCAAATTATGCAACATCTTTTAATATATGACCAAAAATTGGCTATTGTGTTTTGTGTGCACTAACATTCATTTAAGTGCACCATTTTCCTACTAATTTATTCTCCAGGGCCTCTGCTTTAAAGCGGAGTTCCACCCAAAAATTGAACTTCCGCTTTTCGGAAACCCTCCCCCCCCCTCCGGTGTCACATTTGGCACCTTTCAGGGGGGTGCAGATACCTGTATAATACAGGTATTTGCACCCACTTCTGGGGAAAGACTCCCACGGGAGTCACTCCACTTCCCACCCCCCGCTGCCTTCTGGGAAACACAATGGTCCCAATCGACAGCGGGGACCACTGGGAACGCACCGCGCTACTCGCACATGCACAGTAGGGAATCGGGCATTGAAGCCGCAAGGCTCACTTCCTGAATCCCTCTCCAAGGATGGCGGCGGGGGCAGCCGAGAGACGAGCAATTGCTCGTCTTCTGGTGCCAACATCACGGGCACCCTGGACAGGTAAGTGTCCATTTATTAAGTCAGCAGCTGCAGTGTTTGTAGCTGCTGGCTTTTAATATATATTTTTTTCCGGGGAACCTCCGCTTTAGGAAAATTAGGTTTGTAAGTAATTTGCGTGCCAAATTGCATCTTTTAACCTGTATTTGAAAAATGTAAATTGCCCCAGTAGGCATGCAGTTAAAGTTGGCCACATGTTACAAATCTTGGTATAATCTTTTAGATTTACCAACAGATGATCTGGTATGCAATCATACTACATAGGCATTTTAAATTTAAAGGCGCAGATTGTAACATGGATTTTCAGCATCACAAAGATATCACATG
Organism: Rana temporaria; assembly: GCF_905171775.1. Lineage (NCBI taxonomy): Eukaryota > Metazoa > Chordata > Amphibia > Anura > Ranidae > Rana > Rana temporaria. The sequence goes on from NC_053495.1 coordinate 95,031,994, forward strand.
TACATTTACCTAAGAATTCAGGTTATTGGTACATTGGGTGTCATGGAACACATTATTTTCTTTCTGTATTTTTTATTTTTTTAAGTATGTTCTGTAGCTTGTTACAGAAGTTGTCATTCAGCTTATCAGGATCAGTACATATCTGATTGTTTTTCACATTTCTGTTTAGTAGCCACGCTAAAATCAGCCAATCCTTTGGCTGTTGCTTTGCTTCTCTGTGCATAAGTTATTTTGTAGTTGCTGTTTAAAAAAATAAAATAAAATTGCACTTAGGGAAAAATCAAACCTTATTATCTCTAGCCGTTTGCAGTTATTTTAATCAGTTCATTAATCACATTTTTCTGTTTTAGCAATTTGGCAAAATTCTCGACGTAGAAATCATATTTAATGAAAGAGGATCCAAGGTAGGCCGAATTTTGTTTTTTTACCGATCTCTAATTTTTAACTGAACCACAAAATTCAGATATCTCACGTTGTTTGGTCATAAGGGCATAGTCCCAGCCTTATTTCTATGGTTGAATTGGTAAAATGCTTTGTCTAGATTGACCACTGAATCGTAAGATTTTTTTTACTTAACCTTTGTCTAGAAGATGCAGTTTCATATATTTACATTGTAGCTCTCTCTCAAAAGCTCAAAATGCTAAGTGTTCTGAGGGGTCAAAACTAGTAAATTGTCAAATTAGATAAGTGTATTTCCACATTTTCAGACATGTTGGGATAACACCTAATTTATATTTTATGTTCCATTTAACTTAAATAATAAATAAAGCATTGGTTATCTAAAGTTGTGTTTTTTTTATTTATTTATTTTTTTTTTTACATGCTTAAAAATTCTTACTCTCTGCTTTGTAATGTTTAGGAGGGGGGTTGTGAAGTCATGCTGGCAGTTCATATCAGCTGATAACTCTGTCATAACATAACATTTTTAATTTTAGAAACCACTCTGCATTGTATGTTAATGAAGCATAGTTGACTGTCACTGGCAGACATTTGAGACTGACCAGAAATCCTTAGAAACCTAAAAATGGTAATCCATGTTGGCTGTGGTCCCATCGCTAAAAAACCTTAAAGAATCACATCTATGAAATGTTAAGGTGTGGGTCACAGAGTTATGTTTACCATAATTAAAGGAGTTGTAAAGGAATTTTTTTTTTTGCCTAAAATTAATGTCTGCAAGGTACACAAACAGAATAGTGTAATGATTCTGTAAAAAAAAAAAAAAAAAAAAAAGAGTAAATACCTATTAAATTCCTTCATCTATATCACCTCCGGCATTCTAGTTTCTGTTCTCTCATTCACTTCCTGGTTTGCATCATTTGTTCATGTAAGAACTAAATTTCCCAGTATGAACTGCGGCAGGCCCAGTAATTCACACCTCCTTGAAGTCTCTAACACGTAGAGAGCGTCCTGCCACACAGATGTAGTTCCCAGGAGGGGGCGAGCACGTTACTGACCACCGCAGTAAAGTCTCCCTTCACGGTGGTCAGTAAAATCAGACAAGCAGGAAGTGAACAGAACAGAGGAGAAATAGAGCAACTTCTGAGCAAAAACGAACAATGAGGAAGTGAAAAGAGGAATGTCTGCAGGTAAAGGATGCTTATTATGAAAAAAAAATGTTTCTTTTACAACCCCTTTAACTATAAGTCTATACTGTGCTGGAAGATCTTCATTATTGTGAACAGGATGTGCACACGGTCTGTCCTAACAATAGGTTAAAGATCTTGGGTGGTACATTGTATGTTTTAAAAATAATAATGTCTCCTGATTGCACATTGAAAGAAGTTGCTACGAGTCCTATGGATCAACCATTCCAAAGAAAAAATAGAAAGGTAGGATTTTTTTAATTGTTTGGGTATGCTATGTGAATGGGAAAAACATAGTGGGAATTTTTCAAATTTGACTGAAATGGCGGAAATACACTATATATAGGTTTGGCCACTGGTAAGCACCATTTGTGTTTAAAATGGGACTTATTTTTAATACCCTTTTTATGTGCCCTGCCACTTTTTTCGTGACTTTAACATACATGGACTTTGGGTCACATGTTGCTTGGTTCCTCCAGTCTGAGGCCAGTGCCTGGTCACTGTAACATCCTTAACTGTATATGTTGTGACATTCCAATAAATCTAATATGGGTACTTTTGCTGCTAGTTCTAATTTTAAAGCTGCCTATACCTAGGTATAACAACCAGTCGCACTCGCAATGTCTAAGCATCTGTTAGCTTTGTCTAGGAAAAAGGGGGACAAACATCCAGTACTTGTGCTGCTGTGGGCATCAGCTGAGTTTTTATTAATTGTTGAAGTGACAACCTGGGTAAAAGCACACAAAGTCCTGGGATATATATATATATATATATATATATATATATATATATATATATATATATATATATATAGTGTAGAAACACAAAAGTGTGGACGCTCTAAAGGTCTAATATACATAAAGTTGTTACTCTCCAATTGACACACTTATCAAGTACAGATATATGGGGGATCTTCTAGGAGTTCAGATGCTAAAATTATCCTCAAATGACAGGAACAAGACTAAAAACATTTCCTAGTCTTCATCCTAGGGCTTGATCAAGAGGATGCTGCCTCAAAATGCCTTGTCCTGAAGACCCTGTGATGCTTTTCTTCCGGAACTGGCTCTGAGTACAGGCGATTTACATCACATCTGCTTCTCGGGGGTGTATGGGTGCAGCCAGTGCCGGTGTTTCGATGTATGTTTATTAATTTATACTTTGGGCTATTGGCACCAAAGGTCTCATGTACGTACCGCTTGGTAGTTTGAAGGTAGTCTTCTGGGGTCCTACTGCTAAGGATAAGCGGGGAACAGGCACAAAGGTTTTAATTCAGCTTCAGATTTAGTTCTGTTGCCCTGTGGCCTGTATAATCAGAAAAATCCAGATGTAAAAAGGACACTAGAAAATTATATACTACCAAGAGGATGCGGGCAGGCAAAGCGTCGGAGGAGAAAGTCCTCTAGCGATGTCTGTCTGTCCTTAAGTCAAAAAAGACAATGGTTTATATTCCAACCTGTGAGCAATGGACGTCGATCCAGTGGGAACGATCAAAAGGGGGGACCCAGATTTATGGGAGGTTTGGAATATCACGTTGGTCAGTGGAAAGTTCTAAATCCTCTAAAAGGGATTTACACCCTACAAGAGATAATCTAGAGAACCAATCCATTTATCTACTCCAAAGATGCAGTTGGCGTGTAATAAGGGAGGTAGATGTCCCCTCTTGGGTAGGTTCGACACTGGCGAAAGCGTAGCTGGGTGTACGGAGAGCAGGATTTCCCTGTGTCTCGAGCAGATGCTCAGTTGGCTAGGTGCTGTTCCCTTAACCACTTCAATACCGGGCCTATTTTGGCACTTCTCTCCTACATGCATAAATCATAATTTTTTTGTTAGAAAATTACTCAGAACCCCCAAACATTATATATGTTTTTTTAGCAGACACCCTAGGGAATAAAATGCCGGCCATTGCAACTTTTTATCTCGCACCGTATTTGCGCAATAATTTTTCAAACGCCTTTTTTTTGGGGAAAACGGTTTTGTGAATTAAAAAATAACAAAACCGTAAAGTTAGCCCAATTTTTTTGTATAATGTGAAAGATTAAGTTACGCCGAGTAAATAAATACCCAACATGTCACGCTTTAAAATTGCGCACACTCATGGAATGTCGCCAAACGTCGGTACTTAAAAATCTCCATAGGCGTCGCTTATTTTTTTTTTTACAAGTTACAATTTTAGAGTTACAGAGGAGGTCTAGTGCTAGAATTGTTTCTGGCGCTCTAACGCACGCGGCGATACCTCACATGTGTGGTTTGAACGGCGTTTACATATGTGGCCGGGACTTACGTATGTGTTCGCTTCTGAGCGCGAGCTACCGGGGACAGGGGCGTTTAAATTTTTTTTTTTTTATAATTTTTTTTATTTATTTTACTCAATTTCTTTTATTTTTACACTTTTTTTTTTACATTTTTTTTTTTTGATCACTTTTATTCCTATTACAAGGAATGTAAACATCCCTTGTAATAGGAATGGTTCGTGACAGGTACTCTTTATGGAGAGATGCGGGGTCAATAAGACCCCACATCTCTCCTCCAGGCTGGAAAGCATTAGATTGTGAATTTTTTTTTCACAGATCTAATGCTTTCAGCCGCGATTGCGGCTGTGTTTACATTCCAGAACCCAGGCGTGACGTCATAACATCGCGCTGGGCCCCCTCCCGCCGCATATAAGAACGTTCAAGCGGCGAAACCGCCGCTATGATCGTTCTTATGGTGCACAGAATCGCCGGCTGAAGAGATGGATATCTGAATGATGCCTGTGGCTGCAGGCATCATTCAGATATCCCCACTCAAACCCAGGACGTCATTTCACAATGGGTGGGTATTGAAGTGGTTAATGCACCCAGGCGTGTTGCATTCTGCTGTAAAGCACAACCAATAAATGTAAAAAATCGAATTTCTTCATCAGTTTAGGCCAATATGTATTCCGCTACATATTTTTGGTAAAAAAATTAATATCCCAATAAGCATATATTGTTTGGTTTGCACAAGTTATAGCATCTACAAACTATTGGATATTTTAATGGAATATTTTTTTTTTTTTTTTTTTTTACTAGTAATGGCAGTGATTAGCAACTTATAGTGAAATATGCACTGTCACTGTACTAATGGCACTGGCAGGGAAGGGGTTAACAGCGGCAATCAAAGGTTTAAATGTGTCCCTTGGGAGTGCTTTTTAACTCTGTGGGGATGCTTTAACTGTGCGAAGACAGAGATCCATGTTCCTGCTTAGAAACACAAGATCTGTCTTCCCCTGTCAGACCATCGCATAAAATCAGAATGCAAGGATTTCCAAAACTCAAATCCATATTTTGGTAGTCACTTTGTCTTCTAGAGGTGCAACAGGAAGTGAGAGGAAATCTCTCCAAAGTGAGATCTCTTCTTGGTCAATTGTCACTGGAACAAGTGTTCCTAGTGGAAGTTTGAGGCCTCTTGAGTAAACTGCAGGCATATTTCTGCACCCGGGAGAGATGGCTGCAATGCACAGCTGCCCATAGTAATGAATGGCTGTACACTGCTTGCGTCAACTTGTGTGCAGAGGTGAAAATCTTGGCGGCTCTGGCGCATTGAGATTTATGCTTGTGCAAGAGTGCGCAAGCATGGTGTATACAGTCATTCATCACTATAGTTGACCATGGGCTATTGTCTCTCCTAGGTGAAGAAAAAGTCGCAAGCCAGGCGCCTCAAACCACCCATGTGCATATGAGGCCTCACTAGTCATTTCAGGTGACAACTGAAAATTTGAGATTTTTTTTTTTTTTTCTGTCAACATGCTGCTGCGTTTAGATGCACTGGCAGTGGGTTTTTCTTTTCTCTTTTTTTTGTTCCCTCCCCCCGCTTCTAAAAACCCCTGCCACTAAACACTGCTAAAAGCCTATGTGTGCCTGGAATTACAGACTAACATGCAGAGGAGCAAAACAATTCCAGTGGGCATGAGGCCCAAAGTGAAAAATTGTAGGTGTACAATTTTTTTCACAGATTGTATAAAATTTGAAAGTCGGTGTAGAGAAGGTACAGCATCTTTGGTAATAAGTTAGACAAAACTTGTTGAGGTTTTGATGTTGTCATTCTGAAACTATGGAAAATTCCTATTAAGGAACGTATGATCTGTTATTTCTTGGCTAGAACATGGCTGTGACTAATCTATACTAAAAGAGCTAGTGGTTAAAAAGAGGGTAAATTTTTAGGATGCAAAGGCATCTGTGGGTGCTCGGGTGCACATCCTTCAATGCATCTTCATTCTAGATCAGGAGCAAAAACACAAAATATTCAAGTAAACAGAGGCAGCCGTTTCTGACCTCGTTCTGACAGTGCCAGTTACCAGTATGCTGTAGTCTTTGGTATTATAAGTCAATGACCTAGAACAAGCATTCAGATCAAGAAAGCCATAAGGAAATGCTCTTAGGGCTAGTTCACACCACATGCAGTCCAGTGCATTATTTTTTTTCTCTGCATCAAAAACGCATGGAAAGTAAGTTATTTGTTTCCAATGGCATAGTTCACACCAGTGCAGTCAGTTGCAGGGCTATTCAGAATTTTTTTGAACATGCTGCATTATTTCTGGTCTGTACTGGGACGTGGTAAGCATCAAAAACACACTGGAATGCATCTCAAACGCATGACCCAAGTACAGTGGAAAAAGAAAGCATCGAATGCATCCGGAAATTGTTAAAACCATGCATGCAGAAATGGGTCTGGAATGCGGTTTTGTGGTGTGAACCAGCCCTTAATCTGCATACTATGCTTTTTTTACTTGCCCAAATCAGCTGTCACATGACTGTCTGTTTCCTCCTAAAATGGCTAGTCTCTGTGAAGCTGACTAGGCTTTAACTATAAGGCTGCATTCACACCTGAGCGTTTTGTCACCTGAAGCGCAAAACTCAAAAACGCTAGAGGGGGAAAAAAACATTATTCCCTATGGAGATGGTTCACACTCCACTCCAAAAAGCCTGACGCCGAACGCCTGAAGCTCAAACAAGTTCTGGACCCTTTTTTGACGCGCGTATCGGGTGGTTTGGGTGTTTCCATGTCCCATAGAAAGTAATGGAAACGCTCGATTCAAGCGACTAGCGCGTCAACGAGCGTTTGCTACGGGCATTTTGTCGCTTTAATCAATAGAACATTTCACCTAGGCAGAAGATAAAAAAAATCTACCAACATAGCAACAAGTGATGAAAAGATGATAATTTTTCCTATTGGCTAAAATAAAAAACGTCGGACGACGCTGTATGCAAACACGCAAATAAGCATAAATACGCGCGACAAAATTTGGACAAATTTCCTTGTTATTGGGATGCATTGCGAGTACTGAAAGAAGTACAATACCCCGCGATATTTGCACAAATGTTTATAAATACAATATGTTTGCAAAAAATGCACTGAAAACATTATTGGCAGATAAAAACGCAGCTAATTTGACAAAATTCAGACTAAATATAAAAGCTTAACCTGTATGTAGTTAATAAATAACAAAATATTTGTAATTTTTACATTGCGCTTTTTTTGCAAAAAGGTTTTAATTTTTCCCTTACAGCTTTTAGAATTTGTTAAAGACCCCCAAATACCATATATTTTCTGAAAGCATATGACCTCTAGAATAAAAAGGTGCTACTGATTTTCAAGGCCCCGCAATTTTTGCACACATCTTTATCAAATTACTATTTTCACCCAAAAAAAAACACATTCTTATGTGCACACATAAACACAATATAACTTCCGTAATTCTTGCTAAATTCCTACTAAGGCCTCGTTCAGTGGGGTGTGCTAAACCATATGTCCATGGAGTGCTGCGTTTACCAGCACGTGGATACACAGGTGTTCTGTGCAGGGACGGGACAAGGGGTGGGCGGAGGGGAAAGTTGCCCTGGGCACAATGTTTTACTAGGGATGGGGGTGCCTTCCTTCTGTTGCAGGGCAGATGGGAGTAGTGACAGCTGCAGTGATTTTAACAAGTTGGTGACTGCTGGGTGTAGGATTCCCTAAGCTTGCACATGATGAATGGGAGAGTGGGACTGTTTGGCATCTTTACCCTATTCATTTCAAATGGGACAGAGCACCTGCAAGGACAGATCCAACATCCATGTGGGTGTAGGTGTATGGACCGAAACACAAATAGTGCGTTCAGGGGCATGAACCCACATGGATGTCGAGTTGAGAGCAGTGGCTGTGTCTTTAAAGAGACATCAGGGGTCTAAAACCTGTTTTTTTTTTTTTTTTGTTTGTTTTGTTTTTTAGACCAAGAAAGGGACTGAAGAGGGGCTTAGCTGCAATACTAATGAATGAAACAGTCTGAATGGCATCTTTCATTCATAAACGGTATAGTAAACGCTGTTTACTATGCCAAAGGGACAGCTGAACATAGTAAGCGATTGGTACCGAATGATCACTGTTCACCTAGGTAAGGGGCTGGTAAACATATGCTTACAAACCCGCCCGCTCTCCATCCTGACACCCTGTCATCTCCCGGCAGCAACTGCTGTGAATGCTGGCTTGCAGAGCTGCAAGGGGAGTACTGAATGGGGTGCCAGCGAGGAGGACATTTGGGGAAAAAAGTTTCTCTGCATTTTACCTGAATAACTGATCAGCGGCTTGTCAGTTATTTTTTCTTTTACATTTTAACATTTCTGAGAAGTTTATGGTCACTTAAGTGACCATAAACTTTATAACAGAGCAGGATTGTAAGACCGTTGTAGGCTTGGCCATCTGCTATCAGTTCTATGGGTCTGTATGTCATACGAACCTGGCAGTGAAAGGGTTAAAGCAAAGGCATTGTTTATCAATTGATTTAACCGCTTGCTGACCGTAATAAAAAAAATATATATTCTAGTACGTGATCCTACACTTCAGGTCTGAGGCACACGGTAGCTGATCTACCAACACCCGTTGATGCTTTGCTTTGGGACACAGGCAGAACGGCATTTGTTAATAAATATATCCCCTAGTAATTTGTAGACGCTATAACTTTATTATAACGCTATATATCAATATACGCTTATTGGGATAGATGTTTAATGACCAGGAAGACTGAGTACATATAGTGTCACAAAAGTACTGCAGGGCATTGATCCAAATTAAGGGTGAGTCAGGCACTAAAAAAAAATATCCTCCTCGAATGGACAACTTTTATTTTTGGCTACAGCTCTGCTTTTACCACTTCAGCCCGTCCTAACATACATATGTCACGGGATTGAAGTGGTTGCAGCTACAGGCATTATCGGCCAAATATGGACCAAAATATTTTATATAAAAAAGTGATGTTTGTGTAGCGGAGGGATGGAGAGGAGGGAAGTTTGTTTTGAGGGTGAAGATCTGTTTTCATTTAGTTGTGTGTTTAATGTCTTGAAAACATTTGCAATGTTTTATGTACATAGGGGGCAGACTCATTTGCTCATCACATATGCAAGCTCTGTTTTCTGTTTAGTAGTGTTGGACACAGACTGTGCTTGGTCGGATCTGACCTGATAACTCTTAGTCTATGGCTAGTTTTGCCATTTATGAGGGAAGAGGGACAGATTCTCTGCTATATTTTTAATTGGTCAAAGGGCTTCACACAGTCAGAGATCTGATGGGGCCGGCTGTCAAAATGTAATGGCTACGGCAGGAGTTTCATCTTGGCTATGGCATGGTTGAAGAAATCTTCTATCCTTTTTTGTTCAACCCAAAGGCTGAATGAAAGATTTGTGTATGATAATAAAAAAAAAAAGCATTTTAGCTGGGCATACACTTTAACATACAAACCCTAAAAAAAAAGGATCCTAAACCATTATTTGTAAACAAGTAGATGCAAGGATGTGTATTTAAAAAATAAATGCTGAGCTAAACATTTTTAGACCCGGTTCACACTGGGGCGGCACGACTTTGGGGGCGACTCGGCAAGGCGACCTGAAGACAACTTCAGATGCGACTTGCAAAATGACTTCTGTATAGAAGTCAATGCAAGTCGCCCCCGAAGTCGTAAAAGAACCTTTTTCTAAGTCGGAGCGGCTTGCGTTGCTCCTATTAGAATGGTTCTATTGAATCGCCCCAGTGTGAACCGGCTCTTATGGTAGCCAGTTGATTGGCGGCTCTTCAAGTGTTTTTATTTTTTTAACCTCTGTCTGGCCACATATATTGTCTGTCTGATATATCCACCCAAAGTGTATATTTACAATTTTATTTGTCATAAACGTCATTGGTAATTTAACCTTTTAAACATGATTGTGTGCATACCTTTTCACGTTAAGCATGTTAATTTTTGACCTTTCGTCAGAACTCTTAGCAGTTTGAGCTCTTAAGACAAATTGTCTGAAAATGTGAGAAAATGTTTTTTTTGTTTTTTATATACACCACAATGGCAGTCACTAGGTTTATGTATGTTTTAACAAACTTAACTAAAACCAGCTGTGGAGTAAAAATGGATACAGTTAGAAATTTTAACTTGATGCTCCTGTTCCCTTTTCTTATTTGGAGTTATGTCAAGCAAGCAAATGTAATACGTGGCAGTTTGATTCTTTCCAGGTTCTGCAAGAATTGAGCATACTGTAAAATGTGGAATAGATCAAAATGTTCCACAGACAAAGCTTTATTACATTTCCCTCTGAAAGCAGTATGGGTAATATAATATTTCTCACTGGTGTCTGCCACATCACTTCCCCTGCAAACAGGGTTTAGAAATTTCAATTTTTTTATTCACTCCCTGGTGTTACAATTTATAAGAATAAACTGAACACACCTGACATTTTTCCTAATTTTTTTAAACCTCTTTGTTTGCAATTATATTTTGTAGAAAAAGGTCTGTAGGAAAGACATGGAATGGAACAGTCCTTAGGTATAGTTTTCACCATCAAACTGAGGGTTTAAAAATATGAATGCAGCAGCTGTGTAATTGTTACCCTTTAACAAACAATATATTTTGTGATGCTTTCATCAAGCAGCATTTTGATCATTGTTGCCCTTTTGCTGTCTGAAAATAACATTTTGTGATTAATTGATGAACTGGCTTACTACTGGTTCCTTTAGCTTCTGCTTTGTGTCATGTCGTATAATTAACACTGTATAACTTTTGAAATATAAACCACTACATCAGCTATGGGGGTAATAGGTGTTACAGCTACAATGGTAGCTTTCACATCTTGACAGTGTAGGGTTAAAGAAAAGCTCTATCCATTTCTTCTCTTACTTTGGTTTGGATTAATTCCCAAACTGCACTGATTTGACTATAAAAGGTTATTACATTCAGCTGTGCTGCGTATTCATATTTCTGTTATGCAAGAAAGAGTTGCATTTATAGTAGAGCAGCACTATTTGTTTAGACCTATTGAATTTGTCATTGTATTTTCAAAAGATATTGCAATGTGAAAATGTAAATATACTATTGTTCATAAAGCCTGCCGGCTTGGCCAATAAAATGGTGAAGGTGTGGTAGCCACAGAAGCCATCAGAGAGCTAAATGCATTTTTTTTAAATAAGCTAGAGTCTCCAAAATACATGAGCTTCAAAATATGTAATACATGCTCATTACAATTTTTAAATTCAAAGCTATGCATAAAGTATAGCAGCTGCCATCCCTGTATGTTTTTAGTGCTGCGGGTTATACCCATACAAAAAAAAACGCAAATCCTGCCCTCCCCCTTTTTTTTTTTTTTTTCTTTTTTAAAACAGGTGTTTTCACCTTTTCATTGTTTTTGAAAAATATGACCTTGAAGACCCCTTTGATATCTCATGTAATACAACATTTAGATTTTTTTTCATTTTTTGCAATATCTTTTGAAACAAAATTGTCCAACTGTTATTTTTTTTTTTGATCTGTGTCTTTTTTTGATAACATTTTGTATTCTGAACAGTCCATAGGAAGCGGAAATCCTTCTCCGTTATAAATTAACATTTACAGTTTCATGGTAAATTTTTACTTTATCAGACAGGGAATATTCATAGTTCATATTCTGTTTCCTTTTTATTTACTTGCCCATTTTAATTCTTTATACATATGTTTTGTTTTTTTTTTCTTTTGCAGCAAAAAAAAACACATGATTCTTAGCCACAGTTTTTAACTGGATGCAAGCATAATTGGTTTGACAATGGGAACTGGTATTTCAGTTTGTGAAGAGAAATATGTATGCTTAATGCTACCATATGAATTCACTGATTTTAGATATCTGTGCATTGCAAGCTTTAATTTCATAGTTCACCTCTGTCCCTATTTAAGATTTTTTTTTTCCATATAATATTTTGCTTGGAGTTGATGTATTCAATTTATATTAATATGGGACACTGCTAGAATTGACCCTTTTTAAAAAATAGACTCAGTCTTGAGAAACTAACTATTGGCATCAATGACTGTGTCAATGGGCCTGAAGCCAGTGCTCTTCCTTGCTTGTATACTTCTTGCTCTGCTCACACTGACAGATGGAATGCATCTTCTCCAACCTGTCTTGTGTAACAGGGTTTAAAAAGCTACATTTGATTTTATTCAAGATATTCTAACAACTGCGACAACCTATCTGTACATTTTTATTTTGATGCAAAACCCAAATTACATTCTCAACACAGGGTTAATTCTTAAAGCAGAGCTCCAAGCTTAAAAACACCCTTTAGTAGTGCATTTCTTAAACTTGGAGTAACTAAATTCTGAAGGTTAATTTCAGGAGGCCTCATACCCTGGCAGGCATATGGTAAAAGCTTGATTGGCATAGAGGAAATTTTATTGAATTTATGATTTTATGGTTTTGGAAGTTTGCACACTATAGGGAATCAATTTTAAAATCTAAACCTGGCAAAACTGTAAAGAGATTATCTGAATTTAGGACAGTTTAGCGTTTTACTGCATCATTAAATACCTGAACCCATTCAGCATCCAGTTATGACTTGGAAATATTGAAGCAAGGAAAATATTTACTTTGACTTTACATTCAGCATTGTGGCTTTAAAAGAACATTGGCTTAAACCATAAAATTGGTTAGGTTTAGATTTTTTTTATTTCTTTTCTCCCTTAAGATATAATTGGTGTCACTACCCCTCACATTGCATGTGTCTGAGCAGCATCAATGACAGATTAGTGCTCTGTGTTTTCTGACCTTTCACTGTTGCCAAATTAAAAAAAGAATAAAAAAAATGATTTTTTTGTGTAATTTTTCTCCCCTCCCATCCCCCCAAAGTCTCAAATCTGGCTCTCTGGCGGCTGATGTTCTCTTGTGCTCCCCTTTTTCACCTTTCCTGGCCCTTCTCTTAGTTCTTCCCCCTTCCCTTCTCTAATGATTTGCATGTATGTCTCCCCTTTGCACGCAGGGTTTTGGTTTTGTAACTTTTGAAACTAGCGCGGATGCTGACCGGGCCCGGGAGAAATTGCACAGCACGGTGATTGAGGGGCGAAAAATCGAGGTGCATGTCTTTACCTGAAACTGGAAGATTGCAAAATGCCAGCAGCTGCACCCCGCTCTTTCCTCTTTCACTTCTATATCTCTATCCTTTTTCTTTAAATGGCTCTGTGTTTTCATCACTGCCTTCTAAAATGCTTGCTTACAATTCTGCTTCACTTTTTTTTTTTTCTGTATTTTTAACTTGTGTATCATACCCTTTATTTTTCTTTTGTGTATGCTTCGTTTGTTCTCAATGTGTGTATGCTCATGTCCGCTTAATATTTTGGGTTATATCTGTATTGCCTACATCTCCCACATTTTACACAACATTTTTACTACCTCACATTCACATACACAGCAATATCTTTCATATTGGATCATTTGAAGTGATTATATATATATATATATATATATATATATATATATATATATATATATATATATATATATATAATCTCTCATAATATATTATATTGATTGTTTAAATCAGCATATAATTGCCAATAAAACACACGACCAAAACATTGCTTTCTCTTTAAACCACCTGCCCACTTATTTTGAGCAGTAGTTTTTATGATCTAAAACATTATTGCTTAAAAAGTTTCCTTTTTATGCCTTGAAAAAAAAAAATTACTTTAGAAAAGCATTTCCGCATATGATTTGTAATTCAACAAAATAAGCCAATTGCCCAGGGATCTAAATAGTAGTGTAGTGTACTAACGTGTGTGTTTGTGTGTCCCCAGATATTAATGAATATATATACAACAGTGCATGTGCTTGATGGACAACAGATGGTCAAATTTTTTTTTTTTCAGTTCCCAAATAGCAACATTTTGAAGCCAAATGTAAAAAACATTTTTGCAAATTTAATGCATAGTCATATTTTAGTTGCCTAAATGAAGACTGGGGAGAGACACAAAATGTGCCATGTGCAAAAATTTGGACAGTGTCAGTCAGTACTTAATAATGCACCATTAATAAAACCAAAGTCTTATAATGTTTCCCATAGTTCTTTGCAATCGTTCTACTACTATTTCTAAGTGACTGCTTCTAGTTGAGAAATATTCTAAAGCTAGCCATATACTTTGATTTCTCTTGTTTAGCCCATGAATTAAGCAAGAGAAAATCAATAGATTCTCTATCGTCGCTAAACTATATGTGTGTTTAGAGAAAATGGACTAGGTTGCAAGTGTGGGACAGCATGTAAATCACATCTATTCCTGCAACCAAAATACTGCTCTTTTGCAGAAACATGGGACTGCCATTCATTCTCATTGGCATCCCCACACGTCAATAGGCAAACGTGCTCAGGTGCCTACTAAAACAATAGCTTCCATAATCTATCCACTCCAAATAAATTTGTCTTTTTTCTACTTTATTATGAACACTTGTTAAAAGCTCTGTGTTTTTTGAGATAAACACATCCAGCAGAGTGTCTATTCTGGTAGAGCTCCCAAAATTGTCCAAAAAATTGTCCTGCCATAGGTTTAAAAAGTTTTGCTGGCTCCAGCAGTGCCGTTCCACTAGTCTATTCAGCATAGATTTATTCTCTCAATATTGCCACTTTCCTAACCTGTAGAGCACTTTCTATTTGTATAAGGTGACGAGTCTACACCTTCTCACTAATATTATTGGTCCTGTACCATTCTCCAATAATGTAGTATTATGCCTGTCTCCATCTAGCATAGTTTCTTCGGGGATTATACAAATGCAATTTAAAAAGAGTATATGGCTTCTGGCAGTGAATGCATCAAACAAGTAATGTGGAGAAGATTCCTTATTTTGTTCTTTGTCTAAACTTACAGATCAGATACAGGCTGATCTGATACAAAACAGGTGTACTTAATAGGTCTACCTTAAAGTGTAAGTTCTCCTTTACACAAAATGTGTAAGATGACCTTTCACTTGTCTCGGTCCTGCTATACCAGTGTCCCATGATCCCCCGCTGTCGGGCACCAGGACGCCGGTCAGGAGGTTTCTTCTCCCCTTGCAGCCCTGATGGAACCAGCTAGACTGATTCTGATTGATCAGTGCCATCTCTGTGATGGTGCTAACCAATATAGATTTCCCATCACTTGTCTGTACACACAAAAGGTATGGATTGGGTATTGGGGGTCCAATGTAAGGTCTCCTTGCAGATTTTCTGTAAAGGTGAAATTGCATTTTAAGCCATCAAATTGTCTTCCCTGCTTTTGGTAGAAGACAAAAGTCTGGTAAACTGTGGCACCTGTAAAAAAGAAACACCAGTAAAACGAGTTTAAATGATGCCCAAACATTTGCACATCAATCATTTTATCTATTTTTTCCCAGTCCATTGGTTTCAGAAGCAACTTGTAAGGGATTGTGATAACTTTCCAATGAGAACTGCAAGACCTCTCACCGAATGCGCGCGTGTGTGTGTGTATATATAGATATCTATATGAAGAAAATCATCTTTATAGAGATGTTCCCAAGTGTACAAGAGGGTTATAGATAAGCAGATTAATGCTGCACTATTGATGTCTTCTTGTAGAACACGTTTGGTGTGCAGCTTTTGCATTTACCCCTAAGATTTTTGTCAGTCTTGTATCTTCAGATAAACCTTTATTTCAAGGAATAACTAGATCAGATACCCCTGTTTTCCTTAATGTTTCAAAGCTTATGCTAAACATTTTCCTTGCTAACCACTCCCTAGTGTTTTCTGTGTTACCAATTATTTAATTATTTATTTATTTTTTCCTCCCCCTTTTCAATACATTGATTTTAAAATCACTGCTTTGATACCACTGTTGCACGTCCCCCCTTTTTTATGTATCTTCATACAATTTGTGTACCATTATTAACCAAACCCAGATTCACAGCTTATTTCAAAGGGTTTTACTGTGCAATTGGTAACCATTTCATGCTTTCTGTTCATTCGTTGTGCTCCCTTTTAAGTTTGCTTTATTTTTTTAACAACTGCATATATTCCCCCCCCCCCCTTTCAATAATTTTTCAGTTTAAAGTGCTGCTTTTAGTTTCCATTTTCACTCCCTGGGCCACCCTGCCTTTATTAACATGCTTGCATTTCCTGTATGGGCTTATTTATAAAATCTGGGAAAAAAGTGATTTCTTAACGTTAATGCCTACATCATGTATGCCCTTAGTGTAAGGTGTACAAGAAGGTGCATTTAAAAGGGGGAATGCTTTTCCACCTCCAATAATTAGCCTGAGAGTCTTGGGGTCATTTTTATAAAGCGGTGAATGTGACTTTCACCAACATTTTCTGTCGGAGAACATCACAACCATTTAAATCACATGAACCTGAAAGGTTGTCTTGCAGAATGTCAGATTCACTGCTTTATAATGATGACTATAGTTTACAAAGTTCCAGTTGGAGTGCTTATGCACAAGTTGATTCAAAGTGGTATATTTAATACTCCTAGCTGTTAGTTTTTCAGTAACAAGAATATAACATTGCTCACCAAAGTGTCCCTAACACTTAACCCATCCCCTGTCTGAGCTCCTAACACTCAATTTAAGCTGTAAAATAATGGCCCAACATAATCCTTTAATACATTAGCCTTAGCCTTTTGCCTTGATGCAACACTTTTACTTGAGCTTAAAATTTAATCCTTTTCCTATTCTGATAACCTAGCCACTAAAGTTGGCCCCTAACCATCCCCTTCTCTCCACCAACCATTGAATATCTAAAATCGGGGAAAAAAAATAATACCGGTCTTTAGATGTGGCGGTTGCATTAGTTTTAGCTAACACCATCTTCAGCAAGTACAGAAAATACCCGTTGTTCTTCCCAGAAATGCAGTGTCCTTGTGACTTCTTGTGAATGGATTTGACGCATCAAACTCCTATTTCAAGCAATTTTATTTTTTTTAGAACAATTCCCCTTCTCATATAATAAAGATGAAAAGAGCATCAGGTTTTTAGCCCTGTCCTGGGATGACGACCATGGCTCCCTCCCATAGATAGTGGAGTGAGTGTAGCTACCCTAGGACAAGAAGTCTAGTGTTTACCCGATTTACCAGGTGAAAATACAGAGGGGGGGGGGGCCCTGAAAAAGCGTGGCTAAGGCACCACATCCAATGACTAGTAATCTGCAGTATGTTTGATTTTTTTCTTTTTTTCCTTTGGATCTATATGCTTTAAATGCCAATTTACACGTAACCCTTCACCTAAAAGGACTATGCATCCTGCGCGAAAGGCCACACTTAGAATTTGGCCAGTCCCAGCTGGGCCGACCATTTTTTTTTTCAATGGTTTTAAGTCTTTCAAAGGAAGTACAAAAGCCAACATTTGAATGTATAGCAAATGGTATGATCCAGTTGTATACAGAAATTCAAAAAAGAAAATACGATGACCTGACCAGCCAAATTTCAATCAGTGTGTGACTTGTTTTACTTCATCTGTAAGTGAGCAATTAAAGGCAAAGTTCACCTTTTTGTAAAAAAAAAAATTCATTCACAGGAAACTGTATGAATGAAGCGGCGGTGTGGGCAGAGCCCTGCACAACCACTCTGTTTTCTAATTGTGACAGTGGGTGCAAGACCACCCCGCCTGCTCTCAGACAAGGGAGCATTGGCAGCAGGAGGTGGCTGCATAAGAATGTTACACCCTGAATATGGGTATAACATGCTCTTGAGGGTGAACTTATCCTTTAACCTTCCCAATCACTTAACGTCTGAAAAACACTAACCTAACCCTAATTCTTGCCTCATCTTGCATTGTTAGAAGTAGCACTAAATTCACAGAGAAGCTCCAGTAACTTTGGATCCAGTTCCAAAGTACTCCCATCTTCTACATCATGTGCTGACTTTACCCCCTACCAAAAATGCTGTTAGTTAATTTGAGTGCAAAATCATCCTAGCTGTGTTGAATAGCTTGCTTCACAATGACTGATTCACAATCCTTATAGCAACTAGAAAGTAGGCAAATTTCAACATCCACTTTTTCTAAATGGGCCTTATAATTGTTTGTCCGCCATTTTTGTTATCTGTGTGCTGCTTTTCTAGAGAAACCTTTTCTGTCTACTCAACCCATTCTGCTTTATCTGCCCTCATAAGCTTATTGTTTGCTATATAACATACTTTCTAAAAAGCTTTTGGTTTCAGAGATATCTGTGTAAGACATTAATTTGCAGTGTCTCTCTGACTCAGAGCTACTCCTCTTTCAGTTTCTTCATTGCTTTGTTTCCCTCCCAAAATGTTTATAGTATATTGCTTTTATATATTTATTGTGATCTTTTGTGATTTGCATGCAACCTGTCGATATCTGTTATCGTTTCTGCTTTATTTGGAGACCTGTCCTCCCTTTTGTGGGGTTCCTGGGGTGGTTGAGTGTGGGTGTTGGGGGACTCAGTAAATGTGTGTATGAATGAACATTGTTGTTTGTTTATCTCATTCAACATTATTCCTCTTATATGATTTGTTTCCAACACACTAGCCCTACCAATATGTTATAATGATCTCTAATCATCAACCTAATATACAGTAACCCTATTCCCCCTCCTTTCTGTCTTCGATTTTAACCAAATCCCTAGCTTATGTAGCTTAAAATTCCAAATTGCATAATTTGTCCACTGTTGGGGAAAAGCCTTGTAGTCCTAAAGGTATATCCATATGGACAATTTTATGAATCTCCCATATGTCCTCAATAATGGCTGGCAAGAGGAGATAAGTAATGCTTTCAAAAAAAGTCTTTAACAGACCATTGACAATTTTGGAAGTTTGGCTAGCATATTAATTTGCAGTTAAATTGGCCCTGTGTATGTGGCAACTGTGGATGTTAATAGCTCCCAGCTTTAGGCTAGGGAATAGATAAGCAATTGCATCTCTCACAAGCAAAATTTTAAAGTGGAAGAAAATTCTACTCAACTTACCTGGTAAGATTCTCCCCATCTGTTATGATCTTCTCTGTCTACATTTTGGTATCAATACCTGTATTTTTATTTTTTTTAAACCTTTTTCTGTTCCGACAAGTCCCTGTGCTCTAGATGGTCAGGTAATGGCTATAAATCCCCTTTAGCCCTATGTCACCCGCCAGCGACCATAGCTCCCAGGTTTGTGGCCTTGTCAACCGAGAAAGAGTTCAAACCATCAACTGCAGAGAGGGAACAGAGTAACCCAGAGCTTTGCAGTCACATGAGGGTAGGAGAAATAAATACCTTGGTTTGAGAGTAATTTGGTTTCAGAGCGTTTTGCAAGACAAGCAAAATGTTTTAATAAATTTTGCCTTGATATACAAGTGATGTCTTTATTTAATGAGTAGCGCCATGTCACAACTGAGTATAAAAAAGAGAGAGGAGCCTCTAAGTGTAGCAATATGGTTACATTTAATGACGGTACAATATTTAGCATCTTATTGCTACACTTAGAGGTGCCTCGCTTCTCTTTTATACCCTGTAAAAAACAATGCTTTGATATACAAGTGCTTTGGATTACAAGCATGTTTCTGGAAAGAATTATGCTTGCAAACCAAGGTTTTACTGTACAGTAGGAGAAGCCCTCTCTGCAGCAAGTAGCAGCATAACCTCTTAGTGTATTATAATGTCCAGGTTTGGGTTACCACCCACACTAGTGCTCTTATTTTTATTTTGTATTTCTTTCACCTGTGCTCCCCATTTTGGGGGGTGGATTGAGCACTGTGATGCCTTTGCAGCTTGTTCGATGCACTGGCTCTTTAGCTTTGCAGTCACATGATCACATAGGGAGAAAAAGTAGTTGGCAAATGTAGACAGATGAGAACAGAGGGAAAGCATCTTTAAATAGTTAAGTTATTGCTTAGCCTTTTATTTAACTGCTTGTTGGCCATAACCCAATATGTATGAAATCACTGTGCAGTAATGAAAGGTGTGGTAGCAAGTAGTTAAATCTTAGTAGCAAAGAAATGCAATTGCTTTTGTAGCCCTAGCCACACAGATTACTTTAGTTCCCACCTAAAATTGCATCTTCTGTCCTATGTTTGTAGATGCTTAAATACTAACTGCATCCTTATTGGATTGACTGCTATTTAAATGTAGCTTCACTTTAGTTTGCATGCTGGAACAAAATGTTCTGTTCACTTACTTAGAGGTTTATTTCATACTAACATATCCTACATGTCTCTTCTGTTCATTTTGGCACACGTCATATTCTGGTCTCTTCTGTTCATGTTATCAAATCTTTTTTAAATTGCAAGTTCACCTCCTGAAAGAAAAACAATTGTTTCAGATGTCAATTTAGTTTAATTCATTGCAAAAAAGTAAACCTTTGCTTTACCCATGCATGGCAAACAGCAGGATTCACAAAGTGTTTAGTGTATGTTTTGAATAGAGTAGGCAAGCGTTAAAATCCTTCTGTGTCCTGTAATTTCCTGTGCGAGATGCAACAAAGTGGGAGGAAAGATCTGTAAAGAAAGGGCATGTCACCTCTTAGACAGTTGTTGCCAGAACAGGCAGTGGTGTTGGAAAATTATCTTTTTCCTGCTCTGGTGACCAATGTATATTTTGGGGTTTTCCCTACTTTGTCTTGGTGACAATGGTCACCAGGATAAATGGAGAGGATGAATTGACCCAACTGGGACACAGGTGGCAATTAAAAAAACATGTCTAGTTCTTATGCACATGTACTCTGTCCAAAACTGGAAAACTAGCTATACATTCTTTAAATCCTGCCCCTGTAGCATTTTTACTTGTTTTACCTTTTACATTGGCGTTCTGTTTGCTGATGTGAGCAGGGAAGTAGTCCAGTTTAAGCTCCAGTAGGAGCTTACACAGGGCTGGGGACTCTCTGCCTGCAATTACAGCCCTGGTGCCTGAGTGTCACTATCCCAGGACTAATGGTATCATAACCCTCCATTACTGACCGAAGGGAGTAAAAGACTAGGGAGCGTATGGAGAAGGGGAGCTAAGCATTAAAGTCAACCCTTTGCATTTGTTTGCTTGGACAAAACACACGTCACATAAGCTTTTACTAGTACATATATTTAAAAACCTTTTCTATATGAAATTCAAATTTTGACTGTACAATAATGTAAACTTCTGAAATCGGGTCACTTGACTTGGTTGTCATACTTAATGTTAAGCAAGATGCCACCTATGGGGTGTGACTACTACTAAAATGCTACTAAACCCATGGCCCTGCATTCACTGGATCTGGTCTCCCACAGTACACAGAACATGGAAATGCAATTTTTAGTAAATATAAACTGATAAATGATTTTTCTCATCACCAGTATATAGCAGTCGTATGACTTCTGTCAGTGTCTGTTTAAAGCTTATAGGAGGAATTTTCCTTCTCCTGAATGACCTATGAGGCTGCATGACCCCTGACCCCTTTGTCTGGACAGTGCTGCTTGACCCTGTGCCAATCACATGCACCCTTCCAAGAAAAAAATCTCTATAGCAATACACACCAAACTGAGCACATGCAAAGTGCCCCCAAGGCTCTGTAATATCAGGAGATGGATTGGGGACTGTGGAAGAAGGGGAGGATCAGAGAAGACAGGATCATACAGCCTTTTTACACAATGCGCAGGATTAACCCCTTAGGTTCCACAGTGAGTATAACGAGCATGCTTTACTGCATATACAGACTGATTTTACTGTTGTGGGTTGCGTATCACTTTAATTGTTCTCTGCAAGACACTTGGCTAAATGCATAGATTTCCATGCATCAATCAAGCTATTTGGGCAAAAGTGTAGTAATGTCACTGGAGGGCTTTACTTGAGTTACTGATGCCACTTCAAGTGTCAGACCTGCCATTTTATTGCTATTTCTCTTCTATGGCCTATAGGAATGGACTGAGATATAATGAATATGGACCACAGAGCAATAATGTGAAATGCAAGGCACATGGAATTGGACCTCCACTCAAGTGACATTTTCTACCAATTTAATCCCCCACTCTCCTCCACTTTTTAAGCAACTTTTTTGGTTATTTTGAATTTGTAAGCTTGAAAAAACAGCCAACTCCTGTTCCTCAGAAACCAGATGAAATTTGCGTAGCATATGGCCAGCTTAAAGTGATTGTAAAGTCAGGATAATAATTTGCATTCTCTGTTTTATCAAGATTTAAAGTACTATGTGTCTGCTTTTTATTTTATTTTTAATTCTAATCATAAATACCTTCTCACAGCACTGATGTGCAGTCACGTGACATTACTTGGCTCATCTTTCCCGATCTAAGAAATGCGGAGGGAGGGGCTAATATAAACCTCTGACATCCCCGGCCAGCAGAGGAATGCCACGTGATCGCTGTGAGAGAAGGTTATATGGATTAGAGTTTTTAAAGAAAGACACCTATTACTTTTGATCTTGATAAAACAGAGGGGGATGCAAGTTGGTTTTAAATTGAATTTCAAGCCACAGGGATGAGCAAGGGAAGGGACAGAGAGGAGATCACTTTCACACACATGGGTAATGCAGCAGGATGATGGAGGCACATAAACTGACCATGGTACCATGCTTCAGCAGCCATGAGTACCATGGTCGGCACACACACAGGGACACAGGAACAGGCAAGATCAACCAGATATTTTACATCATACAATGGGGCCAATTACACAGCACAAGCACTGTGCTGTTTAACATGCTTTAAAGGAACAGGATAAGGATAAGATTTTATATATATATATATATATATAATTTATTTAGGGTTACAAATGCTTTAAGTCACAAAGCTCTGCAGCAAAGCTAATCTTGAATAGGAGGTAAAATATTTTTAAAGTAGTGAAGGGCATATAGCAAATTTATTATAGTTGGAAAATGTTACGGTAAACTTGCTCTTTAAGTCTTTTTTTTTTGTCTTTCTACTCTCTGTGCTGCTTTTGTATGAAAGAATGCTGCATGCGTGAAAAAAGTTGCATTGCCCCTGCAATGCCATTAATCCATTTTATATAGATTCACTGTGACTTTGTAGGGGTCAGTGAATTTCTGCATGGAAGTAAAATCCTTGTCATTTTTCTGATGATGCTTTTTCTTTTCAACATTGGGAACCCTTGTTAGGTCAACAATGCAACAGCTCGTGTGATGACCAATAAGAAATCTGTGACCCCTTATGGAAATGGTAAGTTTTTATTAAAAAATAAACATGAGCAAACTTTACTACTTTTTTTGTCAATCAATGGTATTTCTAGAATTATTGTTCTCGTTCACGTTTGCAGTGATACCTCACGTGTGATGCGAACACATCACGACTTCAATATGCATTCACTTCTACGTGTGAGCACGGAGGGATGGGGATACTTTAATATTTTTTTATCACTTATTTCTATTACAAGGAGTGTAAACATCCCTTGTAATAGAAAAAAGGGATGACAGGTCTTCTTTATGCAATCATACCCTAAATCTCTCCTCTACCTTTATTTATATAAATATAAAAAAACAATTCTATCCTAGAATGGAATTCATGACACCATTCTGGTCCTCCCAAGACCATATCGATCAGATCTAGTCTCTGGAAACCTCTATTGCCAGCCACACCCGTAAAAATAAGCCTGAGAAACTGTGGCAGGGGGCGTCATCCCCTCCCGCTGCTTCTGAAAGCGATCAGCGGCTACTTAGCTGCTGGAATTGCTTTCACGAGAAAGCCAGTAATCAGCTGTGAAAAATAGAAAACTGTTATGGCTGTTTACCAAGGGCATGTTTTTTTTGGGGGGGGGGGGGATGTTTTGTGGGGAAAAAATGCAAAATAAATCATGTGAATATTCACCTTGATGTTTTTTGTTTTTCAGGCTGGAAACTTAGTCCTGTTATGGGAGCTGTATATGGACCAGAACTCTATGCTGGTAAATTTCTATTGTGATTTTACACTCTAGTTGTGGAAAGGGCAAAACCAAGTCAGTGCACACCTCCTGAGGTACTTTTTGCACAAGGCTATTGCACGTTCCCGTTGTTCGCCTTGCGTTGCTGTACTTATGGCCAATTTATTTTAAACAGGCTGCCAATGATCCACCACAAACAAAATGGCTAGTTCAATAGTTTATAGAAGGTGGACCTAGTAAAACCAGTGCTCCTACTATCCTTGTTACAGGACAACGACAAAATATTAAAGCGTACCTTAACCAAAGGACAAAAATGTATTGCAGTTGCGCAATCCTTGGATGTATGGATATATATGAAAATTCTCAGACTTTGTTTTTACCTGATTTTGCTAGCAACACATTTTCTGTGACCTAGGCAATGTGTGTACCGTTCAGGCTCGGTGGTGAGGGGATATGTAATCAATTGCTCCTCAGCTGCTGCTAGAGTGCTGACATGGGATGGAACCCGTCCTGCTTCCTGTAAAGCTTCTAAGAACAATGGGGTGACCCCTAAAGTCACACATCTAGATGTCGTGGAGTGGTAAAATGTACTCCGAGAAGGCCACACCACCAACGTGTTTCGCTCTGGGGGCCGAGTGAAACACATTGGAGGTGTGGCCTGGTTGGAGTCCAGGCTGAGGTTTCCACTCTATTCAATACTGACATCTAGATGTGCGACTTTAGTGGTCACCCCATTGTTCTTATGATCACATTTCCTGTCCTAGATTCACAAGGCTCACTCGCTCTCCTGTATCTATGGAAAAGCACCATTGTTACTTTACAAGAGGAATACAGAACACATCAGGCAAGTAACGTTTTTAGTTTGGCAATGCCTGTGTGTAAATTACCTCTTCTATGTTTGTGAACTGCAGCTGATATCTTCCAAGTGAGCTGTCCTTTACTATCCAAGGGTGTTTTGCCACTGCTGTGCAATGAATTTATGTTCTGATGCAGTGTACAAAATGGCCGTCAATACTGCGCTCACGAAGAATTAATCAAAATTCACACAAGACCTAAAGTCTGTCCACGCCCTGCATAGACTAAGTCAAATTCTCCTCAACATGTATATAATTATTACAACCCACATATAGATGATGACAAAAATGTAATGTTTTGTAATACTTGCAATATAAGCACAATCTGGTAAAATCCATAATGATCAACCAAGATTGATGATCTAATAAAGTGTATTTAAATCCAAGAACAAAATGTGTTGCAGCTTACCAGTCCTTGGATGCAGTAGCTGTATACATGTTTTTCTTTTTTTCAGGCGAAGAACATATTATATATATAAAAAAAAAAAACCTGCTGATTCTGTCACAAATCCAGTGTTCTCGTCATTTCCTTTGCATTAAGCTAAAAACATTATCTGCTCTCATCTCCTGTTACCTATAGAATACCCCCCCCCCCCCCCCAATGTTAGGAGAGGTGTTCTGTAGTCAAATCAAATCATGAGAACAACCAAGGGTGACAAGAGTACTCTTCCATAGATACAGTAGTACTGTGAGTGAGCAATGTAAAAACTAGAGCAGGAAGAATCACAAAAAACATACAGCCACAACACCCGGACTGGTAAGGTTTAGATATCTTGACTGCTACTAAGGTCTGTGAATTGGTATCCATTGCTAGCAAGCTTGATAAAAGGACAGTAAAAATGGTTGCAATTTTAGTACTTTGTGGATCTTAAAATGTAATTGCATTGTACTTTGGGCTATACTCCTTTTGTCCCCAAGGGGGATATACTGTACTGCTAAAAGAATTGTCCAACCAAAATACCAAAACCTATTTAAATATCTTTGCAAATGATGCATCTTCGATAAATTATGACAGGACATTTTTATTGTGTTTTTTTTAAATAAGGTTTATATAGATACAGAATACACAGCTTTTTATACATTTATGGACACTGTAAATTAAGTGCTTTAGAGTATTAAAGCTATGAATATTTTTTATTGGAAGAAGCTGAACATTTACCATAGAAAATTGTAAATGGCACACGTAGAATTGGCTTTTAATCAATTTTATTTTCTGCATTGACCATAAGGAGGTTGCATCCGAATTTGTTTTGCCCTAGAAGTATGTAGATATTGGGATTTTGCTCTTTGCGCTAAAAGTGTGTAGAGATTGGGATTCTGTTTTTGCTACCTGGTGGTGGGGGGAGGGGTGGTCATTCATAAACAAATGTCTCCTTCTTTCCCACAGTTTTTTTTTATTACTGTATATTTTTTCTTTTAAATTTCCCAACAATCATCCTAAAGCTGCACCTGGGCTCCAAGCTGACGTCTCTTTGGCCACTGAGGCTGGTGTCCCCCTGCCTGGACCAAGGGGGGTTAACACGTACATTCCATTGATCTGTAAGTAGGGAGTGAAAATGGCCCTTCAACTTCCCAGAATCCCTCTCTGGCCCTTATCCTGTCTTCCTGCTCGTATTTGCACGTGCAATTTGTGTTTGCACTGGTATTGAAGGGGAGGAGGAATTGCAGCATATGTATTAACAGACACAGTATCCTCTTTCTCTGCAGTGCATTATAAAACTTCCTCCCTGTATCAAAGCATTTGCCTTTCTATTCATTGTATGTATTTCAGTTGGGTTGCTTGTAAGAACTCGGTCTTGTTTAGTATTTGTGTGTTTATTTCTAGCCCTCTTTAATGGAGGTGCGTAGGACATGAGTTGCATGCCTAAAAAAATTTTTTGGGTGAAATTCTTGCTGGAATACATTGCCACTGACTGAAAAAAAGAAAAGAAACTAGAGCATTTGTTCACAGCAACCTGTCACATTTATTGTGTTCAGTACAGATTAAATGGGTTGTAAAAATACCTTCATTTACCTTAGTGCAGTCCTCATTCAACTTACCTCATCCTTCAATTTTGCTTTTAAATGTCCTTATTTCATCTGAGAAATGCTCACTTCCTGTTCTTCTGTCTGTAACTTCACACAGTAATGCAAGGCTTTCTTCCTGGTGTGGAGAAAGTCTCTTGAGGGGGGAGGGGGCGAGCAGGAGTGTCAGGACGCCCACTAACACACAGCCACTTTCTCCATCTGCAAAGTAGAGCGTGTCTGACTTGCCTGCTCACCCCCTCCCCCCTCAAGAGGCTTTTTCCACACCAGGGAGAAAGCCTCGCATTACTCTAGGAAAAAGAGTAGCGAGGTGAACAAAGCCACCCTTTGTCAAGAGTGTTTGCAGAATAAAATAAAAGGGGGAAAAGTCTTAAATGAATGTAGCCACCTCATCTATGGATTAGTAAGGTGTAATATATTTTTTGGGGTTTAGATACACTTTCCCCACACCACAGTTTTAAAATGGCTGGCTATGCAAGATAGTATTTTTAAAGTCCAAGTTTAGTCAAAACACTATTTTTTTTAACCGCACAGAGGAAAGTATTTATATTCCATAAGAAGTGTCCCTTGTTCTGCTGAGTGGTCCATTTAAAATTCAGTCTTCTGACCCCCTCCCCCCCTTATACCCCTGCAACAGTAATGTTCTGGTGCTGCTGGGTTTAAAAGGGTTGTAAAGGTCTGTTTTTTTAATTTTATAAATGGGTTCCTTTTAAGCTAGTGCATTGTTGGTTCACTTACCGTTTCCTTTGATTTCCCTTCTAAATGCCTACCCTTTCTGCCCCCTTCTTCCATTCATAGGAGCTGTACTATAACTTCCATCAATGAAAAGCGCTTTGAATAGAGGCAGCCCTTTCATTTATCTTCTAGTTCTCCATTCACAGAGCGCATTTTATGGAATACATCTTCTATGAAAGCAGGGGGCAGGCTTAGTGCCCCTCGCTGGATATCAAGTAACCAACCAGCAGCATAAGGGACATTTCACATTTAAATGTAAATACTGTCCCTTGTATTTTTTTTTTTTTTAAATTGAAAATAACCTACCTTTTTAGACTTTAAAATGTTTCCATCTATATACAGTTGTGCTTAAAAGTTTACATACCCTGACAGAAATCATGTCATTTTGGCATTTATATTGAAAATTACTGATCATGCCAAAAAAATCTATTTTGTGGATAGTGATCATGTGAAGCAATTTACTATCATAGTAGTTTTGGCTCCTTTTTAAATCATAATAGAAATCGCCCAAATGTCCCTGATCAAATGTTTACATACCTTGTCATGTTTGGCCTTGGTACAGACACACAAGGTGCAACACCCAGGTTAAAATGGCAATTAAAGGTTAATTTCCCACACCTGTGGCTTTTTAAATTGCAATTGGTGTCTGTGTATAAATAGTCATTTAGTTTGTTAGCTCTCACGTGGATGCACTGAGCAGCCTAGATACCAAGACCCCATATAAAGCCCAGTAATGCTTTCAAAGGTGTTGTGGCATTGGCGCAATTAAGGCTTCTTTCTGGCAACTCGACCATGCAGCTCATTTTTGTTTGAGTATTGTCACATTGTTCCTCTTTTTAAGGCCTCATGCACACTGGATGTTATACAAAATGACAGTAATGTTTTCTGTAGCAAGCTGTAGCTGTAAATTGAGTTTTGCAATAGCGTTTTTTTTAGTTTATGGCTCAAAACTGATGATAAATAGCCAAGTTTTTAAGCTTTTATCAGAGTTGGAGCAATTTTACAGCTAAGAAACTCCTCTAATGCCGCGTACAGAAGGTCGTTTTTTGTGATAAAAAGACGTTTTGAATTATGAAATAAAACACCGTTTTTAAACTTAATTTTCAAAAACGACGTTGCCTACACACCATCGTTTTTTAAAATGCTCTAGCAAAGCGCGGTTACGTTCAGCACGTACGACGGCACTCCTTTCCATTGAAGCTAGCTTCATAACTTGCTTCTGTGCATGCGCGGGTTTAAAAACGTTGTTTTGCCCACACACTATCATTTTCATTGACACAAAAAACAACGTTTTGAAAAACGACACAAAAAATTCGAGCATGTTCGAAATTTTTTTTTGTCGTTTTTCAGAAAGCATAAAACAACGTTTTCCCCACACACGGTCATTTTAAATGACGTTTTCAAAAAGTCGTTTTTTTTTTCATCACAAAAAACGACCGTCTGTACGCGGCATAAAGGACGGGTTCACACTTGTCCTACAAACGCACCGACATTAGGAGCTCATGACGTGTGATAATCAATGTTTCCCTACGAGAGCTGTCTTAACTGGGCCGACACAAGTCGGTCCGACTTTGAAAATGCTCCCTTGTACTACTTTGGTCCGACTTTGATCCTACTTCAGCCTATTGAATATCATTGAAGTTGGATCAAAGTAGGGTCCTTGTCCTTACCATCCGACTTTGGACATCCGACATGGTGATTACAGCAGCAGTAAAAGGAATTTATCTCACTGGGATTGTTTTGATTGGTCTAAGGACAAGTCAGACTATCACAAAGTCGGACCAAAATAGTATCCTGTTCATGAAAGTTGGATGGATGTAGGACCAATGTAGGACCGATGTCGCAGAGCAAAGTAGGATGAAAGTCAGATAAATGTTGTCGTATCAGTGTGAACCCGGCTTTAAACCTACCAGTTCTGGGGATTTTTTCCAGCCCCTGCCAAAAAACGCTGATAACAGCCTATGTGTGCATGGACACATGGGATAACATTCTGGGTAATGTACAGGCTGCAGAAAAAACACCTGAAGCCAAAAACAGCAGCTGTAAAAACGTCCACTGTGCACGAGGCCTAAAACAATGGTCTTTTTCCAGAGCACTAGTTTTTTCAATGCATCACAAACAATTCTTCTGGTGGTTGTGACTGCAATCTTTCTTGGTCTACCTGATCTTGGCTTGGTATCAAGAAATCCCTGAATTTTCCACTTAAATGATTGAACAGTACTGACTGGCATATTCAAGGCTTTGTATATTTTCTTATATCCTTTTCCATCTTTTTAACGTTCCATTACCTTGTTACGCAGTTCCTTCTGACAGTTCTTTTCTGCTCCCCTTGGCACGGTATCTAGCCTTCTCAGTGCATCCATGTGAAAGCCAACTCATTGACTATTTATACACAGACACCAATTCAATTTTTAAAAGCCACAAATGTGGGAAATTAACCTTTTAATTGTCATTTTAACCTGTGAGTGTCACCTTGTTTGTACCATAGCAAAACATGCCAAGGTATGTCAACGTTTGATCAGAGCCATTTGGGTGATTTCTTTTATGATTTAAAAAGGAGCCAAACTACGATGTAATAGGCTTCATATGATCATTAACCTTAAATATGGCATGAACAGTCATGGTTTCAATACAAATGGCAAAACTACGATTTCTGCAAGGTATGCAAACATTTGAGCACAACTGCATACTGTTAAGCTTATGTTTTTTGGAGCAAGGTCAATTTTTCAATTAAACCTAAACGCAAACCATTAAGACAAGCTAATAACCGTATTGAATGATGCTTTAAACTCTAGAAGCTCTTAAGTATAGAACATTGGTTTTTAGAAAGCTTGTCACCAAATGAGCTGAATTTTTCACTTTCGTGGGGAGGGGGATGCAAAGTATAACATATACAATTTGAGGCACAATTTCTATTTTCATTTAATTAAAAAAAATCACCTTTCCTTTTCAATCTGCAGTGCCGTAGTTTTCTGTAAAATGCAATATGGCAACCTAGAGGCGTTTTGTACACTATGCACAGAATACTCCCACAGAAATGTAATTTCCTGCTTGTGTGATTGGCTTACTGATTTTCCCAAGAGTCTGCACAAAGAAAATATTTTTTTGCCATTCCCTATAACACAAACATTTTTTAGTGAGATGCTCCCCAAGGGAAATCGCATCTAAAGGGATGAAAAGCCTCACTAGAACCCTGCAAGTGCAGCAGCTGATTCATAATTCTATCATTCCCATACACATTCATTTTGCACATAGACACAGAGAAACCGCTATTTCTTCAGAATAACGAGGTAGAAATTTGCAACAAGGTTTGTTAAAATCCCTAGAGGGAAATGTTTTTTTTTTTTCAACAACCATGGAGCTGCTCTATACTAGAATAGGAATAGTTGGAGGTCAGGGGGGAGGCATTAGTGAAAGCTGAGTGGGGCTGAGAAAACAAATCCCCCAATTGTCAGCACTGGAGCAGTGTTTGACAGTGTGAACATCAGAAATGTAGAGTCTGTGCGACAGCCTAATTTTAATACTTCCCTTCAAAAGATAAGATGGCAATTAAAGCAGAGGTACACACAAAAATGGATCCTCCGCTTTTCAGGACCCTCTCTCCCCTCCGGTGTCACATTTGGCACCTTTAATACAGGTATTTGCCCCCACGTCCGGGCATAGACCCCCGCTGTTTTTTTTTTCTTAGGCAGACCTCTGCTTTAAGTCTAGGGCTGGGTTCACACCTTCCGACAGATGCGGCTCGTAGCAGGTGTCCGGTGCATCCCTGTTTCAGGAATGAATCGGGCCTGAATTTATGCCTGAATTCGGCCCTGAAACCGAGCCAAAGACACACAGCGTTCTTGTGCAGGCCGCTCCGCAGCAGCAATAGAGTGAACCGGCTCCATAGAGAGCCTGTCGCAATCTCTTGTCATGCAAATTGGATGTGGAGAAACCCACATCCAATCTGGTATCGTACGAGGAAAATTTCCGTGCTTGTCTGATCGAATAATATCAGATGACTTGTGATCTGCTCTCGAAAGCTCTGTACTAATGATCCGATTATCGTACGATTCTTCCTCGAACGACAGTTTTCAGACGATATTCGAATTGTGTGTACGGGCTATAAGGCTTTGTTCCCAGTCTTTTGAATCCCTCACATTTAACAAGGCTTAGAAACAAATGTGGTGTGTGATGGGATTTTTTTTACGGGATAAGAGTTTCCCTTTTCTTGAAAGATTTCAGAGTTCTTGCAAGTAAACTAGCTGTTTGTCTTTTTTTTTTTTTTGTTTGTTTCATTCCTTTGGCCTGCTTTTAATTCTAATTTGCTGTTTTCATGTGGCATGAACTTTTAAACAACTTTCTAATCTTTTGTTCGATAATTGTAGGTTAAAAAGCCAGCATTTTAAAAATTGTTCTCTGGTTATGCAAATTAAAGTGTTAACATTTTACTGCTGTTGCCCAACTGTGTGGGTTCCAAAAAGGATTCCATACCTGAGTTAATTTATCTGGTGATTGCGTCCTATATTAGACTACTCCACACAAGCAGACTACTCCACACAAGCCCCCCCCCCTTTTTTTACTGCAAAAAGAGCAATAAAATGCTAATACTCCTAAACACTGCCAAAACGCTACTACAAAAAGCTTTTACCAGCGTTCCTTACCTAGTGATTTTTCCAGCATTTTTTTTACTTCAAGTGCATGGAGCCTAAAGCTATAAGTGAAATTTAGGAATGTCTTTGTATGTGTCCTATAATCAATTTCACACCAGTACTTGAAGGGAGAGCCAGCAGTTTAGATTTGGAACATGCTTACACTATATCCCTTTTAGTCACCATGCAGTGTGGCAGGGGTGTAGGAATAAAAAAGCTATTTATTCACGCACATGTATTTTAACTGTATCACTTGAGTTGGGAGGAAACTGAAAGAACTTCAAAGAAAGGAAAAGGGAGAGGTAGACACCATCAACCACATTTTAAGTAAAGTGTATCTTTATCATATCTGATTAAAAAAGGCAACATTGTGTAGTAATGTCTCTTAGGACAATTATGTTGAGCACCTTACAGACTCCCTTTTTAGAGCCCTTTCACACTGCCAATGCCTGAAAAACGCTGGTAAAGCAAATGCTAAAACTACCGCTTTACCAGTGTTTTTTTGAGCACTAGCCGAATAAATGGTTAAAAGCGTCTACAAAGCGAAACTGCCAAGGCACTTTGCAGGCGCTTCCCATTGATTTTAGTGGGAAGGGGCTCTTTAGGAGTGGTGTATTTACCGCTGCAAAGAAGCTGCTTGCAGGACTTTTTTTGACGCCCTGCCAGTGTGAAAACACTCTGGCTTTCACATTGGGATTGCAGATGATGCTTCTTTCAGGTGCTTTACAGGCACTATTTTTGGCGCTAAAGCGCATGAAAAACGCCCCAGTGTGAAAGGGGTCTTAAGGAGAAGTTCAGACAGTCTAGGTAAAATGGAGAAATGTTTGCTCAGAGCTTTGGAAGTTGTATTGCCAGGCGAATAAACTGTAAATGATAAATACTTTTTGCTATTCCCTTCCACAGAGTGACAGGATGTTTTGTTCATGAAATATTAAATTATCTCACCTTCTTTTTTTTGTCTCTTTTCTGTGTCCTTTCTTTCTTTATCACCTTCCTTCCCTTTCTGTCTTTCCTTTTTGCAGTTCCTGGATTTCCCTACCCTACAGCTGCAGCAGCTGCTACTACGGCAGCTGCCTTTCGAGGGGCACATTTGAGGGGTCGAGGGAGGACGGTATATGGTGCAGTACGGGCAATGCAACCTACTGCTATACCAACCTACCCTGGGTAAGTAGAAGGCATACAAAGAATAGGAATCTAATGAAGAAAATGGGAAAGAATTATAATTCTAGTCACTAGCTGTATAGCCAGAAACACTTAAAAATGTATTTAAAAAAAAGTTACCCAGTAGATGTGAAAAGATTTTTAAAATTTAGATTTTTAAACTATTACGTTTTTTTTTGCCATAGTTTGTCATTTATCAATATTTAAGACACATTGAAAATTTTAGCACCTTTACTGCACCATATTGTGCTACTTTAAATCTATATTCAGAATGTCATAAGACACACCCACAAACATGCAGGCACATATGTGCATTTTATATAATGTATGTAACCATAATGCATATTTACCATAGATTAGTTGCATACAATTAAGTACCAACTCAAGCCACGTTTTTTTTTTTTCCTCAGTGTGAATAGAGTGGGAAAGAGTTGCCAATTTCTGTTTTTAATATCTGTTTGTAAACCTGTTCAGTAGATTCTCTTAATTTCTTTCCATGTGACATGACAAGGAATGGGATTGTCAATCGGACAGGAAAGCTCAGACCATATAAAAACATTGTTCTCATCCTTTGTTTTACAAATGTATATGTTACGGGTCTGTGTTCCCATTGGAGAATGTCCTGACAGGAAGCAAATAGAATTTTTCCCTATTAGGGGCACAGACTGAAAAAATCTGACAGAGGCTCTCGCGCTTCCCCACTCTATACAAAAGAAAATAAGATTTGACCGAAGGTGGGCCTTAAATAGTTGTGAAGTTATTGTAGCAAGGTGAAAGCATAGAAAGAAAAGATTGCATCATTTTATTGTAAAAAATATTAGTATTACCTTTTAAAACGCAAATTTCTATTAGAATATTACATTTTTTTAGCGTAATTTCCATTTTTCCATTCAGAGGGTATTGTAAAATATTATATCCCTCTTGACAATGGCCTTAAATCAGATATGTTTACTGAGTGAAATCAAGTTTAGAGCAGGGCCCAGATGGAGGAAATTAGGGGCAAGACTGGTTTGCGGGAGCGGGGAGGAGGCTGTTTGAGCTTGTCAGTAACTGCACTTGTGTGTTTTTGTGTGACCAGTCATAGCTGACACGCATGAAATTTGGCCTCATACATAACTGGGTGAGCAAACTTGCGGGATGTATGAATAACCATAAGTGAAATTTGGCCTCGTTTTAACTATCTACTTCCAGTTTCTTGATAAACAAAGTTGTTTTATATATTCAATAAGTTATATAGATTAAAACCATGACATAACCTGAAAGCAGCAACTGTTTTGCAAGTTTTTACAAATATATGTAAACGTATTACTTTAGTTTAAATGTAAAGGGTATATACCTCCACGTATGGGCCATTTTAAAGAACTCTGGTAACTTGCATTTTTCATTAGGCCTGAGAAACCTATTGGCCCATACCCGTTGATGGTGTTGGAGCTCCGTTTTATGGTTCCTTAGCACATGCAATGGGTCACATGGAATAATGACAATGCACTAGTGTGAGTTTTTTTTTCCTCAATGAAAGAAAATTTGACCTCTGAGCCTATGCATACTGTAATGTGATTTACAATATTTAATCCGAAATAGGGGATACAGTACTCTATTGAATCTTTTTTTTTTGAAAAAAATGTTTAAACAACTATTGCATCAAGCAGAAATGGCCTACAGGATATTATGGAATTTACCAAATCCAACCTGACATATTCTAACATAATGCCTGCAAAAAACATAAAGCACTCCAGTGTTTGTGGTTGGGGAGAAGCAAAAGAGGAAGAAACTGAATGAAAAAATGAAATGCCCCATTTCTACTTAGAACAAAATTTGTGAATGACACGTATTTGGAACACACATTTGTCAAATTAGCAGTTAACAGGGTTCTAAACTGAAGACATTTTCCCATCTAAAGCGTGACCAGCTTTATGCAAGTTCCAGAGCAGTAAACATTTTTTTTATTCTGAATCTGTTCCCCAGCTATCATTTTAATAGCACCCTTTTGAAAGCTGAGTGCATGGAGAAGGTACCAATGACTACAGTCCACACTGATTGCTTTTGGTAATCTCACCAGTGGCATCCCTTCATGATGTAGTATGTGTGTGTGTCCTGGATAGCAATTAAAAACCCATTCATCAATCTATCCAAAATGATGTATCGTTTCGATGACCCAACATTTTAATGAGCACTAAGGCGAAAGAAACTCTTGCATCTTGGTAACTTTCAAAACAATGGGAAGACTTTTTTTATGTTTTAGTATTTTTAAAATGCATTTTAGTAAAACCATGCAATTCAGCTGCTTGCAAGACATTAACCTATAGGTACATGCTTTTTTTCTGAAGTTACTGTATTTAATCTGTAGTCAAGAACAATTTTCAAGTCTAATTTCATGTGCAATAATGCAGTGATCATCTTGCTGTATGAAAATGTCTAGCGTTAGTTTAGCTGATGTTGACAACTGTAGCTAGTGAGGTGTTTAAGAGGATATTCATACATCTCTCTTGCCTGCTTATGATTTTTATGGCATGGTGCATGCAGCTGCTGTTAATAACCGGAATGTGTTTTTTTTTTTTTGTTTGTTTTTTATTATCATTTTATCCCCCCCCCTTCCTGGTGTGATTCTATAGTGTGCTATATCAGGATGGATTTTATGGCACAGAATTATATGTAAGTATGCAATGAAGACCTTAAAATTCAAAATATATATAAAAATCCCTAATTTATATTTTAATATCCAATCAATTCTAATTCAGTCCTGCTTCCCACTTCCCAATTCCTCTTTGCCCATGCAAGCCAGCCTTAATTCCCATCCATGTCACATCCATTATTACACTCTATTATTTCTCATTATTGTGCCTTAAAATTTTTTCAATCAGTTTATATTTTTCTCATTTGATTTTTGTTTTGTTTATAACATCAGTTGTGTTGTGTCTGGGAATGCAGGCATGCTGTTTTTAAACACACTGCTCTGGCCGCTGGAATGATAGAATTCAAGGTGGTGTCATTGTGGTGGCAGTAGGTAGATCTTGGCCTTCTTGGGGATGTTTAGTAATGCATGCAATGGTGTTGGTCGCCTCCCCGCTGCTATCATATACTCAGGCTCCAACCTAACTAACCTTGTTGGGGGGGGGGGGGGGGTGTTAACTTGACCTACCAGAACAGACTGAAATTCTAGCTCAGGTAAAAAGTTTTTTTTTTTTTTTTGGGGTCCCTAGTGCTTACAAGTAGATTTGTATATTTTCCCAAGGGGTGACCACCTGTCACGCCCACAGCCCATTTCTTTCCTTTCTATTTACCTACCCGGCTCTGTCTTTTTCTTCCCTCTTCTTTTCTTTTCATGTTTGGTTCCTCTCTACATATTTACCTTCACCTTTCTAAGCTTTGCTTTCCCCACTGTACTCCTGACTCCTGTGGCTTCTCATTCAGGGGGTGAAGAAGGCTATGCTAGAATCTCAAACTCTGTAAACCGCATGCTAAGAAATACCGTAAAATTTGGTGCACCACAGGCTGGCTTGCTCCTCCCTAGTAACTGGGAATCCAGGAGGGGCATTGAGTGACTGGGAAGAGGGGTAGGGTTTTATTTTTGTCTAATCATTTTCTCTCCGCAGGCTTCTCATGTTGATCATTTGCATATCTTTTTGGTTCTTTTTTACATCTGGGGTTTCAATATTGTTTTTGTTCTGTTATAGACTAGTCTTACAGGAACCAATCTTAAACCCTAAGCTACCTCAGGTAGGCGCCCTCTCACATGGCCTCCTCCCCCTTATTCCAACCAATCAGAGTGCAGATTGCTGTGAACCAAGATTTAAATTACTAACCCATAATTAACACCTTGTTGGAGAAGGGAACAGAGCCCACTTTCCTGAAAAGACTCTTCAGATTTGTATTTAGAATTATATGTTCGAAAGTTAAGATTTATGTGATTTCGAAAAGCAAAACGCTGACATCTGAAATAACTCACAGCAAAGTTGGAGAACTAGTGCAAGAATTCAGATCTCTGGTTTCTTTGCATCATTTATATGAAGTGCATGAGAGGGGGGAATATGCACATTGAATTAACATAGATTGGAACATAATAAACTGGAGGGAGATCTACATATCTGGTAGTTAGAGTAAATGCTATTTTTATTTTTTATTCAAGGTTGTCGTTTATTATGTGAGATGTCCTTTTTTTTATTATTTTATGTATTTCATGAAATGTAAATACTGTTAAAAAAAAAATGTGACCAAGGCAATTTTAGCCTGGTGGGCTAATCATCCCTTGCATTCCATTTGTTTTGAAATTGCAAACTGTGAAATCGTCCTGAATATTTTTTTCCGGTCTACCTGGGGGTTTTGTGTTGCACTTTGTTTCTAGCTTAAAAACATTCTCCATACTGTAAGTTAAAAAAAAAAATTCTGTATTAAATTCAATTTTAAAATCAGCCCAATGCAGTTATGACCACTTCACTTGTGCATACCCTGTCACCAAGCAATATAATGGTTGTGGCATCTACCAAAAAAGTCAGTACTAGGTAGATTGACACTTTAAAAACACAATTTGTTTTTCTTGTTGGAAGGCCATTTTAGTAAAGGAACCTGCATAGCAATACACCCACAGTCAGCAGATAATCAGGTGCAATGTATAGTTCCTGAAGTCTCTTAGGATAGCTGTCTGTTCATACCTCGTACGGGCAGGCAGTTTGCTGGAAGAAAGAAGATCAGTCGACTACAAGGATGCTCAAGTGTCCTCGCAACTCATTGAAAACTACACGCTGTCAGCTGCAATGTCTGACAGTACTTGCAGGCATTCATTCACAGGAAACTGTAAATGAATCCTGCTGACGTGTGAGTTAAGCTGTGTGGGCTGTTTTCAAATGGTCACAGTGAAGCCTCGTACACACGACCGGTTTTTCCGGCAGGGAGACTGCCAGGAGAGCATTTGGCTGGGAATCCCGGCCGTGTGTATGCTCCCTAGCGGTTTTCCAATCAGGAAAACGGACAAGAATCCCGACAGGAATATAGAGAACCCCTGCGTCGGGATTCCCAGCAGAGTGTTTCCTGCCGAGAAAACAAGTCGTCTGTATACTTACCTGTCCCAGGTAAACCCGCGCATTATCCTTTAAATACCAGCAGAATGTTAACACAAAAAGAGAAATGGGTATGTCACAACTTGACAACTTTACATTTTCTGCTGCCCTGCAACATACATTTCAGACTAGCCTACCTTTTTACATGCCAGTTAAACTTTGAGTAGCTGAAAACTGATTTCCTTCATTGCCTCCCTCCCTGCACCTGCTTTTCTCTACTACTTGTATTTCTATTAACATGCCTTTCTTCATTTCACTGCTGTCATGACTTGCAGCCTTTCTGTGATCTCTATTTTCACAAGTAATCCGTTTTCCTCTTTGCTGTTGGGGGCTTTATTACACTGTTAAAACAGGATGTCAATATTTTTGGCTGAAGCCGGAAATCCTTGCCATTTTCTTAAAGAGGAAGTAAACCCTGATGGGTTTTACTTTTTTCCCCCTGCAAAGTAAAAGCATAATGGGCTAGTATGATGTCGCTCTCATGCATGCAGTAGACGTCAGTTACGGCACTTGCTAGTACAAAAACAGCATGGCGGTACGTTTATGGTAGTTTATATGGTAATTATCGTCTAAACCATGCAGATTTAGGTGATATTTGCAGTACCTACATGTAAGCCTTATTATAGGCTTACCTGTAGGACAAGTGGTGCAACTAGGTTTAAAACCACTTTAAGACCCTGATTAATTTAAATGTTACTGTAAATAAATACAGCCGATGTTCCTTCCTTCAGTCTGTAACCCTTGACATTTTTTGATTGTCTATAATCATAATAATCTCTATAAATCACTGATATATTCTGATTTAGCTGAACAGTGATTATATTTTACATAGTACAAAAGCACTTGTGTTACATGTGTATTGCCCAAAATCCCAAATTTTGGGTAAATTGGGATTCAGACAAATTTAAAAATGAGGAAGGATACATTGTGGTGGTGTAAGTTAGGTTTGCTAAAGACATGAAATGTTTTTTCCCTTAACCTGTTCAGCTCCCAGGGCATTTTTTCTTTTGCATACATGTAAAAATCATAATTTCTGGCAATAAAATTACTTAAACCCCCAGAACATATATTTGCTGAAAGCGCAGGCCCTGTAGAATAAAAAGATGCAAATTTTTATGTCGCACAAATATTCAGGAAAAGTATAATTAAATACATGCAAAAACACACAATATAATACCCGTTTTGGGTTAAAATTTAAAAGACGAGATTGCATTGAGTAAATTAAATACCAAACATTCCATGTCTTAAAATTGCATGCACCTGCGAAAATTGCCAAAAACTTATGGTGCCCAAAAAATGTCATCGGTGATGCTTTAAAATCCTTTACAGCTCATCAGTTTAGGGTTAACTATTGGCTCTTATGCTAGCATTGTTTTCACTCTGACGTTCGTGGCAATGTCGCATGTATAGTGCGACCACAGTTTACATACACGTTCACATGACACTACCCAAATAAAATTTGAAATGTTTTCCTCCCCAAAAATAGAGCTTTCTTTTGGTGGCATACTTATAC
This sequence comes from Rana temporaria, assembly GCF_905171775.1. Classification (NCBI taxonomy): domain Eukaryota; kingdom Metazoa; phylum Chordata; class Amphibia; order Anura; family Ranidae; genus Rana; species Rana temporaria. Next base: position 95,071,594 of record NC_053495.1, read on the forward strand.
AATCTGACACCTTGCAAGAGGGAACCAGGGACACTAATACAGTGATCAGTGCTAAAAATATGCACAGTCACTGTACTAATGACACTGGTTAGGAAGGGGTTAAACATCTAGGATGATCAAAGGGTGAACTGTGTGCCTAGCCAGTGTTTTTGTGTAGTGTGCCGCTTTCACTAGGGGAAATCTGTTTTCTCAGTACCACCAGTCTTGGTTCAATCTCTCGTCAACTCCCGGATTGACTTTAACAGCATTGTGTATTTGGGTATGCCTCTAAAATGGCTGAGGAAAATCCAGCTCGTCCAGAACCAGGCCGCTAGACTAATCTCTGGCCTAAATAGGCGGGAGCATATTACCCCTACCCTGCGATCACTGCACTGGCTCACTGTGGTAGATTGCGTTGAGTTTAAGGCTTTTTGTCTCGCCTATCGCGCTTATCATGGGACGGGCCCGCAATATCTGAATTCCTTGATAACGCGATATGCTCCTGCACGAGCACTCAGATCACTAACAGCTGGTCTTGTCACTTGCACATCTGCCCGTTTGCTTACCTTTGGGGGCAGACTCTTTTCTGTAAGAGCAACGGCTCTATGGAATAGTCTCCCTGTTTCCATTCAGTCTCTCCCCTCTATTATGGCCTTTCGTAAAAGGCTAAAAACTTGTTTTTTTGAGAAAAAGCAGGCCGAGTCATGTTAGTTCTCCCTGTTGTTCCCTGGTGATCTGTTTTTTTTTAGTTTTTTTTTTTTTTGCTCTCCTTTTTTCTTTTCCTTCTATTTCTTTCCCTCCCTGACTTGATTTCTCTATTTCCAGTTATGTTTTCTGCGCTTAGACACTGCCCTGACGGGTCAGTATTTGGCGCATTATAAATCTATTAAATCAATCAATCAATAAAGAGATTGATTCTATTCCCTGCTTTGCAGAGACACAGAATACACCCCCCCCCCCCCCTGTCGGAACTGAGGTATGTTTTGTTTTCTGACAATTAGAAGGTGCTGGAGGACATTGAGTCCTCTACACCTGTTGAATCGACTTCTGCTGTGAATTGTCATAGCAGAGATGCCAGTGCAGGATCGCGTGTGTATGCGTGTGATCCTACAGCCAGCTGCAGTCCTGTATCAGTTAGTGCTATAGATCGGTCAGGAAGTGCTTAAAGAATCCACACTTTAAAAGTACTAGGTATGTCCAATGTGCTAAACTGGTTAAGGTGAAGACTTTGGCATTTAAAGTGTTTACATATTAACAAGGAAAAAAATTGCTTTAATACAAGTCCCTGCTGCCAGACAATTATGGGTAGAGAGGTGTTATAGTTTTAGTTTCTGGTATTTAACTTTTTAAAGTCATTTCTACACGTGCCTGCAGCTGCAGAAATCATGATCTTTATACAGCCTGTTAAGGGTCTGTATATGCATGTAGGTGCGCTTCCCTAAAATTGATAAATAATGAAAATATAACGACAAATTAATTGCATCAAATCGGCAAGTAATTGTCATGAAATTCTGCTTAAAGTTCAATGGCCCCTCTCGTTGCCTTATTTAGGTATATGACTCGCCCCTAAGTATGATGGGTTATACCGACCCAACTCCCCCCCCCCCCCCCCCCCTCTCTCTCTTTAGGAAACTTACCGACGTGCTCTCATCCTGGTCTCACTTCCCGTTTATCTTGGTTTCACAGGATCTCTGTAGTTCATATGACCTATCTTCTGAAATTGTTATATTTCTTCCGAGTGCTACCTGTCCAGATTGCCTCGTACATACTGCGAATACACCAATGCAAACTCTTGAACTTTAGCTGGGGTCGTACTCGTCCCAGAATCAATAAACAGGTCTTATACGTTCGTAGGATCAATATGGGATTTTTGGTTCCCGAACTCCAAGCATATTACATTGCAGTAAACATATCCCCATTTTCACATCTACATGACATGGTCGAATCCCATCCTATTTATTCTCTCCCCGGCCCCCCCCCCCCCCGACATCTCTCGACTGGGTTCGGGCCGTGTTTGACACTCTCTTCGCCTGTGGGACTTCAATTTTCAGCGGGCTTAATATCTCCCCATTTACTCTTGCTACGTTGTATTCACTGCCCACTATTTCCCCCCGGCTGTGAAAATTCTAAACAATTCTTATGATGGATAGATAATGGCTTCACGGACATCTATTTTCTGTTTACCCCAACAAGAATACTAACTTTTGACACTCAAGCCTCGCACACACAATCGGATTTTCAGACAAAAAATGTGTGAAGGCAGGGTTTTGTTGGATAATACAACAGTTTGTACGCTCCATCGGACAATTGTCAGATTTTCCGACCACAAATGTTTTATGGCATGCTTTCAAATTTTCCGACAACAAACGTGTCTTGGATTATCCAGTTGTGTGTACACAAGTCCGTTTGAAAAAAATCCAAAGTACAAACACGCATGCTATGAACTAATGCTAACCGTAGCACAACATTAGCAGAAGTTGCCCAAAGGTGGCGTCAAAGAGCTGAAAAACACGTAATTTTGTGTATGTTGGCTGAAAAAGTTCATTCTGTATGCATACCAATTTCACGGCCAACGTCCTTTGCACAAAATTCCATGGATTTGTTTGATGGAAATCCGATCGTGTGTACGAGGCTTTAGATCTTCCCACGATATCCCCTTACGGGAACATTAGTTACCTACAAATTAGACACTTCCTCCAACAACTCATAAGGGTCCAACCCACCCCATACACATTGACTTCCTTTGAAAGCCTCTGCAGGGCAAAACCTCATTCCCAGTGATTAATATCCTTGCTTTATTCATCAATTATCTCCTCCCAAAAACCACCACTGAAACCGTATTATCTTCAGTGGGAGAGGGACTTGGGAAGACAGTTGGATCCAGAGGACTTGCAGGTCATGACAATGGCACTTACCAAGAGCTCTAGGCATGTTCTCAATGCCTACAAGGTGTTCTATAGATGGTAACAGATTAGCTCGTTTTAGCCCACCCTATTCCGCTTTGTTTTAGGGGTTGCTCACAAGAGGGAACCATGGCACACATTTGGTGGGCTTGATGGACATTTATAGGTTGGACTTGTGTCTTTTTTTTTTTTTTCAATCTCCCTTACTATGCAACTATGTCCTAAGGTCTGTAGACTATGGATCAGGGTTATACCGTTCTTCATAATATGTTTCATTCCAATCTTAAGAGAGACCCCTATGAAGCCCTTCTTTGTAAACCTATCCCAGAACTCCTTCGTCCGGAACGCCAATTGGCTCGGCACCTTTTTAGGTTGGCTATTGTGAGGGCATGGAAAACTTCTGTGCTTGGTTTTGAAAGCGGTTAAAAACCGTATGAGTAACAAACTGGCGGCCCTAGCCTCTGACGCAATACATTTCTTGGAGTTTGGCAGCCATGGGTAACATACAACTAACCCTCCAGGTCCAACAATATATTTCTTTCAAATTAATATCTTCCAGGCCCTGATGGACTCTCTCTCTCCCCCATTTCTTTTTTTCTCTTTTCCTCTTGCTTTTCAATTCTTGATTCAACATTTTTCTTTCTCTGTAGGATTCTCTCAAACACCTAATTTCCTGGAGTCGGTTTAGTCAAGATGATAACATAACTTATATACAGTCAATACATGTATATATGCCCTTTTTTTCGCTTGGGGCTTCCAAGTTTTTGCTCTTCTTACAGTACAATTAGGGGCACCAAATGCTCTAATTTGCAGCTTACAGACACTGTTTCCATTTTGATTGGAGAATAATGTACAATGCATATCGTATCCCTCTGTTGGGATCCCTTTCTTTGTTTGATATAACCATCACACTACTGTTGAATTCATTTTTCTACCAATAAAATAATTTTGTAAATAGACTCTCTGCTCAAATCAGTGAGTACAAATTGTGCTCCAATTACACAATGAGGGTTGAGTAGTAAAGGCAAATATACTGTGCACTGCTAGTGCTGTTGCTCTAGATACGAGAGAAAGCTCTCAAATAAGGGGAAGCTCTGCTGATTTCTATCCAATCATGTGCAAGCACAAATGCCGTTTTTGTTTCTCCCCTTGTGATTATGTTTTCTTTACAAAGTGAAGTGTTACCTTAACCACTTGCTTACTGGGCACATAAACCCCCTTCGTGCCCAGGCGAAATTTCAGCTTCCGGCACTGCGTCGCTTTAACTGACATTTGCGCGGTCGTGCGACGTGGCTCCCAAACAAAATCGACGTCCTTTTTTCCCCACAAATAGAGCTTTATTTTGGTGGTATTTGATCACCTTTTTTTTTTTTTTTTGCGCTATAAACAAAAAAAGCGACAATTTTAAAAATATATATATATTTTTTACTTGTTGCTATAATAAATATCCCAATTTTTTTTAAAAAATTAAGGCTGATACGTATTTTTCGACGTATTTTTGTAAAAAAAAATCGCAATAAGCGACTGGTTTGCGCAAAAGTTATAGCGCCTACAAAATGGGGAACAGAATTATGATTTTTTTTTCACTAGTAATGGCGATCTGCGATTTTTATTGGGACTGCGATATTGCGGCGGACGTATCGGACACTTTTGACACATTTGGGACCAATCACATTTATACAGCGATTAGTGCTATAAAAATGCACTAATTACTGTATAAATGTGACTGGCAGGGAAGGGGTTAACACTAGGGGGTGAGGAAGGGGTTAAATGTGTATCCTGGGTGTGTTCTAACTGTGTGGGGGGAGGGGGGTGACTGGGGGAGGTGACCGATGATGTGTCTCTATGTACAAGGGACACAGATCGGTCTCCTCTCCTCTGACAGCACGTGGAGCTCTGTGTTTACACACTGAGCTCCATGTCCCTGCTGTGTTACCGACAATCACGTGTACACGGCGGACATTGCGGCCGCCAGGTACACGCATCGGCTCTTCAGCGATGCGTCGGGACAGTGTTTACCTGCTGCGTGCCCCCCAGAGGCGCGCGGGTAATGCACTTTAAATGACGTCCACTTGCCACTTGAGAGCCGCGCTGTTGACGTCTTTTGTCAATAGCGCGGGTCTCAAGTGGTTAATTACGAAGTTCTGGAGCACTTGCAGTACACAGTATATTGCCTTTGATAAATCAACCCCAATATTTGAACCAAAAATGTCCATGCAAATCTTCAAACTGTGAAGTGAAAAGGCAGGTAAGTGTTTTCATCATGTCCTCCACCACAAGTTACACAGCCTTTTACCTGATCCCCTAATTTAAAAAGAGATTAGTAGATCTCTGGAAGGGCAGCCTGCTTTCGTCAATAATAGGGGGTCTATCCACAAGATGGCATTCTTTCTAGTGGACTCCGAGTTCCTTTGCCTAGTGTTACAGCACATGAACAATTTAAGTCCCTCCCTTACCCTTGTTTTTTTTTTTTTTTTTCAATTTGCATTCTGCTTAGACCCATATTTTGATGGGTCACCTAATATGTATATTTTTAAACTATACAGCCCTCAATAGATTTGCATGTAGTTATATTGGTTGCTATGGTTACAGGGCATCCGGGGTCCATAAAAACTGGTATGGACATCGCCGGTCATGCTGCAATCCCCTGACAATGTTCTCTGGTAAAAAAAACACTTGCTTACTGGGCACAAAAACATTGGGACAGGGCTAAAGGGTTTTTATCACGTGTCCACATTGTAAGTCTGTTGCTAAATAGATATGTATGGCGCTTTTACTCTGTGGGGCTCCTGCTCTTAAAATCTGGGAGGATTATTTGAGTTTAGCTGGTGGTTCTGTGTGGATCAACCCTCTTGTGCACATTACGGGCCAATGTGGGCTGACCTCCTGGTCTACTAAAAAGGTGCTTCATGATCTATTTGCTTAAGTTAGAGATTTTGGTAAGAGGCTACCTAACTTGTGGTAATAAACACCTGATGAGATGACGTACCTGCCTGATTCACTTCACAGTTTTAATAGAGCACAAGTCGTACTCTGGTGTAAGGACAGTGTAGGGTCTATACTTTTTATCATAGGTGTATTTTAAATGATAGACATATCAACCAAATATCCAGAAAAAACCCATACAACAAATGCTATAAATTTAAGTTGCAATGAATAAAATAAGTATTTGATCCCCAAGCAAAACGTCACTTTGTGGATAAACCATTGCTGGCAAGCACAGCAAAATAAGTTTCTTGTAGTTTGTGACCAGGTTTGCACACCTCTCACAAGGGTTTTGGTCTACTCTTCTTTACAGATCTTCTCTAAGTCCTTAAGGTTTCTTGGCAACTCAAAGTTTTAACGCCCTCCATAAATTTTCTGTAGGATTGAATGGGCGGGACAAGTGCCGTCAGATTACATACAGGAGAATCTCCTGTTGGCAGCCTCTGTAAAAGGAAGTCCCGTCTCCTGGGATAGCATTGAACGACTGTTCTGTCCACCATAGGAGGCGGGACTTTGTATTAAAGAGGCTGCCAAGTAAACAGGAGATTCTCCTGTATGTAATCTGTTAGCACTCGTCCCGCCCCCCCGTCCCCTCCGAGGCTGCAGATGGGCATCTGTGTCAATGGCAAGGCTGCATTCAAAGGTTGCATTCGTGGCAACGGTGAGGCTGTAGATTGGCACTGGCCCTTATGCTTCACAGTTCTTTATTTAAAATGTATGTTTTTTTCCTGAAACATCCCTCGTAAAATGAAGGTGCGTGTTATACGCCGATAAATATGGTATATCCAAATAACATGATCAAGCTTATCCTTAGACTCTTCACCACGAACAGCAACAAAGGCAAAATAATTATTGTTGCGCAGTAATAGTTCATTTGCATCTAATTTTAATGGTTCAAAAAATGTCAGGCAAAATAGTCGGCCCTTACGCATGTTCACTTCATCAAATCTGGCCCTCTTTGAAAAAAGTTTGGACACCCCTGATTTAGATGTTTGTTGGCATGACTGTAAATGTGCCTTTTGGAACGGGACTTGCCATGTTTGAAGGAAGAAAAATGCTGACTATGACACTAAAAACACCATCCCTACAGTCAAGCACAGAGGCGGAAACATTATGTTTTGGGGCTGTTTCTAGCATGACGATTACCCAAAACCTACTGGCAACAAAGGAGTGGCTAAAGAAGAAGCACATTAAGGTCATGGAGTGGCCTAGCCAGTCTCCAGACCTTAATCCTATAGAAAACATGGAGGGAGCTGAAACTTTGAGTTGCCAATCCACAGCCAAGAAACCTTAAGGATTTAGAGAAGATCTGTAGAAAAGATCCCTCCTGAGATGTGTGTAAACCTGGTAACCAACTACAATAAATGTCTTACCTCTGTGCTTACCAACCAGGGTTTCTCTACCAAGTAGCAAGAAATATTTTGCTTGGGGATCAAATACTTATTTTACTCGCTGAACTGCATTTTATAACATTTGTATTGTTCTTTTTGTTTGTTTTTCTGGATCCATCATTTAAAATACAACTATGGTATAAATGATCCTTCATTTCTTTGTAAGTTGGCAAATTTACAAAATCTGCAGGGGATATATATATATATATATATATATATATATATATATATATATATATATATATTGTGTGTGTTTATATATTCAGTGGTACCTTGGATTACGAGCTTAATTCATTCCAGAAGAATGCTTGTAAAACACAAAACACTTGCATATATATCAACGCGAGTTTCCCCATAGGAAATAATGGAAACTCAGGTAATTCAATTCAGTGGCACTGCTAGTGTATGCAGTACCACATGTAACCAGAGGTGGGGTGGAGGCGCCGAAGACATTCAAAACACTCGGAGAGCCCTCGGGAATGTGTGGGCGGTCTGGAAGTGGTTAATGTGCTTTGGTGCAGTGAAGATGGTGGTGTTTCTGGATCATGTTCGCATGTGGCTTCTTTGTTGTATATTAGCGTTTTTTCCCTTGCATTTTTGGATGGCTCAGCAAACTGTTCAGATTCAATTTTTTTTTTTATACCTAAGCCCATGCAGTGTTGTCAATCAAAGAATCAAGCCTGTTTTTAATGCAGTGCCATATGAGGGCCCAAAGATTACAAGTATCCAGTATTGCATTTCGGCCCTGTGCACAGATTTCTACAGATTATAATATATCTACAGTCTATATCAAACGAATATTTAACCACTTGCCAACTGGGCCAATTCTGACACTTGTCTTCTACATGTAGAAATCTACATTTTATTTTTTTGCTAGAAAATTACTTGTAACCCTCAAACATTATACAGTGGGGATAATAATTTGATCCTCTGCAGATTTTGTAAGTTTGCCCACTTACAAAGAAATTAAGGGTCTATAGTTTTTTTTTTAATCATAGATGCATTTTAAATGAAAGACAGAATATCAACCAAAAATCCAGAAAACACATGATTCAAATGTTATTAACAGAGTTGCAGTTCAGTGAGTAAAATAAGTATTTGATCACCTACCAACCAACAACAATTCTGGCTCCCAGAGACTGTCTACAGCAGGGGTAATGAATTAAAATTCACTGAGGTCCGGTCAGCAAAATTTTCTTCCAGCAGGGGTCCGAACATCATGTCATTACCCGTTGCGCCTTTTCGCATGTGCCAAACCGCATGTTGCTGCCGCACTATTTTGGAAAAGACGTCAAGGACGTCTTTCCCCAGTTTTTTTGCGGGCAGTGCAGCCCATTAAAAAGGGCTGACCTACCCACGACATATGCACATGTACAGATCTGAACCCATTCTTACATCAGCATCCTCAGTCCCCAGTGCACATCAGAGCCCTCTTGAGGAGTGTCCTCAGGTCCTCCTTTATATCTCCCCCCTCCACAGTAATGTTCTCAGACTACCTTGACACTAACCCCCCCGCCAGTACTGTCCTTTGCCCCAATTTACATTATCCCCCCTCATTACTATCTTCAGCCCCCTTCACATTACTGTCCTCATTGCCCCCACATCACAGTCCTCAGCCTCCCCCCTGTCATGTCCACATCTCCCACCCTGTAATATCCACATCTCCCCCCATACATCACAGTCCGCTCAGCCTCCCTCCCCCCCCACCCTCATGTCCTCAGCCCACCACATGACAGCCCTCAACAACTCCACTTTAATGTCCTCAGCGAGTTATCTTTTTCCGCTTTCCAGACCAGTGTCCTCACTCCCTGTAACTCAGAGGCATAACTAGAACCATCTGGGCCCCGGTGCAGGGAACCATAAAGGCCCCCCTGATCTCTGGTCCCGGGGCCCTTTCCAATGATCATGGTGTCCGTTTTGTCCCATGTGAAAGGGCCCTAAGGGGGAGTTCTGTGGATTGTAATATAAAGGGGAACTCTGATGTAAGGGGTGCTCTGGGAACCGATATAAGGGGGTCTCTACTCACCAAAGCCCTCACTTATATCAGAATCCCCCTTTACATTACAGTCCACGGAGCTCTCCCTTACATTGGTGTGCTCAGAGGCTGGCGAGATAAGAGAAAGCCTCCATCATAGATGGAGGCTTGGGTCAGTGGTGGTGCGCCCGGTCGCTGCCCCCTCTCTCCAACCACCCCCCTCTATCACCAATAGATAGATTCATGCAATGCATGAATCTATCAATGGCCGCCGCCGACACCCCCTATTCTTGGCACTCGCAGTTCCCCCTGCTGTGTTAGAAAAGAGAATAAATATAAGGTAGCATGGAGGAAACCACTGCTGCCCCCCTCCATCCAGAACTGTCCCGCCTCCTGCTGTCGGCTCTGTGTGAGGATTACAGAGACGGCAGGGGGAAGAAAAGGCTGCTAAATGGCGGGGGGGCATTGTGCCCACCCGCCGTCTGCCCTACTGAGACAGGGTAAGTGCCGGGCAGACAGCGGTAGGGGGGGCACAGTGGGAGCATTCGATGGGCACAGTGGGAGCGTTTGATGGGGCACAGTGGGAGCGTTTGATGGGGCACAGTGGGAGCGTTTGATGGGGCACAGTGGGAGCGTTTGATGGTACAGTGAGGCTGCAATTGATGGGGGGGGTTTTTTTCAGTTTATTTGAGCACCAGCTGCCATTGACTTGGGCAGTGGAGTTCTGCCACTGTGGTCAGCAAGCAGGCCTACTCACCTGTGCTATACATACACATAGGCTGACAGAGCATGCTGGGGCTTGTAGTGCACCATACCAGGGAAATCCCAGCAGGCTGCTGTGTTGGTAGAGGGGCACTGGAGGTGACAACAGACTCTCTCTTCATGACTGACCCACCTGTGAGCTGCTTTCTTTTCAATCACTGAGAGGTTTGAAGGAAGGAAGAAAGGCTGTCCTGGAGAGCTGTGGATCCCCTATTGTGGAGGGTTGCAATCTTTCATCCACTATCTATCTAGCTGCAGGCTGCTGAACTTTCCCTTTGCAAGGCACGGAGCTGCCAGGGATTGGATGTGGGCGGGGCTGCTGGTGCACACAGGAGGAGAAGCTCCTGCTCTCTCTATCTCCTCTCCTGTCTGAGTGTCCGGAGGAGGAGGGGGGTGGGCTGTCAGTGCGAGGTCTTGGCAGTGTGACAGAGAGTAGACGCTCTCTGCTCATAACTGCAGCCAGCAACAATGGAGCGATATCCCGGTCTCCTGAGGGCCCCCCCGCAGTGAGGGAACTACAGAGCCACTGCAACTTTGCCCCCTCACTCACCTTGCATAGACCGAAGATCGGAGGGAGGCACGGCATAGCTCCGATGGAGGGCGGGTGTTGTAAGATGATGATTGGTTGCTAAGACTGCCCTTCATCCTAGCAGCCAATCACCTGCTTGTTTACCTCCGGCAACTCCGCCCTGCATCCAGAACTGTCCCGCCTCCTCCTGTCGGCTCTGTGTGAGGATTACAGAGACGGCAGGGGAAAGAAAAGGCTGCTAAATGGCGGTACCGCGGCGGGCCGCATAAGAGAGTGAGGCGGTCCGCATTTGGCCCGCGGTCCGCCATTTAGTGATGCCCGGTCTACAGTATGTTCTCATGTTGTACACAGTCTAGTCTGTTCAATTCAAGAAGGTACTCCGAATGACAGCTTGAGTGTGTGTATAAGAGACCTGTCCACAGAATGGCTACAATGAACTGGGCCATATATTGTAAAAATTTGAATGAGAACCACCTTCCCTCAGCCAGAACACTGAAGATGAGTCGTGGATGGGTCTTCCAGCATAATGACCCAAAACATATTGCCAAGTCAACAAACAAATGTGGTTTAACCACTTCCCCTCCGGCCTATAGCAGAATGACGGCTGGGCGGCGGTTGTTATTCTGACTGGACGTCATATGCCCCCCATGGGGGCGCGCATCGCAGCGATCGGTGGTGCGGTGTGTCAGTCTTGCACACCGCTACACCAATCTCGATAAAGAGCCTCCAACGGAACGCAACAAATGCCACGTAATCAGCCATGTCCAATCACGGCTGATCATGATGTAAACAGGAAGAGCCGTTGAACGGCTTTTCCTCACTCGCATCTGACAGACAGTAGAGGAGAGCTGATCGGCTGCTCTCCTGATGGGCGGGGTCTGTGCTGATTATTTATCAGCGCGGGCCCACCCCCCCCCCCTCGCATGCCATCCCAGGGCCACAAGGATGCTGCTGGGACCACCAGGGTGGCACCCACACTGGCCCACCAGGGAAATTCCAATCAGTGCCCAGGCAGCTGCCAATCAGTGCCCATCAACAAAGCCTAACCGTGCCACCAGGGATGCCTATCAGTGCCATGTATGTGCCCAGCAGATCTAGAAAATCCTCCATCCCATTCCCTTAATATCCAATCACCTGCCCCCCAAAAAAGTTACCTTTTTGCCTATGCCGCAAAGATTTCACCATTAATATCATTACTGTTAGGGGTGTATTTATTAAAAACCCACAGAGCTATATGTTGGGGAAAGTGCATATACATTCATTCTGTGTGAATGTTGGCAAAATCGAAATGTTGGCCATTTGATGGGGCTGATTATAGACAAATACTAATGATAAACAATTTTTTAACCATTTCCAATCTGAGCCAATTCTGACATTCCTGTCCGTTTAAGAAAGTGTTTTTGTTTTTAGATATAGATATATATTATAATCTTTTTATTTATTTTTTTGGCCTGTGGCATTTTTTTGTCGCACAATATTTTTGCATCGGTTATAAAAAAAAAAATGTATGCAGAGTAAATGGATACCAAACATGTCATGCTTTAAAATTGTGTTTGCCCGTGGGATGGCACGAATGTACAGTACCTAAAAAATCTCCAGTGGTACACAGGAGGTCTGGTGCTAAAATGATTGCTCTTGCTCTGACATTCATGGCAATGCCTCGTGTGGTGCGATCGCCATTTACATATGCATGCGTGACCTATGTGCACTTTTGCATCTGCGAGGTTAGCAAGGGGGAACAGGAGTGCTTTTAAATTTTATTTGAAAATGCTCCCATACATGGTTATAGTTATTAGCGTTTGCAGGGTCGTAATCCATTACCGTAATGCGATCTTTGCATTTTTGCACCTCATTTTCTGCATTTTCCTTCTATCTGTTAACCGCATAGGAGACTTTTGTAAAATAGGAGCTTTAATGTAATTGATTCAGCTTCATCTGACAGTATCTGTACATGTTTGGAGCAAGGCTAGTCGGTTTTGATTCCCTTTTGTATGAACTGTACATTACACTATATCTAACCAAATCCTATTTAAATTTAAGAATGCTTTCTTTGAATAATTTGATAAATTCCTTAACGTGGCGTTCAAAAACATGTTTATGTGCTTTAGTTATATGCACACCTAAATATAAATTGAGGATAAATGTGGTAATATTGCAGTGACATTTAAAAGATATACTGTACTGCAATCCTAAATCTAAATTGAGAATTAATATAATAGTAATTGTAATGACATTGAAAGATATACTGCAAAAAATAATTTTTTTACTTGATTTTCTCTGTGCATTCCAATGTTTGTTTTCCTCTCGTAATTTTTAAGAATGTAAACCATGCCATGTGTGCACTGTAATGATTTTAGTAATAGTCATACCAAAACGTGGTAAAGGTTACTGTAGACCATTTGAATCCCCCTACCAGTTTCTTACATCTGGGTAGTGAGCTCTGCAGTGAGGTCTCCCTATTTGTTTACATTAGACAGATTGGTGGGAGGGGATTCCCTCTGTTGTAGTGGGAGGAACATCCCCACTCCAAAGTGTGGAGACCAAGGATGAAGATTCTGGCATGGAGGCCCAACAATTGGACTTTTTGGACAAATTCTGAAAGCCAGTGGTTGATTTATTCTGCCAGCTTCCACCCAAAAGTAAACCTTAGTCTAAGGCCTGGTTCATACTGGTACGATTTGAGATGCGATTTTCAAATCGGCGGAATTTGCCGGCAATTGTCGGCAATGGCACTGTCCTAATCGGTGCACCGATTTCAAAAAGTAGTTCCTGTACTACTTTTTGCGATTTCGGGACGCGATTTACATTGACATCTGTGCAGAAACCTGCACAGATGTCTCTGAAATCGTGGCCAAAATCGGGACTGCCAGCGGGAGTGAAATCGTGCGAGTTCAGCTGAACTCACACGGCTTCACTTCCGCAGCCCAGTGTGAACCTTGGCTAAGATGGACTTCTATTTTAAAAGCTCTGCCAACTTACCCACCAGTGACTGACCTTATCAAGCTTGAAAATGTACATATATAAATGATTTTGCAGTGCACTGTCAGGCAATTAGCAAGAGCATTAATTCATTCTACAAGGTTAAATACAGAACAATGAAGGGATTGTATTCAGATAAATTGCTGTATATTGAGACTACTGCTCTTTTCTTCACTTTAATCTTATCGTCATCCCCTCTAGTTCCTTCTCCAGTTTGCCTTGGGTATTAATGACTTGTGGTAGATGTGGAATACACCATTTAAACATTAACCTCCAACTGACTTGTTGACACTCTAACATTCTCACCTGAATGCACGCTGTAGAAAATACCTGTATCTCAACCTCATTAGTTTGTGTAGAAAATGTCAATGTGTTAGGGCAATTGACGGCTTGCCTCCATCAGTCACCTTGTTTTGTATTTGTGTGCTTGGTGTCTGAAATACTAGCTGGCTTTTGGTGGGGGGAATTTTTTGTCTACTATGACCTCATTTGGCAGTACACACTAGATATCCTCAGGTTGCATTCACAACATATAATGGATTTGCCACCCAGCCAATAGGTACTGTGAGCTGAGGTCATAGTAAATATCCATTCTCTCACATTGACTTGGAGCCAGTCTGCAGTCTTGATGGCATGAGCACCCCCATCCCCTTACTTTATCCCCTGGCTGTTGACTATAAAGGTGAACATCTGCATATGGAGCCTTAAGATTGTGGACTGACTTTTTTTTTTTTTTTTTGTTCTGACACTTAATTTTGTCATTCAAAAAGTACAAGTGAAATATGTTTTGCTATATGGGCTTACAGTCCTTAGAACATGAGTGAACACACTTTGGTTTTCCTTCATATGCCACTTTTTTTTAGCTTTCCTATGTTATCCTAGCTTTAACTCATAAGTCACTCTGATTTGGTAACCTTAACTACGGGTTACTGGAAGTTAATGTTTAATTTTCAGAAGACTTTATCAGGCCATCATCTTGTGTTCCAACCACATTCTTCATTGTATATTATCAGTTGCAAATGAATGATGGGGGGGACACAATTTTTATACATGAGCACGCAATTAAAGTTTCTAGAGCCTGCTGACCTTAAATTAGTAATTTACTTGTAAATACAACATTTTACCGTTGATTTCCAGTGCTTCTGACAATAATTTTATTTTTATTTACACAGGGTGGATATGCAGCCTACAGATACACTCAACCAGCCACTGCTGCCACAGCTGCCACTGCCGCTGCTGCCGCCGCTGCTGCAGCCTACAGCGATGGGTATGACCCAGCTTGAAAAGACCAGATTACCATTTTGTTATATTGCCTCACATTTTTTTTTTCATCGCGCAAAAGTATAGATTTAGTAGGGACACTTTTTTATAATGTTTTTTTTTTTTTTTAGAATTATGTGCATTCAACAGTAGCTCTGTAATTTGAACTTCTCTTATACGATTGAGAAGTTCTCTTTTTACATTTATGCCATGACTTTGTAGGTTGGCTATACACTGAAATCTTTAACACATTTTCCTTGTGTATAAGGGCTCATGCACACTGGGCTTAAATGCGGCTTTTACAGGCTTTTGGTGTTTTTATTTGTATTTCCTGCCTGTAGAAGCGCTTTAATATTAGCCTATGTATCCATGCACAGGTGTTCACAGGTGAATTAGAAGATGAGCATTTACAGGCTGAAGAAAAATCCACCAAAGGCACATTTAGGAGGGGAGCTGAAAAGCAGAAAAAAACACTAAACGGGCCTAATTGCTTGCGTGTCAATGCATTTCAGTGGCCTGAATAAATTAATAATCTGACCAGTGGTATGCAATAATGCTCAAGTGCCAGACTTGCCTTAACACGTTTTGCAGTACATAGCTTTAGGTGGTTCCCTGTCCACACACTCTGTGGATGAGGGAATCCTCCTCACTGAGCCTTTGTATTCTGACAGCCAGGGAGACTTCCCTGCTATTAGAATATACACATCTGTGCTGCCGGTGTTCTGACGAGAAATTACCCCCGTCAGTACGGAGGTCAAAGTAGCCGCCTAAAGTCTCTGAACATGAACAGCTGTACACGACGCCTGCGCAATTAAGTACATTGTGCCACACGCTCCCAATGCTTGTGTAACTCTGCAAGGAGTGGATGCATACAGAAGAGGCAGTATTGTGTCATGGCTCATACGATGGGGGTGCATTTCTCAAAGGGGTGGATGTATAATTGAGAAGCGTGTAAGGCCCATCATGATACAATATGGCCTCTTCTGTATGCATCCCCCCTTCTCCCCCATCGTGTGAGCTCTGCCCATCATGATACAGTACGGCCTCTTCTGTATGCATCCGCCCTTGCAGAGTTCAATGAAATAATACACCCGCCCCTTGCAGAGTTGCACGAGCATCGGACGCGTGTGGCACAATGTAGTCTTAATTGCGCAGGCGCCGTGTACAGCTGATCAAGTTCAGAGACATTCTGCGGCTCTTTTGTTCTCCGTACTGCCCCTGCTTAGTACAGGGTGGGCATTATTAGACGGGGTAATTTCCCGCCGCAACACCGGCATTTATCGATTGCAGAAAAATCGAACAGGAAAATGATTGGAAAATTGAATTGTCAACCAGCTTTGCCCATACATGGATCGAAATTCGCCTGGTCCCTGGTGAACTTCCTTTCTCAAATAATGGCTCTCTAGCTATCCCTTAGATAGCAGCTGTGAAATGGTGTTAAAACCATTGTTACTTTGACCTCCCCCTTCCTCCACCGCTCCTTTCCAATAGAAAGGGATAGACATGATCATTTCAGCCAATCAAAAAAGCAGGGATTGTCATAGGAACTGACCACCTCAAGTCTAATTTCCAGTAAAAAAATAAATTCACAGCTGCCGTAAGGGTTTACAACAGCCTCTAAAGGTTCTGGTTCTGATAACAAGAGGAATAGCCTAGTTTACTTAAAACAATCATTCTTGGTCAATTACATCCTTGGGCATTTTTTTTTTAATGCGCATATTTGGGAACAAAATCAACTTTTGCCAAAAACTTTGGCATGCTTTTTATTGACACGAAGACTACTTTCTAAAAAAAAAAAAAAAAATCAAAATAGAATGTCGTTTTTGTCTATGGATTTGATAAAAAATATTGCTAAAAGCCCAGCTTGCCATTATTTAAAAGCACACTATTTTGGGTACAAAGATAGTGCTAAAATAAACAGGCCCCATAGTGGAAATGTCAACATTTCTGGTTCGAGAGGGAGGTAAAATATAACAAGAGTTGAACTTGTTTAAGAGTAAGGCCCCGTACACACGGCCGAGGAACTCGACGTGCCAAACACGTCGAGTTCCTCGTCGAGTTCAGGGATGAAGCCGCCGAGGAGCTCGGCGGGCCGCCTTCTCCCATAGAACAACGAGAAAATAGAGAACATGTTCTCTATTTTCTCGACGAGTTCCTCGGCGGCTCCATCGAGCCAAAAGTGTACAGACGACAGAGTTTCTCGGCAGAATCCGAGTTTGAGCGATTTTCTCGGTGAATTCTGCCGAGAAACTCTGTCGTGTGTACGAGGCCTAATAAGTTGAAAAATGTAAATTTAGTGATGAGCATCTTTCTTCCTGCTGGCTACTGGATGGGACAGACTTGAGCTGTCCTGATCCGAAAAAAACTCTGATGGAATGTAATCAAGTTAATTAAATGGCAGGCTTCATAGCTGAATTCTAGGTCTTTCATTGGCCAGCTCCCCTCCTGGAACATGCATACCTAAAGGGTGTCCAGGCATTTAATAATATTTCAATCAGCAGGAAGCCTTAATGCATTCTTTTTTATAAAGGTAAAAAAACTTTCAAATGTTGCTACCCTTTAGACCCCTTTCACACTGAAGCGTTTTCACATAGTTTTAGCATTAAAAATAGCGCTGTTAAAAATGCTCATAAAACGCTCTCCATGCATCTCAATGGACCCTTTCACACTGAAAGCAGCATCTTTGGAGCAGCTTTTGGGCGCTGTAAAAACGCCTTACCCTTTCACACTGAGGCACTGCAAAAACGCCCTAAAACCTTAGGGTCTTAGCGGTGCTTTACCAGCACATTAGGATTGCAGATGAGGCTTCGCTCAAATAACGCTCGAAAAACGCCCCAGTGTGAAAGGGGCCTTAACGTTTACCTGAGCCCGATCTAGATCCAGCACCGTTCCTGTCTGCAGCAGCTCTTTCGTCTTTTTCTTCTCACAGGAGACTCGGCAGTAGTGTTAATTTTGATGTCAAATTTCGATTTAGTTTTAGTCCTTTTTTCTTTTGACTAAATTTTCATTTGTCATCTGAATTTTGGTTTGTCTTATTTTAGTCAACTAAAATATAATCGGTTTAGTTAAATTGTAATGCATTATTTAAGCATTTCTCTAGAATTGCCAAACTCATATACTCCTGGAGTAAAAATCTAGTTTCATAAACAAAATGTTTTTCCTGACAAACAGAAGTGCAACTTAAAAAAAAAAAAAAATATATATATATATATATATATATATATATATATATATATATATTAGCATTGCAACCAATAAAGTTTACATTTATATATATATATATATATATATATATATATATATATATATATATATATATATATATATATATAGATATATATATATGTGTAAACTTTATTGGTTGTAATGCTATTACACATATTAACCACTTAACCCCCGCACCATATTGCTGCCCAAAGACCAGAGCACTTTTTGCGATTCGGCACTGCGTCGCTTTAACTGACAATTGCCAGTAAAAGACAGAATTGCTTTTAAAGCACTCTGCCTGACGCATAAGTGCATCCATGGGAAGGCTCCGCAATATCTATGCGAAAAGATAAAAGCTCACAACTCCAATCGCGTTCTGCGATCCACCAACCAAAATCTGATTCAGATACCCAAAGCCAAATTCAAGTCCAAAGGAGAAAGAAGATTTGCGCTCCAAGGTCCCAGACTATGGAACGCTTTACCGACCAGCATTTTGTTGGAGGAGAACCACCTTGCCTTCAGAAGAAAGATCAAAACTCAGCTCTTTTGATATCAAAGGAGAAAGGAACAACAAGCGCCCAGAGGCGATTTAGTTTGCTTTTCGCCGCGCTATATACGTTTTTCATTCATTCATTCAATTGCGCGGTTGTGCGACGTGGCTCCCAAACAATTTTTTTTTCCCCACAAATAGAGCTTTCTTTTGGTGGTATTTGATCACCTCTGCGGTTTTTAGTTTTTGCGCTATAAGCAAAAATAGAGCGACAATTTTGAAAAAAAATAATATTTTTTACTTTTTGCTGTAATAAATATCCCCCAAAAATATATAAAACTTTTTTTTTTCCTCAGTTTAGGCCGATACGTATTCTTCTACATATTTTTCGCAAAAAAATCGCAATAAGCGTTTATTTGGTTTGCGCAAAAGTTATAGCGTTTACAAAATAGGGGGTATTTTTATGGCATTTTTATTATTTTTTTTACTAGTAATGGCGGCGATCAGCGATTTTTTTTCCGGTACTGCGACATTATGGCGGACACTTTGGACACTTTTGACACTTTTTTGGGACCATTGGCATTTTTATAGCGATCAGTGCTATAAAAATGCATTGGATTACTATAAAAATGCCACTGGCAGTGAACACTAGGGGGCGGGAAGGGGTTAAGTATGTCCCTGGGTGTGTTCTAACTGTAGGAGGGTGGCCTCACTAGGGCAAATCACTGATCTTCTGTTCATACATTGTTTACACACAAAGCTCCCGGTCCCCGCTCTGTAATGAGCAATCGCGGGTGCCCGGCGACGATTGCGCCCGCCGGGCACGGGAGTCGGGGGCGCGCGCCCCCGGTGGCCTGCGAGAGAGCCGACGTAGAGCTACGGGCTCTCGCGCAGGGGAGCCGACCTGCTGCCGTAAAAACGACAAGACACACTACAGATTCCTACACGGTTAGATCATTTAAACCCATTTAAGTAAATTTACCCTATATAAATGACTGTTCATTTAGTCAACAAATATTTTTGTCAATGAAATTACCACTGCCCAGTAGAAGCCATTGGCTACTGCTGCTTTTAGTCAAATCCTGTGAGTAGGGGGTGGGGCCGAGTAGTGCCGTGTGTGCCAATAGATGAACAGTCTGCTCAGGATCGAACATGCAATTCTGCACTTATAGCAATTTGCTATGGGACAGACCGAGAAGAGAAGGTGGCAGTGGGTGACCCCAGAAGACAAGGGTTTGGGGCTGCTCTGTGCAAAACCATTGCAAAGAGTAGGTGCATTTTTTACATGTTATCTTAAATTAGTATAAAAAAAATAGGTTTTACAATCACTTTAATGAATGGGTCTTTGGTACTTTACAGTTGACATTATGGCAAAAAAAATAGCATTTTATCTCAAGTGACTGTTTTTTGGCTGCTTGCACAGCTCTCTGTTCTTGTATTATCACATATATGTAACATAAGTTACCTTTGCAAGAACACAATGATGAGGAGGAGGCAGTTGTTGCATGATCCAACTTTGGCCAGGGAAGGATTTATGGCAACCATGGATGTGGAGATCACACCAGATCTGGCCAAACATCTTTGTTCATGCTGAGGTCCCATAGGACAATTTTTTTCAACTCCAGTCCTAAAGTACCCCCAACAGGTCATGTTTTCAAGGCTGTTCCATTATTTTGCTCAGGTGTTTTGATCAGTTTCTCTGCCTTAGTACTCCCTAAGTAACAGTCATTTCATTTGAGGGGAATCCTGAAAACATGACCTGTTGGGGGTACTGGAGGACTGAAGTTGAGAAACTTTGCTCTAGTGGAGACACATATGCTTAGAGGGACGCACAGACCTCTACAGGCTAGGCCATGGCACCCTGACTGCAATTGGGTATTGGGATAAAATGCTGCTGCTCAGTTTTGCCCATTCGTGCCGCCCCATCTGTGCCCTTCCGTGCCACCCCATCCGTGCCACCCCATCGGTGCCGCCCCATCGGTGCCGCCCCATCGGTGCCGCCCCATCGGTGCCGCCCCATCGGTGCCGCCCCATCGGTGCCGCCCCATCGGTGCCGCCCCATCTGTGCCGCCCCATCTGTGCCGCCCCATCTGTGCCGCCCCATCTGTGCCCATCTGTGCCGCCCCATCTGTGCCCATCTGTGCCGCCCCATCTGTGCCCATCTGTGCCCATCTGTGCCGCCCCATCTGTGCCCATCTGTGCCGCCCCATCTGTGCCCTTCCGTGCCACCCCATCGGTGCCGCCCCATCGGTGCCGCCCCATCGGTGCCGCCCCATCGGTGCCGCCCCATCGGTGCCGCCCCATCTGTGCCCATCTGTGCCGCCCCATCTGTGCCCATCTGTGCCGCCCCATCTGTGCCCATCTGTGCCGCCCCATCTGTGCCCATCTGTGCCGCCCCATCTGTGCCCATCTGTGCCGCCCCATCTGTGCCCATCTGTGCCGCCCCATCTGTGCCCATCTGTGCCGCCCCATCTGTGCCCATCTGTGCCGCCCCATCTGTGCCCATCCGTGCCGCCCCATCTATGCTCATCCGTGAAGAAAAAACTTACTTATTTACAAAGTTTTGTAACGGAAACAAAAAAAGCATTTGTTTTTCAAAATTTTCGGTCTTTTTTTAATTTTTTTTAGCAGAAAATAAAAATCCCAGAGGTGATCAAATACCACCAAAAGAAAACTCTATTTGTGGGAACAAAATGATAAAAATGTTGTTTGGGTACAGTGTAGCATGACATTAAGTACGCTTCCTGATGACGTAACACACGAAACGTACGTCGAGGCGGAACCTGGTCACGCACAGTCACGAACTTCAGGTCCAGCTGGTTTCTGGTGGTGGAACGCACGCCAGTTTCTCCAGCTATGGGGGACATCTCTCCATATAGAAACACGCTCTGCAGCCTCAGTGCCAGGATACAGGCACCGCCAATAGTAAAGGAGCCATTTGGCATTGTGTTTTTACTTTTATTTTATTAAAAATGGAATTATACTATTGCGGCCCTTCCTCTTTTTCATCCTTCTATCCCATGGTTTGATACTGGAATATGGTCGTTTGATAAGGAATCCCTGAATTGCATGGAGCAGTACACTTTGTGTTAACAAGCTGTAATTGACCTCTTTCTAAACAAAAGGGTCAACAACTGTTGGTAAGGTGCCATCCTTATTCTGAGCACGTCGGGTGATCCTTTTTTTATAGTGGGTGAAGGTGGACACTTAACACAGCGGATTTGTTTGCAGCACGCAACAATATATTTTAAACTAACCAAGGACTTCTGTACAAAGAATTGGTGGAATCACTGGAATATTGCACTTTTACTTGCATTTATACAATATGTAGAGTTTATGATTGGACTTTTTTTTACTTCACGTGACTCTATCAAGTCATCTTATACTCATTTATTTATGTAATATGCACTATATGTATGACGTTTAGCACTACTAGTAATTTAACAATTTTCATCTAGCGCCCCCTACCCTCCTTCTTTTGTCACTATATATTTCAGATACACAGATTTTTTGGGGAGCGGCTTAATACTAATTTTATTTTATTTAACTTTTATTGGCGCGAGACTTACCAATTTCCAAACACAATAAATTACCCACATTTTTGGTAAAATTTAAGATGAGGTTACATCAAGTAAATACCAAATTAAATTTACATGTGCCCATGAAATGGCCGCAAACTTCACTACCCTATATTTTCTATGGGCGACTCTTCAAAGGGCCCATATAGGTATCCGTTTACGGTGGTCGTCTGGTGTTAGAATTATTGCTCTCACTTTGGCGTACGCAGCTATATTTAACGTGGCCACAAAAATGTATTTTTTTTTGGGGGGGGGGGGGGTTATGTGTGTGGGGTAACTTTTTTTTTTTTTTTCTTTTTTTGGGAATTTTATGATCTCTGAAAGACCCTGCATGTCTCCCCTGTACTCCACGGAATGTTTTGCAATGCAGATAGCATTGCAAAACATCCTTTCTCTGCAAATCGAGTCGGGGACACCAAGAGCTTGACCCGGAAGTGATGTTGCTTTCTGGGTCGAAAGAAGGGGAGAAGCGATGTAATGTGTCCATTCTTCTCCTTCCCCTCTACCTACCGGCACCCGCCATGGACATCCCAGGCCCGCAGATGGCAGGCAGCAGGAGTCTGCATATCATTTTTACACACATTCCCGTAGGCTGCAGCCACCGGATTGTGTGCGTTACCCCCTGCCATTGGGTCCATACAACGTACGTACCTGCCATCAAAACTGTTAAACTGAAATCAATGTTGGAAGCAAATCATCCTTTTTTGTTTCTTCATTTTTAGGGCTATATACTACAAACTATCATGTGAGCCAATAAATGTAATTCCACTTTATTTACTTTTGTTCCCCTGCTCAGTTCTTGGCTGTCCTCCACTGACCTCACCTTTTTATCGGCCCCTATCTTCTGTATCACACTGTGGTGCTTTTCAGGCGCTATAGCGCTGGAACTAGCCTCTGCTAAGCGACTGAAAACTGCCTCCCATTCATTTAAGTGTGACTTTTCACACTCGGACGGTGCGCTTGCGGGATGTTCCGAAAAGTGCTGCAAGCAGCATCTTTTGGGGCAGGTTGGGAGCGATGTATTTAGCACTTCCAAATATAACTACGCATTGGGATGAATGTACAATGCTTGGAAAGCGCTGCAACATGGGTGTATTTAACCCCGTCTTTGGGGTTAGTGCTCTGCTAGCAGCCAAAAAGCGGTAAAGCTAAAACGAGCAGCACTTTACTACGAGGGCGTCTTCAGTGTCAAAGGGGTCTTAAACTGTTAAGCCAGATATAGACAGTTGGAATCTCAGGTAGTTCAGCGAGGCCTAGTTAAGATTCAAACCATGTATGGGCAGGCTGATTGTACCCACGTAGATCCATCCATCGACTTGTGTACAACCAGCATATTGGATTTTTCATGTGCTTGCAGGCTACATCTGCTAGCAGTAATCACCTTGAGCTAGGACCGCTCCCCCATCAACACAGTCAGTGTTGATGAGAGAATTGAGCCATTTTCTTTCCTGCAACCAAAAAACGCACCAGCTATGGCCATCTTTAAGTCTGTACAGGCAAAAGATAAAACATGTTTCCTTTCAAAGTGTGTATAAGCAGTATATATAATTTGAATGAAGCACAATGTTTAGAGATTTAATTTGTCTTTTAAAATATAACCCAACATCATTTTCATCAATATCAGGGGACAGCCTAATCGGGACTATGTTCTCAGTTTAATTAGCTATCCGTTTTTTTTTTTTTTTTTTTAATCCTTCGCTCTTTTGGAATCCATTGATAACTGGTAGTCTAGTTAAGAAATGTGTTGGCTCGTTGCACCCAACATTAGCTGAAAACAGATCTGGATACTCTGCTTACTGATCACCGTATGGTGTTACTATTGTGGTGGACTTCTGCAGTCTTATGAATCCCTTATGTGCACTCTAACATTGCATGTTTCTCTCAACAGATACGGAAGGGTATATACAACTGACCCATATCATGCCTTGGCCCCTGCTACCAGTTACGGAGTGGGAGCTGTGGTAAGTAATAGGCTCTTCTCAAATGATGATGTTAATCAGCTTGAGACAAAATTACTTTTTAAAAATGCTTCACTATATTGTCTTCTTGTATTTGTGTGTTCAGTCGGTTGATGTATTTGTGTTCATGTGATTGTGGGTTATGGTCTATGCTGCTAGGCTAACGGATCACACATTCTGTCAAGGTTTAGTGGTAATTACAAAGGGTTAAGAGAAGGGATTTTTGTTGACAAATGAAAAACCTAGAAATGGCATACCTCTAAAACCATGTTAATAAAGTAATACACATCATACTTTGCATAATAAGATGTACAGTGTCGCCATCTTCCACCATTTTAACACAGTTCAGTGCTTGAAGTATTACATGTCCTACATTTTTACATTAGAAGAAATCTGGATTTATAGTGAAATTTCTATTTTGGGCAGGAGGTTCATAATAACTTCAAAAGCTGAATTTGCAAAGTTTTAACAATTTCTATTCACCAAAGCAATGTTATTTCCAGCAGTGATGTCCAAGTCACATGGCTTAAAATATCTATATGTGAATTATAGTTTAGTGTATAAAGACTAAAGTCTCATCTGGATAGAGCATGTGTAGTTGATTGACTTTTTTTTGTAGAATTACCCCCTTGTTTTTTTTTGTTTTTTTTTTTACTTTTTTATTCATTCATAATAAATACTATCATTTTTTTTTTCTGTTGATGGGGTAGAGGTTGAAGCCTGAATCATACTTTAAAAGATACTCTAAAGATGGATACTCTAAAGATGGTGTATTTCACATAGTTTTAGTAACTTTTTGTTGCACCGCTTGCCTTCAAATTCATTCTTAAAGTGTCCTAAAAAATTTACATGCTTTCTATAATTGTGTTAAATGTAGAGATTTGTAGATCCAAGCACCAGAGAGGTAGCTGTATTTCATTGGAATCACTGCAGCCTCCCTGCTCAACTTTTTGTTCTTATGGGGCTAATATATAATATATTCAGTGGGTCGTCGGATCTCTAAACTTTATTTTGTGAAATGATGGATGGATAGCACTACAAAGCAGGAAGCGCATCCTGTGTATGTAGTGAGCGTATGACTACCGCCATGTACATATAGATTTACAAACTGTACATGGAAGCATTTATTACACATTGATAACATTTACACCAAGCTTATCCTTTACATTTATATCCCTCGCCAAAAAAGTTACTTTAGTTTCTTTAATTACTACTTTCTTGTGTTGTAGGCACTTTAGCACTATTATGGAAAAAGTGGTCACATAAGTAGTTGACCGCTTTATAATACATATTTGTTTTTAAGCTTTACTTTGCCTCCATTTTTTACATGTAGGCCCTTCTTCTATACATTAAAGGTCTTCATTTACCCATATAAACCCAACTGTTTCTGATAAGAGACAGACCAGGTCCTGGGTTTAAATCTCATCTAGAACACTGGTGACACTTATGAGTCAATGCACGCTGGCTTAAAAAATGCTGCTTCTATAGGAGCTTTGTGTTTTTGCCTGTAGAAGCAGCTTAATGTTGTCCTATGTGTCCATGCACATTAGGGCGATTAGAGGCATATTTTAAGCTCCGTGTTTAAGACAGAAAATAAACTCTTCTGTTTTTGTATTTTTGAGAGCAATTTTGTGGCAGAAAAAAGCAAAATGCTCCTAAACTTCCCTAGACGCTCTTAATCTCCTGTAGAAAAAAAGCTCTATATGAGCGTTTTTTTTTTTTTTTTTTTAATGCCCGGTGTGCATGGGCTCTTAATGTTCTTCTCTGTACCTGCATGAGCTGCCTATGTTCTGGTACCTTCCCATAAGCCTAAAACATGTTAATATAGTTGGCTTCCTGCCAAATTGCTGCTTGTACGCATATTGTATTTGTGGAACAGGGACTGATATGAATAGATGTATGTATTCCATGAATACTGAATGACTGTGCAGATTTCTTGAAATGATGCAAGTGGATTTATGTACAGTAGAAACATATTGCATAGTTGTAAATATACTATAATCAAAATATCTTATTCACCAAACTGGGCATATAAATGATTTTCTTTAAAAATAAAAAATCCAAGCAGTTTATCAAAAAGCTTTCTGCAACACTCACTATTCAGCCTTGGATTAGAACTATGCAGCCAAATGGATGGAAAGATTTGTATTTCCCCTATTTCGTTTTTACTTTGATCCTGACACTTTAGATTTAGTGTCGGAGCCAAAGGGTTTAGAGCTGCTTCAGTAGTCTTCATGTTCATGAAGCCAACAACTGATGTGAAATGCGTGGGTTTTATTTATTTTTTTATCTATCCTATAGGTATTTTGTTTACTGGCACAAGTTGGATGTCTACAGGGATTTTTCAGTTACAAGACAATTATCCTTTTACTAACTTAGTCGATAATCGTGTGAAATTTTAGGAAGTCCAATTTAGACTAGTAGCTTTTTTTTAGTAGTTTAGCCACAACATTTTATTTTTGTGAATTAAATCAAGCTCATAATTTGTTCAAAAAAGAATGCAGAGTTGATTTAAATATATTCATTTCTTAAAGCTACGAAACAATACTGATCTTGCTGAATTAGCATTCAAAACATAAGCATTACATACAAATGTATGTAAATGTAAACCTGGTCCCCTTCTAATTCGTTTAAGGGTTTAATGCCAAAATTCCTTTTAAAGCCTTGTTATATGGATGTACTATGGAGTACGTCTGTGCGAGGTCTGTGTTCAGTGTTCCATGCATCCCTGTGCAGGTAGTGCCACTCGTCAATTGGGACACAAGCTGCAAGGACACTGAAGCTGTGTGAGTGCACAGTCCAGAATGCACACGGTCTGCTATGTCCATGCAGCTGTTTGCATTCCAAGTGACATGAATGGGATCCCTTGCCTGCACAGGGATGCATGGAACACCTGTGCATTACCGTGTAGGCAAATACGCTATGGTAAGTCTTTGAACAAGGCCCTAGGTTAATGCATCAATAAAATAAGTAAATCTATTGGTATACATTTTCAGAGTTCTTGTAACTGATGAAAGATTAGGATAAGTAATCAATGTCTGGGTTGTGGTTACAGCAGAAGTATGACGGTCACATCAGAGTGGATGAATGTGGCTGAAAACATTCACAATTCAGTGGATGGGTTCAGGGTATAAAAAACAATTGCTAGAATTTGCATCAACCTTGTCATCTTGTTAGCTGGAGATGCCAGCTTGCATTTATCTAGTGCCAGACTAATCTGTCTAGACTTTCATGTTCACCTAGATAGTATTTACACAGCAGCAGAAACTGTTTTAATTCTTAGGTCTTGTTTACACAATCCTCAGTTTGAAAGCTTAACAGAAGTGTGTACAGCAAGCTTTTATGAAGCATTTGCAGAGCTTTTGGCGTACTTTGTGAAAGCCTTTAAATTGGCTCCAGGGAAACCCAGAAGCAATAATGTTTATGGTCTCGGTCACATGGGTGGCCAGGGGGGCGATAAAAGGCGGTTGAGCCAAGAACCTGCAGCCTCTTGGGTCTGTACAGCTCCTTTACTTGACCCATTCAAGTGAATGGAGCTGCACCACAACAGTGTTTTGCAGTGTTTAAAACAGGCAATTTATCACCTCTCAGCTGCCTTTCAACTGCCATTTGTCAATTAAATCCAATGATGGGGGCGACGCCGAGTCCTGCATTGGGCAGCTATGGATGCCAAATGCTGGACTCGGGTAAGCACCCGCAAGGTAACCCCCTGGGAGAGCGCTACTCTTTGGGGGTTATCTGATGTAGGGAGGAGCTGCGAGAGCTGCCATGGGACCCCAGAAGACAGTGTTCGGGGCCACTCTGTGCAAAACAAACTGCACAGTGGAGGTATGACATGTTTAAAAAATAAAAATAAAAAATTGAACCTTTAGTATCACTTTAAAAGACAGTCAAAATTAGATTAAAACTTTATTTTAGGGCTTGTTCACTCATGCTTTGATCTCTGAAGAGTGATACGCATTTAGGTCACTCTTCAGAGCATTTGACGGTCAGTGATGAGGCATATATTGCCTCCTCGTCATCTGATTTAGCCCCTTGCACCCCTCATGCCACACTCATGCCACAACCATGCGCATTGCACACATTTGCGGGGCCTTGCAGAGTAGCCCTCTTCTCTTAAATGGGTAGCACTTGGCTGGTACGCCTGCTAAAAGCAACTGGGTAGAATTCAGGTCACGAGGCAGAGCATCATGGCTGCCCCATGTGTATGCCCCTGCAGCTCAACTGGGGGATTTTAACATCCTGCAACCAATAACGTGAATGAACCTTTAAAGGGTTTTTTATAACAAACATGTCATACTTACCTGCTCTGTGCAAGAGTTTTTCACAGAATGGCCCCGATCCTTCTCTTCTGGGTTCCCTCTGCAGCGCTCCTGGCTCTTCCTTTTCTCGAGTGCCCCTTCGGAGAGCCGCTTGCCAAGGGGGCACTCATGCGAGCATGCTCCCGAGTCCTACTGCTGCGACCATTGACATAGACAGCAGGGTGCGAACCCGCCCAGACTCCTATGTCACTGGATTTGATAGCAGCAGGAGCCAATGGCTTCCGCTGCTATCAGTCTGAGGACCCATAACGGTGGCTGGAGCTTTCAGGTAAGTAAAAGGGGGGCTCTGGGGGGCTGTTGCACTACAAAAGGTTATTCACCTTAATGAAGCCAAAAGCTGTCACGGCTGGGTGCCCACAGTTGCCATGATGGCGTCGGTGGAGAGGAGGGGGAAGGAGCGAGGCTCCGGGCGGCCGCATCGCTGGACCGCGGGACAGGTGAGTGTTTATTAAAAGTCAGCTGCTACACTTTTTGTAGCTCCAGACTTTTAATAAATTAAACATGTGAACCGCTGCTTTAGGGTAAAAAACCTAGAGTGTTTACAACCCCTTTAAAACTTTATCAAAGCAGCTGGTAAAAGCTTGCTGTACACTACTCATATACAAGCTAAAGCCCATGTAACACAAGGTCTTACTATTTTTCTTTCATCTTATCAATTGAGGAATGTGAAAAAAAGTTTTAGTAGAAATCCCATCTAATTTTTTTCTGTATTCCTCAGTGTGGTGTGTCGCTGTTTGTTCACTGTGCTTCTTCTTGAATCCTAGGTTACTGCAGTAACTGGAGGATGGAGTGTATAACACACATGTATACTTTGTAATGCTTTACAACCTTTCTTTACCTTCTCCTTTGCTTATCTGCTCACTGTTTGCCCTTTTTCATTGCCCTACACACAAAATGAGAAAACACAGCATGGTTTCCTACCCCCTTCCTTCCACATTGTCAGCCTCTGCCAAGTTGACTGGCTGTTGTATTTTGGTTAGAATAGACTGTTTCTGTGATTTTTCACCTATTGCATGGAAAGTGGGTAGTTCTTGCTTCTAGATTCAAAGTTTTAAATATATGCATTTGTAGATATTTTTACTGTTCCGGTAGACATTAGATGTTCAAAGTGGGCAAAGGGTCTTATTTTCAAGTATTCACCTATTCTGCCTTCTACATATTCCCAGAAGAGTGTCTGTATTGCCCCACTCAGATCTCGCGTTGGTAGGAACTAGCGTTCCCATCTTATTTTTTAAAAGCACCATTTACATGCGTTTTAGTGTGTTGCGCATAGTGTTCCTTTTTTGGCGACAAGATTTGTGTGATTTTAAAACGCAAGTGTTGTCACGTGACAATCACTGCAAAATTACACTGTGATTGGGGTTCCATTAAGAATGCCACCTAAGCGTGCATTGTGGCTATTCTGCCCCAAATCACCTAATGTGGACAGGGTCTTGGTGTGTGCAGCAGTTTACCATCTTTGAGGTTACCAGATTTTTTAAATAAAATCCTGAGACAGCCTACGGACACTGCATCCTCATTTGTAGCCACACCTGCAAAAATCACATACCATTTTAAACACACTCTGAAACAATAGCAGCAGACTTTTGGAACAAGAGAAAGACATTAAGGTAAAGACTACTCACACTGCAGCAAATTCTGGGTGTGACATTTCAGTGCGCAGGCTTCATAAAGGCAACATGAAATGCCACACAGACCACCATTTTGGACTAATTTTTGCAGCATGACTGGAGCTAGAGCCTGCATTCTGGAATGTACTATGAGCCAATGGTAAACTTAAAGGGTTTGTAAACCGTTGTGTTTTTTTCACCTTAATGCATCCTATGCATCTGACAGTTAACGGAAAGTCCCTTCTGTGATGGGCGTTTCCCAGCAGACACTGTGTTCGGTGTTCCGCCAATCATGGACATCTTTTCATCCTCGGACAACAGAACGTCTGTGATAGTCGGAACACTGAACACAGTGTCTGCTGGGAAATGCCTATCACAGAAGGGACCAGGGGGAAGCTGCGACTTTTAAACAATGGACGCTCGCAGCCCTTCAGGTACACTGACTCGAATATAAGCCGAGGGGTGTATTTTCAGTCCTAAAAAAAGGCTAAAAAACGTTGCTTATACTCGAGTATATACAGTATGACATGTTGCTTAAAAAAACAAATTAACCTATAGTATCACTTTAATCTTTTAGGATGTGTTATCCATCCCATGGCAAATACAAATCCCATTGGCATACATCTATCCCATGTGTTCTAGAACCACATACATTTATGGTGAAATCATCTGACATTCTAGGTAGATCGGATGCATACAGAGATGATCTTAAAATATTACACATCCTTCACTTCAGATATAGATGAGTAAAAACCATCAGACTCCGTCTAATCCTTTAAAAAGCCATCTTTTAATCAGGAATATGTTTCAAATGTTTTTTCAACTGACTTGCTTTTCATAGCTCACAACATACTGCATACACGTAATCTGATTGTAAATGATCACCTTGTAAAACCCATTTAAAATGAAAGGCAAATTATTTGTATGTAGACATAACAAATGTATTCACCCATTTTCTAAGTGATCACATTCCCTTGTTTCTCTGCGGCAAAGGAGCTGGGGAGGAGAAGAAGCAACAGCACATTGATGAAACCACCAGTGCGGGGGGGTGGCTGAAACATCAGGGATTTAACACAAAGGAAATACAAGATACTTTTTTATACAGGTACATGATACAGCAGGCACATATCAGGAATATTAAATGTTGGGTTTACGTACTCTTTTTAAATTACTAAAACTATCCAGTGCCTGCCTGTCCAACACTACTCAAAACAGCCAAAAATCTGGCACAAAAAAAACTAATTTGGAAAGTTAGGTTTATACTGGTGATTTGTTGGCACAGTTGTATTGTAGTATAGTTGGTTTATGACATTAGGGGTTAGTCCACCCAATACTAATATATCTTTTGATATAGATGAACCTTGGTGACCTGACTACTTATGCGGTTTTTTTTTTTGTTTTATTTAGTGAGATCCCTCTAACACTTTCTGTTTGGGTGTTTTGCCCAACTTTGCATGTTCTTGCATCCTTCATAATATGCGATAAACAGAAGTGGGTGACCAACTCATGATGGCTACAGCGGGTGTGCAGACTCTAGAGCTCATCTATAGAATATAAGACATTTTCAAGAGGTTCAACTTTGCAACATTGGCTAATCTGAAATTATCTTTTGGGGGGCAGATTTACTTTTTACTCCATATAAGAGTACGTTGCATTGAATATATTGTGGCATAGTTCAGACATTTGAATACAATATATACTTTATATGACATTTTTCACATCACACTTCGTGTCCTTGTAATGCCTGTATAAGAAATGGGAGTGCAGTTGTCACCTACCACAAAAAAAATACCCTTTCCCTGATTAATATAAAAACAAAACTCTTAATTTAATTGATGGAGTCTGATGTTGAAAATTATACTTTATGCAAGAAAGGTATAATTCCACTTTGAGCCGAGTTTAGTTGCATGTGGATGTGCTGTCAATCTTCTAACTCTGAACTGTTCCTCTACATTCCAAATATACTGCTGGCTCTTCATCTCCTTAAATTGAATGGCCTGATATAATGCCACAATTAAAATGTGTCATGGTTGGGGCCCTTTCACACAATTGTGTTTCCTCTATTCACCAACAGATCTTTGCACAGAGCACTTCTGAATTGGAGCTTAACAGTGCAAATGCCACCTTTGACATCCCTGCCCTTTTTTTTTTTTTTTTTTTTTTTTGACATTTTGACAGATATGGGGCCTGTGATGGTTTGGCCTTGTTTCCAATGAGTCAGAGAAGCATTTGTATCTCTCCTTCTCTCAGTGCAAATCATTGCGTAGCACTTAAGCTGGCTTTGCTTTTTGCTTTGCAGTAATGGTCAAAACATTGGTTATATATATTTACAAACTATACATACATCTGTCAACTTTCCCTCAAGTTGATCCTATATAGTAATATAAAAAAAAATCTGTGCACAAGTGGAAGGAATCCTATTATTCAATCAGCCAAGCTTCCCTGTAAGAAGTTAATGGCAGGGTTCCCATTCCATGGGGAATGTTTGTTCGGAAGAGTTCTTTACTTCCTGTAAAGAGAAGGACCAGGTGTCCCTCATTTAAAACCTGGGGGATTTCCTCAGGTATTTCAATGCCAAGGCAGTTTCGCCAACAGGGCGCTAAAGCCAGGGGCAAAACCGCAGGGCCAGAAAAAACACTGTCCAGAACTCTTCTAAATCTGGCACAAAGCTCTCCTTTTGAGGGGACGCCCCCACTCGGGTTTGGGGGGAAGGCTGCATAATTTGCAGACATTTGGGGAACAGTGGTGCAGGACGAGTGGGTGACCTCAACAGTGTCCCGCGGTTACAAGCTGGAATTACGGAGGTTTCAAAGATTTCAAAGGTTCCTGCGAATCCTCCAAAAAAAAAATGTTTCAAGCACTAGAGCAGTTAGTGCATTAGGAAGTTATCATACAGGTTCCGGTGTCCGAAAGAGGCAGAGTTTTGTTCACTGTTCTAAAACTAAATATGGACATAAGACCAATCTTGGACCTAAAATCCCCAAACCAACATCTGTTAATCCAATCCTTCAGGGTGGAGTCAGTCCGCTCAGTAGTAGCCTCGCTCCAGATGGGAGACTTCTTAGCCTTCATCAGTATCAAGGACACGTAATTACACGTAGCCATCTTTCATCCTCCTCAGAGGTTCCTGCGATTTTGCAGTAGAAAAACTAAATTTCCAGTTTGTGGCACTGCCCCCTCAGGCTTGCCACAGCACCCCAGGTGTTTACAAAGATCCTAGCACCTGTACTGGGTCTTTTAAGGCCCATGGGGAATATTGATGCTTGGATACTTGGATGACCTCCTGCTCAGTCCTCACTCATTACAGGCCCTGTAACACAGTGTAGCCTGCACAGTGCGATATTTAGAAAACCTGGGCTGGGTCATAAGTACCAAAACGTCAGCCTTGAGACCAGCTCAGTCCTAAAGTATCTAGGTAAGATCCTGGATACGGTCCAGGCAAGGGTATATCTGCCACCAGTAAAGATCTGTGCCCTCAAGGATCAGGTAAGGGACACCAGGCAACCCTCCATTTGGCTCTGTATGAGTCTTCTGGGAAGGATGGTATCCTCCTTCGGGGCAGTTCCCTATGCCCAATTCCATTCCAGGTCTATTCAGAAAACATCTTGTCGCCTTAGAACAGAAGGGCACAAGCCCTGGATTACCCCATGTCCTTATCTCTCTGGGCACGCCTAAGCTGGTGGTTGCATGATCAGAAACTGCAAAAGGGAAGATCCTTCCTCCCGGTGTCTTGGAGAGTACTGACCACAAATGCCAGTCTCTCGGGCTGGGGAGCGACCCTAGAGGGGCTCACAGCTCAGGGGAGATGATCAAGAGCAGAGCCTGCCCATCAACTTTCTTACGGGCAGTACGTCTGGCCCTATGGTCCTGGATGGTGGAGCTGCAGGACTGCCCCATCAGGGTTCAGTCCAATAATGCCACTGCAGTAGCCTATATTAACCACCAGGGTTGTGCCAGGAGCCATTCAACTCAGAAGGTGAACCACATATTAAACTGGGCAGAGGGACATGTGCCGGTTCTATCAGTAGTCCATATCCTGGGAGTAGAGAACTGGAAGGCAGATTATCTCAGCTACCAGCAGATCTGCCTGGGGGAATGGTCCCTACACTGGAACATGTTTTGGGAAATCTGCCAGCGTTTGGGATGGCTAGAGGTTGATCTTTGGCATCCAGGTTCAACAAGCTAGAGAAGTTTGTATCCCGAACAAGGAATCTCCTCGCAATCAGAGCAGATGCTCTAGTACAGGGGTAGGCAACCCCTGGCACTGGTGCCGCAAGCGGCACACCAAGCCACTTTTGCCGGCACTCGACTCCCTCCCCTGCAGCAATGCAGGGAAGTGTCAGTGAAACACTAATGCATTCCAATTTCAGAATTCCCCATGCCGCACCTGCACTGAGGGGAAGGCACTGTTCCCCCACACATTGTAAAAGATGGGAAACATTGGTTCCCTAACATTGCTGTAGCTACGATCGTCGGCTTTTGTGATGGGGAAGAGATTGGGTTCAGTTCTGCCAAGGGGGGTCTATGTTTTCAGACAGGACTGGTCTTGGCCACTGCTAAAGCCAATCACAGTCCTGCTAGCCCCGTCCACCATCTGGAGGAAGATGACTTGCTTGGTTGCCACTACCAATCTCAAAAGAGAATTACTGTTGAGCTTCTGGGAACTTTTTTGAAATTATTCCTGAACCTTTGCGTCACTACTAAACCCCTGCACTCTGTGTCCCTTTAAGCCACAGCCATTATTCAGCGCATAGAAAATCACCCCAATCACTTTTTTCTCAGCTGTGGGGGCCCAGCTTATGATCCTGCACACAGACCCACTGCTGCAGATGAGAAAAGGGGAACATTGGGGCAGATGAGCAGGGGGGGGAAGTGGTGAGACAGAAGAGCAGGGTGATACAGTGGTGAGACAGAAGAGCAGGGTGATACAGTGGTGAGACAGAAGAGCAGGGTGATACAGTGGTGAGACAGAAGAGCAGGGTGATACAGTGGTGGGGCAGATGTACAGGGGGTTACAGTGGTGGGGCAGATGTACAGGGGGTTACAGTGGTGGGACAGATGAGAAAGGGGGTACAGTGGTGGGGCAGATGTGCAGGGGGGTACAGTGGTGGGGCAGATGTGCAGGGGGGTACAGTGGTGGGGCAGATGTGCAGGGGGACAGTGATCTGAGGTGTGGAGTTGCAGGAATTGGGGCTTATCTGAGGTGTGAGTGCAGGATGTTAATTTCTCACTACTGAAGTAGCTTGCATTAAGGTAAAAAAACATGAGGGTTTACAACCCCTTTAAACCTCATTTGCCATGTAGTTGCTCAACACATTTGTTCAGATCTTCTTGCAAGGTTTCCATATCCTGTGGAGAAATTATTGCCCTGCTTGACTTGGTATCGTCTGCAGATATGGAGATTGAGCTGTTTTATCCCATCCTCCAGGTCATTTATGAATAAATTAAATAGGATTGGTCCCAGGACAGAACCCTGGGGAACCCCACTTTCCACACAGTTCAATTCGAGGTACTCCCCGTTTATCCCTACCCTCTGAACTCGCCCCTGTAGCCAGTTTTCAATCCATGTACTCACCCTATGGTGCATGCCGACAGACCTTAGTTTGTACAGTAAACATTTACCGAGAACTGTATCAAATGCCTTTGCAAAATACAGATACACAACGTCTACGGGCTAATGATACTGTTTTCATTACTAAAATCTTGTATGTAGTCCCCTTATCCCTTCCAAGAGCGAGCATACTATTGTTAGGCTAACTGGTCTGTAATTTCCAGGGATGTATCTTGGCCCTTTTTTAAATATTGAAACTACATTGGCTTTTCTCCAATCTGCTGGTCCCATTCCAGTCAGACTGCTCGTAAAAATTAGGAACAATGGTCTGGCAATTAGTTCCTTTTAAAGGGGTTGTAAACCCTTGTTTTTTTTTATTAAATAAACATCTATCCAAACAAGAGCCAAGAACCTTGGCCAGAGAGGAAGGGCGCGTCTCCAGCGTGGGAATGAACAGGCTCAGGTGAGTAAAATGGGGGGCTGGTCAATGACACAAGTTTTTTCATCTTGATGCATTAAGAAACTATCACATGTACATGAATTATGATATCACAAAGGTATCAAGCTGTACGGAACCCAAAATCACCTTGATTTTTTTTATGGATTACGATGAACATCTAGTGGAAATTCTGGAGGCAATGCTTTACAAAACATAGACCTGCAATTGCTTTAGCCCTGGGTGTTCTGGCGAGATTCCCTGCAGTCAGAGTACAATAGAACAGCGGTAGAGATCCCTGCAGAAACGTGTTGATGCGGCCATCTGTCATATTTTTGTGGTGTTTTTTTGTTTAACCCTCAGCTTGAATGGAAAAAAAATGTACATGTATACCCAATTTTACTTAAATCCCACATGATTAAAATAGGCTTTTCTTTTGCATGCATTATAATGCTTACATGTATAGTATAACTAGTAAACTATAGTTATGTCAAGGTATTAATAAGTTATAACCATAACTCCTGATTACCTTGACATCTGTTAGACTCACATTAGAGGTGTTTATGTTGATTCACTGTCATGTGCATGTATAGTATGTTTTAGCATTTGCTCCTTTCACACTGGCTCCTCCGATATGCAGAATTTGCTTGCTCAGCGGAGGATCTTTCCACTGATCTCTGCTGAGCCGCACAGGCAGTCCCGCTCTCCTTTTTAGGGCAATCTGATCTAAATGGGTCGCCTTTCCGTTCCCATCCAATCCGCCAGATGGATGGAAAATAGAACCACCAGCCGTCTGTTTTTGACAGACAGGATCGGATGGCGGTCGATGTAACTGCGAACATCTGCTGCGCCATATAGGACAATGCAGGGTTCAATCAGGTCTGCCTGAAAAAACTGACAGGTGGACCTGATTTGGACAGCCCTTACTGAGGGACCTTACTGTTAAAATGATTGTAATTTTATTAAAGCGGTAGTTCCCCCTCCAAAACATTTTTACCCTTAGATTGATGCTCATTTTGTCTAGGGGAATCGGCTAGTTGTTTTAAAATCGACGCTGTACTTACCGTTGTAGAGAGCGATCTTCTCCGCCGCTTCCGGGTATGGTCATCGGGTATGGGCGTTCCTTCTTGATTGACCGTTTTCCGACAGGCTTCCGACGGTCGCATCCATCGCGTCACGATTTTCCCAAAGTAGGCGAAGGTCGGTGCGCAGGCGCCGTATAGAGCCGCGCCGACGTTCGGCTTCTTTCGGCTACTTGTGACGCGATGGATGCGACCGTCGGAAGCCTGTCGGAAGACTGTCAATCAAGAAGGAACGCCCACTCCCGAAGACCCATACCCAGAAGCGGCGGAGAAGATCGCTCTCTACAACGGTAAGTACAGCGTCGATTTTAAAACAACTAGCCGATTCCCCTAGACAAAATGAGCATCAATCTAGGGGTAAACATTTTTTGGAGGGGGAACTACTGCTTTAAATAGATCATTGCAGTGCTTTACACGTCCCATATAGGTTTTTGTTTTGTTTTTTCTTTTGTTTTTTTGTGTCCCTGTTGTGATGTTTTCCCACTTTCGGTTCCCATGACACCCCTACTATATATGGGGGAGATTGCTTGTCACTAGGGTTGCACCGATACCACTTCTTAAAGATGGAGTACAAGTACCGATGCTTTTTTTTCCCCCCAAGTACTTGCCGATACTGATTATTTTCTTTAATGTCGTGTGACAGTGGCACTAATATGCAGCACTGATGAGGCGTGGCCTGTCAGTTTTTTTTTTTTTATCAACCCTGTTGTGGGGGCTTTGGTGAGATGTCAGGGGTCCTGTCCATTCGGAAAAGGAAAGAGCCAGTAAATGACATATATATTGGCTCCTTTCTCCACTCTCCATCCTGACAGATCTGGGACGGGGAGGGCAGAGGAGCACAAGGGGGGGGGGACCGGACTGGAGCACACAAAGAACACAGAGGAGTACATGGAGGGGGACCAGAGGAGGATACAGGGGACAGTCATGGACAATTGGTAAGGGGAGTTACGAACACTCACCCCGGGGGGTGAGGCGGAGAAGCGGATGTCAGATGCTTTATTGAAAGCAACACAGGAAGATGGGTGATTGTAACT
This sequence comes from Rana temporaria, assembly GCF_905171775.1. Classification (NCBI taxonomy): domain Eukaryota; kingdom Metazoa; phylum Chordata; class Amphibia; order Anura; family Ranidae; genus Rana; species Rana temporaria. Next base: position 95,109,625 of record NC_053495.1, read on the forward strand.
CCCCCACCACAGCACCAGTCATCCCTGACTGTCCAGGAGCGGGTCAAACATCGGAGCACTCATGCAAATGCTAGGTGTTGGCACTGATACTAGTATCGGAGCCAACCCTAGTTGTCACCAAGTCCAGAAGGAGCAAACCACAATAAAAAGTTTGTGGTACGTTCTAACTTTTTTTTTGCTCTGCCTAAAGCAACGCTAAACCATATCCTTTCTCCAAAAATAATCCCCTGACATCCACTCCCTAATGGCTCTGTAGTCCATTTTTCATTAAATTATTTCCCACTGTTTTTTTGCTACCTCCCGCAAGAGCTCTCGAACCTCCTTTTCTTTTTTCACTTCCATTTGTGTGAAATGAGTAGTGCACATTAGTTGAATGAGCACTGCTCTATGCACACTACAAATCCTAATTTACCTAGTCCATCCTGGCAGCAAGCAAGAGAGGGTGGCAGCATTCCTACATACAGTGGGTTTATCCAGGAATCTATCGCAGCAGCAGCAGCAGCAGCAGCAGCAAACAGAATTTGGAGTGGGCTGAGAGCAATAGAAGGTACTTTTGAGTTGAGAATGAGTTTAGTGTCACTTCAAAATTGTATTTATTTTGTCCCTTTTAAAGGATTTCTCATCATTACTGGCCTCATTAGGAGAAATCTTCCCCATAGGGACACAGATGGTAATAACACATGAGCCGACCCTTTCACATTCTAAAGTTTTGGCTGGCTTTGGGTTAAGGTTTGAACAAAGTGCCATAGCAAAAAATATTAAGCACATTCTGTACTAATGCAGGTCCAGTTACTAATAGAGCTGGTTTAGCTGGCCACGATAAAAGCATACACACAATTAGTATTGTCAGAGCAAACCTGAGGAAAGTTAGATGAAAACCTGACACAACAATGATTTTCATAAAGCTTTCATACCTCTTGTCAATTGACAAATGCTGTATCATCTGAAAGGAAAAAGTCTAAAGCCGTGCCACATTACAAAATGGCTCCAGTAAGCATGGGGCTTGGCATTCCATGACCATCGACTCATGTCTTTATGACGTAATTAACAAGTAAAAATGATGCTGTTTAATATGAAGGCAAGCACAAGTGTCTGCACATACTTGTCATTTTTGAAGAGGCAGGTTGGTTTTACGTTAAACACCATACCACTTCATGACCTAATGAAGCCCAAGCAGCATTTTGGTATGTGCTATTAAGCTTTAAAAAAGGAAGACTATCAGGATGCTTTGAGGAAGAATGTTAGGTTAATGGGGATGCAAGAAGGCACCTTTTACACACACCTTTAAAGCAGAACTGGATCGGAGATGAATTAAAATACCCTCTGCCCCCCACCTTTCCTGAGAGGGGCAACACCGAGACTGGTCAAAGGATATTGAGAAGTGCGGCTTCAGGGAAGATAGATCACCCCCTAAGCATGAGGATAATCAGCTTGTGGGGGTCCAATTTAAATTGCTGATCTCTTGCCCGGAATTGGGCTTTAAGGGTACAAGCTAAGCACGGAACTTTAGTCTATTTGTGTACAGTTCTCCCTTGCTATGTACAGCAGATAAATTAAGGGAAAATAAACATGCTACAATAATTTTTAAATCTCAACTTGGTTGTGTGTGAATGTACGTATACTTGCCAGAAAATCCATGTCTGTGTCTTCAGTGTTTGCGTAATTTGTGTTGTGTATGAGCATCTGATTTCATTATTCAGGTGCAAATGCAATGCACTCAATAGCAGTTATGTATATATAAATTTTGTTTGTGCTGGTTTAAATGGCATGTTTAATGTGTTGCCACATCTGTTAACCTAAAATATATATGTAGGTCTGTGCTTATGTAGAACATCTGTAAAGTCCTGGCTACTTGACTGAAAGCTCTTAAATCATTTTCATTACTGTCATCTCCTCGGCTGTAAAGTTTCAGTAAATGGGGCTGCTTTCTTTTTTTAGGCTGGCATTCCTACTGATATGCATGCAAGAGAAGCTACTGTCACTTAAATTCACGTGTAAGATGTTCTACTTCCATTGAGAATGAACAAAACTTTTTTTTTTTTCCCCCTTTTCTAGGCGAGCTTATACAGAGGCGGTTACAGCCGATTTGCTCCGTACTGAAGTGACGTAAACAATTATTTCCTATAAAATCTGGACAAAACTGCCCGTCTCCCCATTTGCTGTTTCCCTTTCTCTCAACTATCAAAGTTCACGAGGCCCGGCTTTTGCAATACTTACAGTGAAAATCTCCTCTTGGAATTTTCTGGCAGCGTAAGATGGATGAAATCAACTGAAAAATATTGAAAACAAACACAAAAGACATTTTTTATACCTCAGCTTACTTTTGAAATCTGTATTTTTTATTTCTGCATTTAGTTTTTTTTTTTTTTTTGTGTTCATTTTGTTCCAAAGATTGTTACTTTTTATTTTTTAACTGTGTTAAAAATGCGTGTGTATATATGTGTGTATGTGTGTGTGTATGTGTATATATATGTGTGTGTGTGTATGTATGTGTCTATATATACATACATTCATACACACATGTACATATAATATTTACATAATTATGTGCTGTGAGCTTTTTTTTATCATTATTTTCTATACTTTGAAGGACATTTGCTGAAAGTGGGATGATTCAAAATGTAGGGGGGCATTCAGGAAATGCAAGAGTTAAGTCTAATATTTTTTAATTAAAAGTTTTTATCTAGAAGCCTCTGGCAAAGTGAATGATGTTTGAAACAAGCTGTTTGGGCCATTTTGGTAAACATATTAAAGCTAACCTGTGATTAAAATCAAGTAAAATCTAAAATGGGTACCCATCATGCTACTTGGGAACATACATGGTTACTTGTCCCTTTTAATTCTTGTCCTGAAGCAGTTTAGCTCCCATTCACATGAGTTGTGCTAAGGCATACATTTTACCGTTTCTGCCAGTGCAGACGATTGGCAAAAAACAGTGTTCAGGCAGAGCTGCCTACCCTTTGGCTTTACTGTTGCTAGACTGAGCAGTTTCTCATTTGACAGTTGCTGATACCATCTGTTTTCAGTGGGTAAGCATCTAGTAGAAGTTAATTTAGTAAGATGATGATGCTGGCCTCTGGTGGCATAATAAAAAAAAGGCACAGGCAAGAAACAGGGTGTAAACAGGAGGCACAGCATAAGGGATCAGAACACCTCATCAGAGGCTAGGTTACCTACTTATAACTGTGTTAATATTTACTATAAATATATGTAACCATTTTTTAATCCTCTTAAACATGGCACTAGGTCAGCTTTAAAAATGTAAACAAATAGAATTGGCATGTTATCCTGTATAGCTTGGGGTTTCATGCTTTTTTCCCAGCTGTTGAGTCTGTAAGAGAGAATAGTTCTATTCTTTCTAACGCTACGAGACCAGAATGTTACTTGCAGGAGAAACCGAATACAAACATGAAAACAGGTTCCAATTACATACAAGTAATGTGTCCTATACATATTCTCATATATATATATATGTGTGTGTGTGTACAGTATAAAGCATGGTTCTTCATAGAACAAAGGAGAGGTGATCACAGTTGTATGTTTCAGTACTTTCAGCTAGTATATTTTTGTTTTTTTTGTCTCCAAGCCAAAATAATATATGCAGATTAAAACATTAAGCATGCTTGCCATTGCTGAAACTTGATCTAAATATGACTGCATCTGAGGCATGTTCTATTTCTGTATCCTTATTGTTCTGTTTTAGGATTATTATAAACAGTAACTAGAATTCTAGAACTGTACTATCACCGTCTATACTTTGTATATTGTCATCCTCCTTTCGTGCTGGTCACTATGTCCGTCCTAGAAAAAGGACCTGACCTCATATTGGCAGCTGGCAAAGTAATAAGCTGCGTGATAAGGTATTGTATATTTAGTCAGTCATTAACTCGCATATACAAAATCATACTTTAGTGTGCATATTGGGCTATTTACTGTGTAAGTTGCTAAACTCCTTCAAAGCCAGAGGGAAAAGGCAACATATATTCTGAGGAGCTGTAATGTAATAACTTCCACTAACTTCTAGTGCTGAAAAAAAAATTCAAATTCCTTGAAATTTAAGGGATTAATAGAGCAACTATGTCCCTGTGAAAGGGAAAAGAGGAATAATTCTGGGAGGGGCATCCTAATGTTCCTCTGGACAATATTGCAGCTATTCATTAATCAGTCAGGTAAAATTTGAAACTTTCCACAATAGTGGATTGTCATTGTCTTCCTATAAATACTATAAATTGTGATGTACATTATAATTTGCTACTTTGAGGTAATTGTGACACCATTTTGCAGTGGAGCCAATGTCTTTCCATTGTGCACTGCATTTTATTGTATTAATAATCGGTGGAGTGTGCTGTATACCTGCAGAATGTTCCATTGCACACTGTATTATAGATTTGTCATAATTCTAGTATCCATGCATCCCAGTTTTCTTAGAACAGTCCCATTTGCTACTGGAAATCTTTTCATTTACAATGCATTTTGTCCACCAATCAAACACTCAATAAAGCCAAAAGTTTGGTATAGATAGTACAACTTTTCTGTTTGTCATGGAGCACCCAAAGGAAAGAAGGGTGTGTCTGTTTTAGAATAAGCAATTTCACCTTTTGAATAGTGTTTTTGTTTTCATGGATGACATTAACACCCTGATTTTGACATGCTATACTTCAATTTAAGCATCATTTGCTACAGTTGGGCTACTAATGACTTGCCTAGGGAGCGATAGCTGGTGTTTTGGAGGCACTTGTCAGAGATTTTCCAACTTTTTGGAAAATATTGGCATGAACAGGGCTCATTCTTCACTTGTGCGTGAAGAAGAGTGAAGTCTCAAACAACTGTGTGTGAACTGCTGTCATTATCATAGCAGGTCCATGCACTCCACTGACTTGGTTAATTGCCGGCAGATATACTCTCACCTGCTGTTCTCAGGGAGGTATTTGCCCATCTATGAGCAGCCGAAGTTACGGGAGACCTATGCATAATATATTTAATATGATATAGTGGTTGTTTTTACTTCAATTTCTTTTGTTTACACAGTGCATATTATTCTAGAGGAAATAGAATTTGTGGGGAATTGAATCTGTTAGGATAATATTTGCACACCTTCTATTTAATACAAATGATATAGGGATATATTTATTACAGTAGAACCATGTAGTAGCACAGATGGACAGCGAAATACCGCCTCCTTTCATAGTACACCTTTACTATTACATGCTGTTTGCGTTGGCATACCTAAACCAAATTTCAGTATACCTGTACAAAGAAAATGGAGCACTTTTTGCGGCCCTTTTTACCAGTAATGCATGGATACAATTAACTACACCCATATGAGCACAGATTTTCTCACAAGACCTATCTTTTTGCCTAAAACACATTTATTTAAATAGGTACGTTTATAATATGCAACTTGTTTTAGCCATGTTTTTTATGTACAGTGCAGTTGGTTCCATGTTTGTATTAAAGCTCCAATGTAATCTAGTGTACCATACTGTAAATACATAGCTCCTCCCTAATGCAGTCACTTGCTTAATATACTTACATCAGTCCACCATGCCAAAGTCATTTGCAGTTTTCTTTTATACCCTTTGCTTAACATAAATTGTTATCCTGTCTTTGCTTTAATGTTCTATTTACCTTCTAAAATTTAGGTTCACATTATGATTAAAGGGAAACTGTTATTCAAATGTTTGTCATGTACCTTTCAGTGTATAGCTGTTTCATGTAGTGCAACATTGCATTAAATTAAATAATTTTTTAAGCTTTATTGAGGTTTACTTGTTTGGTGTATGGGCTATTTGTATGAGCTAAAGTTTTTAAATTGCAGCATTGGAAACCTTTTTTGCATGTTAAAGTATAGTTAACTTGCCTTTCTTTTCTTGTGAATTTTCTCGGCATAGGAATACTGATGGCTGAATTGTTGGCAATATTGGCCAATTAGAAATATCCTTGCCATTTTTTCTTCAAAATTAAAACACCTTTCATAAATGTATTGCAATGGCTACTAAATTGTGAAATTAACACAATAAACCATGCAGTTTTAGATGTTGATGTTACATTAAAAGCTGTCACTTTACTTTTCACTTTTGGAGAATTTGGCCAACAGGAATGTCAAATCCAACTAAGAGTTTTGCCCTGTAATGCTGGCACGTCCCCAGCATCACATTGTTCACTCGGTAATAACCACTCACTGGCTAGATACATTTTTGTCATCGGTGTCCACATGCCCACCACACATTGTCCCATAGACTCTACACTCCTTTCACATGCTGCTTGTGGATAAATGCACCATAATCTTCTCTTACACATGATCCCAGCTATTGCCAGCACTCCTACACTCAACCACCAACCCCTCCACATTTCTATACATACTGTCTGCTGTCATGTCCTCGGGTACTTCACTTTTGTAGATAATGCCCACTGTCATACAATTTTCTTTCTCTCCTGCTTGTACAACCTGCTGACATACTTTCTGCACTCCTCTACTGCACATACTGCCTGCTGTCATACCTCAATCCTGAATATCCAGCCTAACATATTGTACCACACGCCGCCTGCTCATAGGGCTAGCCTTAATACCAATGGCTATGTTCTGCTTGTAGTACCCTCTGGCACTCCTTTTGTGCACATACTGCCTGCCGTTATACCCTCTAGCAGTCTATAAATGTGCATTCCTCTCCTGCACATAGAATTTTTTTTTGCTATGAAATTGTATAAATGTATATAATATATAAAACCGTTGGGCATTTGTTTTTGTATTCTTAACCTTGCCCATTCTGTAAAGAGCAAACTTGTTAATCTGTTGAAGGGATACCATTGTAAAGTTTTTTTTCTTTTTTAGGTACCTTTTTAAAAGTAGCATCCTTCAACCTTAACAGTTTCTTAAAAAAAAAAAGCAAGCTGCAAACAGATGGGCTAATCTTTTGACTTTTGTATATCTGTAAAAGTCCTTGCATTTTGGCTGCATGTTTTTAGGGAAATTGTTATCTTCATATCTTGATCGATCAGCCATTTGGGAGGATGTAATTTAAAAAAAAATTGGAATTCCCCCAGTGGACTTGCATGTACACTTCTTATTCTGTGTGAACAGGAGCAAAAAAATAAATGCTGGCCTTTTTTTTCCTGTGCTGGTCCAATCTGTTTTTCATTTATGTAAAAATGCTGCATTTGGCCACTTGATGACGCCAAGTATCATAGGAAATTCCTGATACTGGGCTACATCTCATGAACAAATGTGTATGTTTCTGTGTAACATGAAACAAAACCACAATAAAAAAAATCAACTGGACCAGCACAGGAAATAGTTTAATAACTTTTTTTTTTTTTTTTGCCCCTGTTCGCACAGAACAAATGTACAGTTTTTTTTAAATATTGCCAAATTTGTATGAAATTTCTGCATCTTCAGGTTCTTGTTGTATCTCTATATAAATCTTACACAGCTGTTCCCTTCCCTTTTTTTTTTAAAGTGAATGTAAACCCTCACATATGCCCATTGAACAGCCTCAGATAATAAATAGGGATAAAACAAATCTCCCTACATAAGTTTTACATGTATATCTGCTGTCTTTATATTAGCTTTATATACTGTTTAGAAAGTTTTGATCATGTTAGATTTTCTCTTCCTGGTCAACACTGCAATGAAGCCTGGGCATACAGCCAAGACAGCTGACTGGAGGAAAGGCACACACCCTTTCCTCATCGGTAGAGACTTTAGAGCTGATCGTTGAATAGTTTAGGGCTCTGCTAATCTATAGCATCCTCCCCACCACAAAACTCTGGCTGCTTTTATCATATGTGACAGAACTTGTCAGGAGTTATCAGACTGATAACAGAAGAATGGAGCAGACAGCTACAGGACATAGTGCTTTGAAGAGAAATAACAAAACACTGCAGGTATGTGTCCAGCCCAAATTTCATGAATTGGATTTAAGTCTACTTAATATAGCGTGACACTCCCCCCCCCCCCCCCCCCTCTTGATTTATTTTTTCTGTACTAACAAGTATATTGAGAGATACTTGCAGTGTAACATCTGTTACCTGTTTGGTATTGGATTTTTTTCTCTTTAAAACAAATTCAGCCATACTAAAAACACAATTCAAAGAAGTTTCAGCTTTAATTGCAAAAATTACTTTTTAAACAAGCAAGTTTGTGTTTCCTCCCCACCTCATAGAAAAAGCAGGTGCCCTAATGCTTGCATCCCCACAGATCTAGAAAGCAAAATAACTGCAGTTTTATTTATGATTCAATGACTGTGTTCAGTTAGGTCTGATTCACACATATGCAGTTTGTAGGTGCATTTTTCAATCTATCCATTGAAGTCTATGAACCAAAAACTTAAAATATAAACTCTGGCCCTTTCCATAAAATGTACAGATGTGAACAACATTCATAGGAAACCATGTTAAATGGACTGTAGTCAGTGCATTTTCAGTTTTGTAGAAACAAACACAATGCATAGGTGTGAACCAGGCCTTATGCTGATATGATTGAGATGTCCAACTAATGAGTGGGCAACACAGCAAAATAAACCCTAACAGGCCAATAAATGTAATAAAACTGAGGGCAGTCTGCAGTGCTAAGGTTCAATTTACATCTATGCATGTTGCTTTTGAGTGTTTCTGCAGTGCTTGCTGTGTTTTTGAAAACACATTTTTACTGATGTGTTTTTTTTTATATAGCTGGTTGCCAAGGAAGGGGTCGGGAAGCAGGCCAGTGCATCCTTAACCACGTCAATACTGGGTACTTTCGCCCCCTTCCTTCCCAGGCCGATTTTCAGCTTTCAGCGCTATCGCACTTTAAATGACAATTGTGTGGTCATGCAACACTGTACCCAAATGAAATTTTTATCATTTTGTTCGCACAAATAGCTTTATTTCGGTGGTACTTATTCATGACTCATTTATTTATTTTGTTTGGAAGACAAGAAATACAACGGTTACATGAAATGCATAATATGAGTACAGAGATGGTGAGATTTATGGATACATGTTATACAGGATTGTAAGATGACAAAAATTGTTAGGCAAGGCTATGCGATAGGGGGGTCTGAGTACCAGAGGCGGATAATAAATAACAAAGTAACATTTATCAGAGAGGGTAGAGGAGAGGCAAGGAATACAAAGGGGAATAGGAAGTTACCCGGGCAGAGTTGTAGGTGTGGACCAGTATGACCATTTTTCATTAAATTTCTGCATTCTATCAAACAATGTATGATGTATTCTTTCTGATAATCTGATCATTTCCATTCTAGATTCGGTACCTGGAACCAAGGTAGGTTATGAGATCTCCAATTGGAGGCTATCCAGTGGATAGAGCTGATCAGGGAGTGAATCAGCCTGTTACAAGGGGGGGTGTCTGGAAGAGTGGCAAACAGCAGACAAATCTGGGGTGAAAGGGTGATTTTCTTTGAGTGCATTTTCAGGTCTGCTAACTACAGCATGCCAAATTTGTTCGAGATGCCTGCAGCTCCAAAAGATGTGGAGGTAATCTCCCTCCTCTGGACAACCCCTGAAGCAGCACGGGGGGGATGTGGGGTAAAAGGAATGGATTTTAGATGGAGTCATATACCATCTGGTTAGAAGCTTCAGGGGTGGTTCTCTAAATGCTGCTGCGCAAGTACTTTTCCGGAGGTTGTCCAACATATTGGCCCAAGACTCTATGGTGAGAGTGCACTTCAAGTCTGACTCCCAGTGCAGCATAGGACCAGACTTTTCAGGTTGGATCAAGTTGTTGAGGTGATTATACAGTAGTGATATTAGCCCCTTGTCTCGTGAGGAGTAAATGCGTTCAAATACTGTATTAGGGGGATTAGTAGGCAATGAATAGTGCCTAGCATAAAAGTCTTGGATTAGAGAATAATGTGGGAGTTCCGAGAGGTCAAATCTATCTTGTAAGGTGGAGAAGGGAACAAACTTAGCCCGAAAAGTGAGGGATTTCAAAGTGGTGAGATTATGGTCAATCCAGAGATGGAATGGGGTGTTATCAAAAAAGGCTTGAGGGAATCTGGGGTCCCCTAAGTAAGAGGCCAGTGGAGGGGACACTGGGGAGAGTTTGAAAGTAGCTTTAATTGTGTTCCACAGTTGAATTGAGTGTGCAACTATCGTATTACGCTTGGGCAGAGTGTGATGTGGCTTCCAGTTAGTCCATAGGATGCCTTTGAGGTTAATGGGTAAAATGGAAGTAGACTCAAACTTTAGCCAGGAGATATTAGTGTCTGGGGAGGACCACTGTGCCATGTGTACCAGTCTAGAGGCTAGAAAATAAAGCCACAGGTGAGGAAGTCCCAGACCAACTTCGCATTGGGCTCTGTGCATCAAGGAGTATCCACATCTGGGTCTCCTATTATTGTAGATAAATGTATTGATTTCGCGTTGTAGTGCCCCTAGTCTGGTTTTAGGGACTTTGATTGGCAAAGATTTAAAGAAATTTAATAGTTTGGGGAGAATAGACATCTTAAATGCACAGATCCTGCCCAGTTACGAAATATGGTATGTGGACCAAATTTTTTAATAATGAGCTAATTTGGGAAAAGAGGGGGAGGTAGTTGGATTTATATAATAGATTGTGGGAGGCTGTGATATTTACACCAAGGTATTTAAGTGATATAGGGGACCATATGAAATTAAAGTTCGTTTTTAATACGCACAATAGATCCGGAGGGCAATTAATGGGGAGAATAGAGCATTTGTTAGTATTAACCTGCAGGCCGGAAAGTTTGTGGAATGTGTGAAGTTCTGATAGGAGGTTAGGGATCGAAATGAGTGGGTCAGTGAGAAATAGTAGGGCATCATCAGCATACAGACTAAGTTTAAATTGATGGGGGCCCTTATTGTAGCCTTTAATGTTTACATTATGTCTGATGGCGTGGGCCAAAGGTTCAATGGCCAGAGCAAAAAGAAGGGGGGAAAGGGGGCAACCCTGTCTTGTGCCCCTGCTCAGGGGGAAGAATTCTGAATTGTTCCCTGGGATCTTTATTCTAGTTTGAGGAAGGTGGTATAGGACATTAAACCCATGAATACATTTGTCTGCGATACCGAATCTAGGCAAGAGGTGGTTCAAGTATGACCAGTTAACACTGTCAAAAGCCTTGTGAATATCTAGGCTAGGCGGGAAGAAAGGTTAGTGTCCTGGATCAGATTAGTGACCAATCTTATGTTATCCACTATTTGCCTACCCGGAATGAAGCCGGTTTGATCTGTGTGGATTAAGGAGGTGATAACAGAGGCCAATCTATTCACAAGCAATCTGCCAAACAGTTTAAGGTCATTGTTGAGAACTGAGATGGGGCGAAAATTTTGTGGGAGGGTGTGGTCTTTTTGGGGTTTAGGTATTAGGGAAAGATTGGCCAGTAACATGTCTGTTGGAAAATGACCACCTTGCAGGATGTGATTGAACATTTTGGTGAGGCTAGAAGGGATGTATATTTTTTATAGTATGAGGCTGAAAAACCGTCAGGGCCAGGTGCAGTTGAGGTTTTAAGGGATTTTGTTATGCTAGTAATTCAGTAGTGCAGGGTTCTTTTAGGGAGGATATTTGTGTCATTGAGTTTTGGTAAATTAAGGGAGTTCAGCCACTATAAAGTGGAGGGATGAGGGTCAGTTTTGGGGCCTGAAAGGAGGTTCTCATAAAAGGAAGAGAATATCTGGAGGACATCCCGTGGGTGGGTTACCATGTTCCCATTATTGTTTCAAAGTTTATATACATGGGGGGGGCTTAGTGTCATGTTTCAGTTTTCTGGCGAATATTGCCAAAGAGGAATTGCCGTGGAGTAGAAATTTTGCCTTGGAAAATCTAAGGGTTCGTTCAGAGTCCTCTGATAAGATCGTATTTAAAGCTTGGCGTTTGGAGAGTATGGATTGTGTTATTTCTGGAGAGGTGTGGTTACCTAACTTGTTGTATAAATCTCCAAGTTCCTTGGTGAGGCTTTTAATTTCTATTAGTTTAGGTTTTTTTTTGGCTGCAGCAGGACAGCTTTGTGAGCCGCCCAGACTGAGGTGGGCAGCACCTCATCGGAGGTATTGTCCTGGAAATATTCTATGTGGGTATAGATTTGTTGGTAGGTTGTAGGGTCTGATAGGAGCGAGTCATTGAGACGCCAATTAAAGTGGGTAGGGGACATCCCTATATGGGAGGTTTCAATTCTACTAAATTGTGATCTGACCAAGGGCAGGGGTGGATGGAGGCTTTGGATGAGTTCGCTAAAAGGATTGGAGTACAAAATATGTAATCCAGGCGGGCATAACAGTCATGGGGATGTGAGTAGTGTGTATTTCTTTGATTCCTATGTTGTGTGCCCTCCAAGAATCAATCAATTGGAGTTTACTAAGTGAGCGGTTTAAGGTTTTGGCAAATGCTTTGGAGGAGGGAACTACTCTACTTCTACTCTACTTCTATCTAACGATGGGTGTGCCGAAAGTCACCTCCAATTATCATGTGAGGTTAACTGTATTGGTCAAGAGTGTCCAGAAAGTTGGTGAAAAAGGCTGACTGAGCTTCGTTGGGAGCGTAAACGGAAGCTATAGTGACATTGCGTCTGTCAATGCAGCCCTTTAATATTATAAATCTGCTATCAGCATCTTTCAATATGTTTTGTATCTCAAAAATTACGTTGTTTCTGATGAAGATAGCAACGCCTCTGGATTTGTTGGTGAAGGTTGTATAGTGGAACTGGTTAAATGATTTGTTGAAATATTGTGGGTGATTGGCTGTGGAAAAATGGGTCTCCTGCACTAGAATATCAGCGCCCCCCCCCCCCCCAATCTCTTGTAGTGTTTAAATGCTTTTTTATGTTTGTTGGGGGAGTTGAAGCCCTGGGCATGTGTGAGAACATTTTAAGACCCATTTTTAGGTGATCGGAAGTCGCTAAGTGAGAGGGGAATGATAAATTTAGATAAGATTGTGTCTCCTATGTAGGGGTTGGGGGTCAAGAGAAGAAAATTCTGGTATAGCACTACTACCGCAAAAATATAGTAGAACCAAATAATGGCTCCTGTAACCTTTACTGTTATAAGATGAGGGGAAACGTGAAACTTGTGAATAGGATAAAGTTTAGTACCAAATCTGCTGAAAACCAATCTAAGAGATATATCACGTCTTCCACTGTTTAAAAATGTTAAGTTCAATGCCATAAGGGCCAGAATAATAACAAAGAAATAGAAAAGTAGGGAGCGTGGGGATTGTGAGTCGCCCAGACAAATTATCTGAAGGACTACAAAGTCCTGATTCTCCATGCGAGGCCAGCAACCCGCCCCCAAGGGGGGGTGGGGCAACAAGCCACACAGGCAGAACGGGGGTCAAACCAACGACGACAGATGAACCAGGCAGATATGAACAAAAGAATAAAACATTAGCTTGATGGTGCATGTAGTGAGAAATACAAACAAAATATTCAGCATTATTAGTGTATAGAAAAACAGACAAACTTTCTTTGAGACAAGATAAACAAAAACTGCAGTCTTAATATTAAATGACAAAAAGAATATTGACCCTGCGCGTTTAAACAGGAATGGAGTGAAACCAGTAGGCTGGTGTGTGGAAGGGAACAACAAAGAACATCCCTCTACATCCATCCCAATACCACTAACCCACCAAGCACTGTGTGCAGGGTGGAGGATAAAAGTCATAGTTCCAGAGTATGTTTAATGCAGCCTGCGTGAGAGAAGTTCCAGGATAGATCATGTATAGATATAAGGCCTGCTGCCTCCAATGGGAGAGGGTTGGGTAGATGTGGGATTGAAAAAGGTTAAGGCTGTCCATGATGAACATATACTTCCCAAACAAACTGGGAATCAGAGGAGTACATGAGGTAATATAGTGCCTTAGTCTATGGCAAGTATAAAGTCTGGAGTGACATGGTGGAAGGGACAAACAGGGAAAACATATAATAATAAAAAAGAAAATGGTTCCTGCCACACTGTAAACGCAAGGTTTTGAAAACCCTGTTAACAATATGTTAACAATATGTAGATGGGCCGACCAAAAGAAAAACAAAAAAAATTTGTCAGCTTTTATTTAAAAAAACAGAACAAATAAAAAGAAAAAAAAACTGCAGACAGTTGAAAGTGAAGAGTATGATCCACAAGTGAGCAGCATTTGAGGTTCAAACTAGTTAGGAGACCTGATCACGGATAGAACGTAGTTGCCATCTTCTGTTCTCCCTCTGAGGCCTCGTACACACGACCGAACATGTCCGCTGAAACTGGTCCATCGGACCAGTTTCAGCAGACATGTTCGGTCGTGTGTAGGGCCGACCGGACAATTTTCCGGGCCGACCGGACAGGTTTCCAGGGGACAACTGTTTCTTAGCATGCTAAGAAACATGTCCGCTGGAAGCCTGTCCGCCGGACATGTCCGATGGTCAGTACGACTCACTGTCCCGAGAACCCGCACATCGTGTCAAAGTGATTCGACGCATGCGTGGAAGCATTAAACTTCCGGGTTCGCGCACGTCGCCGCGCCATCGTCGTCGTCACCGCGTATTCTGTCCACGCGGAATTTGGTCTGATGGTGTGTACAGCCATCAGACCAAATGAGGATTACTATTGCGACAACACATCATCAGTAGGGTAAAACTAACCTGTCTCACGACGGTCTAAACCCAGCTAACGTTCCCTATGAAATGAAAATGGTCCGCGGACCGTTTTCATCGGACATGTTGGGTCGTCTGTATGAGGCCTGATTGCTTCTAGAAGTTGGGGTGGACCAGATAGGCTGGAGGTTGCTGCTCCAGCAGGCCAAGTTTGACTAACCGCTCCTTTCCCTCTATGACATTGTTCACTATGTACGTTGTACCATTGTGCATTATAGATGGCTTAAAAGGGAAGCCCCATCTATACTTGATTCTGGCTGTCTGGAGAATGCTTGTGACCTCTTTCATCCTGCGTCTGCTATCTAAAGTCACAGGGGAGATATCGGGATATATTTGCAGTTTAACTCCAACTAATTCAATGCGGGGGGAGTTTCTGGAAGCTCTCATGATGTCTTCTTTAGTGACAAAATCCCTCATGCACATTATCACATCTCTGGGGGGGTTGTCAGGTGTTGCATGCGAATGCAGACAGTGGTTTGTCCGGGACCAGGCCATGGAAGAGCTTATTAATGGCTTGAGGTAAATCAGTGAGATTCTGGAATACCACGCACTCTAATATTATTGTGTTTGTTTCTATTGTCCAAATCCTCTATGTGGGCTTGCATGAAGGAGAAGCTATCAGCCAGGGTCTCGTAATCTTTCCTGAGGTCATTATGGGCAAGAGCTAGCTCATCATGCTTGGTTTCAAGTATGTCTGTGCGGCCTCCTATGTTTGCAATCTCTTGGGAGAGAGCATTAGTGGATTTGTGAAGCTCCTGTTCTAACTTATCCACAAGTTTTTCATATATGGCAGTCAGGCTTGCATCAAGGTCAGCCTTGGAGAGAGGCTGTGTGTACTCACTGTTAGGAGACAGGCAAGCTGGATTCTGTATGGAGCTGCTGCTGAAGGGTGCATGATGGCCGGCGCCATTTTGGGACATCTTCTCCACTGTGAGTAAAAAGTTTGTCAGCGTGTTTTGGGAGCGGCGATTTTGCTCTTTTTTGCTGGATGGAATGCAACGGGATGTCCCTCGGGGGTGGTGGGGTGTTTTGAGTCGATTTGGTGTCGGATTAGCCCCGGGAATCCTGCCTGGACAGCCTAGTCAGACGGAGCTCTTCTCAGCAACGTCCGTCCCTCATCACGCCGCGCATGCGCCCCTTTATTTTTATTTTTTGTGACCTAAGCGGAAAAGAGTGGAAATTTAAAAAAATATATATATATTTTCTACTTTGTTTTAAAAGAAATCCAATAAAATACAATTTTGTCATACGCTTAAGCCAAAATCTATTCTGCTACATGTCTCTGGTAAAAAATAAATAAACCAATTATACACTTAATGGGATTTTTTTTATGTGATCATAGACCGATGTGCGCAGATGATCATTGGGACATTACTGTTACATATGTGGGGGACAGGTGTTTTTACATTGGAGGGAAAGTGTTTTGGGGACATTAAGCCGATTGGTGTGTAAAAATCTGTACAAAACAACTCCTACGCCCTGATCACCAGCTGGCTACAGCGATCTGCTCTCCTCCCTGAAAACTTCCATCTGAGGAGAGCCGAGCTGATCGCCTAGCAACCAGCTCTCTATTTACATCACATGACGGCTGTGATGGGACATGATTGGCTGAATGTAAAAAACAACACTGCCAGCTAAAAATAAAACAGCATGTGGTCCTCCCCAGGTCCATACCAGGCTCCTGGGTCTAGTATGGATCTGGAGGGGATAAGCCCCATGGCAAAAAATTAAGGTGGGGCCCCCCAAAATCCATACCAGACCCTTATCCGAGCATGCAGCCGGGCAAGTAAGGAAAGGGAGGGGACGAACAAGCTACCACCCCCCCGAACCATCCAGGTCGCATGCTCTTAACGTGGGGGGGGCCCATCCCAATGTGACCTCACCACCTGGGGCTTGATGGGTATGTGATGTCACAAAGGGGTGGGGCCTCTGGATCACTATCATCCGATGTTCATGCCCCCATTGTTATCTAAGAAATGCTTGGCATCGGCGCGAACAGAGCAGCGTAAAGTAGCATCGGCAGAGGAAGAACAAGAACACCGGACAAAGACAGCAGAAAGAGCGGGAGAAGAGAAGCCTAGAGGAGATAGAAGATGGAGGAAGAAGATATTTCTCATCGTCCATGGACGGACACAGCTCCTTAAATCTTGACACGTGGGTTATGTTCCCTGTTTACAGGAGAGGACTAGGCAGAAACATGTTAAATAGTTAAATACTTGTTACTTGAACAGCCCCGCCCAGGGGCGGTCCCTCCAGACATAACACTCCTCGCTGCAGCCTCAGTTTTGTTCTGCCTAGCAAAGGAGAAGGATGTATGGCTCCCTTTGGGCCCAGTGCCCTGAGGAAAAGTTTTTATTTTATTTTTGTCTTTTGACTTCTGTCAACTGTCGGCTGAGAGACAGGCTGCATATTATAGATCCTTGTCTTCAGTCCGGCCAGCGAGCGTGAGCACACCTTTGCAAAGAGGCTGGCTCTGCCACGACATGCTCCATGACTCCTGGGGTTGGCCAGTGAGCTTTCCTCCGAGGTCCGCACATAACTGGGCTGTAGTGTTGCCTCACTCACAGTGGACCGGGCCGACCGCTACCTCCAATGCAGGTGTACGCCTGTCTGGAATGCGTCAGCGAAGTCGTCGCGTGGACGGGTAAGTACAGTCCCTCCCTCTTAGGTGGGGTGGTATGGCTGAGCATTCCTGGGGTTTGGATATCCTTCCTTCCCTGCTCATTTTTCCTCTGCTGTTTCATTGCTGTCGGGTGGGGGCACCTTGCTGAGGGACTGTGCGCTGGCCTATGTGTTTTTTTTTTTAATGCTGGGGGTCCTTTTTTCTGGAGGTTTTGTGGTGCTGTGCAGCCTTTTTAGGCTTTCACCGTTTAAATTGCAGCGTTTTGCCGCCATTCGGGCGCCATTTTTGGGTGATTTTCAATTCCTATTGAAAATCCCATTGGCGGCCATTTTGTTGTAGCCGCGCTGTTGGCCATCTTGCCTGAGTCCGTCGGCTCTGAGTTGCTGGACTTGCGTGGATCTGCGGCCATACCTCCCTGTATGTACCCGCTCTCTAGTTACCCAGGGTCGGGCCTGACTGGTGACTGGGTGGGTGACCGCCTGGGTGCTGTGGACCCTGTCTACCGATCTTTGTCCTATTTTAGGCGATCAGGCTATGTTTCTCCTCGGGGTCGAGGAGGTTGCAAGGTCGTCCGATCTGGTTTCAGTCGGACAACGCCACGGCAGTGACTTCGGTATACCTTCAGGTATACCAGCAGGTGGGCTACTGGAGTCGCCAGATGCTGGACCATGGTGTTTGGTCTTTGTGCTGGGCTCCCTTGCAGGTGAGCCTCACAGGGCATGGATCTCCTGGCCGCTCATCTACACCGAAAGGGTGTCAAAGCTAGTGGCCAGGTCTAGTGATCTGGTACAGACGCGTCAGTCGCGCTGGTGGCCCTGTGGGGTCTGTATTGGCAATTTTTTGCCGTTCCGCCATAGTTGCTCCCTCGGCTGCTCCACAGAGTGGAGGCTTAGGAGATCCTGATGATTCTAATTGCTCCAGCGTCCTTGGTTCGTCTACCCTGGCGGTTAGTACCTCTGTCTTGAGGTCCCATGTTTCATCCTGTTGTACAGTCACTGACTTTCTCAACATGGCTATTGGACGCCAGACTTTAAGAGACTGGGGTCTGTACGACTCGTTCATCTCAACAATGCTAAGGGCATGGTAGTCTTCTTCCGGAGGATCTATCGTCGCGCCTGGCAGGCTTACATCTCTTGGTGCGAAGAGATGGAGTGACGTCCACGGACATAATCGGTGCCCATGGTCCTGCTGTTTTTACACCATAATAAAATTGTGTAAGTAAGTAAATATATAAAAAACAAATGAATGAATATGATTGTCCACTAAAAAGTGATAAAAATAAATAGTCTTTAGTGAAACAAATATATTAGCACATCAAAGGCATGTGTGCCATGTGCAAATAAGGAAAATACATTCAGTCCGAAAAAAAAAAGTAGAGACTCGGGGGGATTTATCCCCACACAGTGGATGACTTCTGAATAAATTGTCCAAATCAAAACATCAACTTCACAGATGTAGATTGAAAGATAAGAAGATTCCACCACTGATCAGAGTGAGGTTTGAACAGAATGAAAGAAATCCACCAAGGAAGGGGTAAGTAATAAACTCTTACCAGATAACCATTCAAGTACAGCAAATCGGTCCACTCAATCCCAGGAAGGGGGGGGGGGGGACTGCAACACTCCACTGTAGTCAGCTGGTCCTCGCCTGGTGTGTATGGATCCCAATCTCCTTTCAGGGTACTCAGCTCGCTTTGAGGCTCCAAACGCCAATGGGGGACACAGGGAGAAATAAGCACTCAGATAGTGATGTACCGCAAAAAATCCTGGCTTTTATTAAAATTGTGTGTAACAATTGCACTCCATAGTACTCCACAAGTAAAAAAAAGTTTTAAAACCAGGATATCAAACAAACGTGCGCCCGTGCTTCCGGGATCACGTTAGACGCGATGACGTCAGTGCGTGGCTCCGCCCTGACTAGTTTTGACATACACAGTCATTGTCAAAGGGCATGCTCCGTGCCCTTTGACAACGACTGTGTATGTCGAAACTAGTCAGGGCAGAGCCACGCACTGGAGATTGGGATCTATACACACCAGGCGAGGACCAGCTGACTACAGTGGTGTGTTGCAGTTCCCCCCCTTCCTGGGATTGAGTGGACCGATATGCTGTACTTGAATGGTTATCTGGTAAGAGTTTATTACTTACCCCTTCCTTGGTGGATTTCTTTCATTCTGTTCAAACCTCACTCTGATCGGTGGTGGAATCTTCTCATCTTTTAATCTACATCTGTGAAGTTGATGTTTTGATTTGGACAATTTATTCAGAAGTCATCCACTGTGTTTTTACGGACTGAATGTATTTTCCTTATTTGCACATGGCACACATGCCTTTTTTGATGTGCTAATATATTTGTTTCACTAAAGACTATTTATTTTAATTTTTATCACTTTTTAGTGGATAATTATATTCATTCATTTGTTTTTTATATATTTACTTACACAATTTTATTATGTGGTGGTATTAGCGCAACCTTTTTTTTGTGTTTTTGTTTGTATTTACATGTCTATCACGTGTTGCAGCTTGAGTTATCCGTTTAACGCAATCCTTTTCATTTATTTATTTGATCTATTTACAACAATTCATATCCCATAGCGCGATATTTTCTACTGTAATTTATGCTGTTTTTACAGCTTGGAGTGGATCTAAAGATTGCTTAAAGCACCGTTTGGGGGCAGATTTCAGCCTTGGCTGTGTTCTTTCAGTGGTCTTATTGCGGCCCGTTCCCTGGTGGGTCCCTTGTTTGTGCAGGGGCTTTGTCATATACTTCCCCCTCTTGGCCCATCTCTCCCCCCATGATCTGGGGGCCCCCTTATTAAAGGGGGCTTCCAGATTCCAATAAGCCCCCCCTCTGCACACCCTGACAACCACCAGGCAAGGGTTGTCAGGAAGAGGCCTATTAACATAGGGGGTGGGGGCGCAGAGCCCCCAGCCCTAAAGCACCCGCCTCCCCATGTTGGGGGCATGTGGCCTGGTATGGTTCAGGAGAGGGATCTTGCTCGTCCCCTCCCTTTCCAGACCTGTCAGGCTGCATGCTTGGATAAGGGCCTGGTATGGATTTTTGGGGGGGGGGGGGGGGGGGGTTGGTTTCCCTCTGAATCCATACTAGACCCGGGCCTAGACTGGACCTGGGGGGGGGGGAAAAACACACTATGCTGTTTTTTATTGTAGTTTTTTTATTTTTTACATTTCAGGGGGATAGGATTAAGGACGCGGCGGCTGGCTTCCTGGCCCGCTCCTTAGCAACCAGTTATATACAGTGAATGTACCCTTTACAAAAATGCAGAGGCACAAAATGCATTGATGTGAACATGTTTCATAGGAACCCATGTTAGAAAATGTCCCTGCATTTCTGAAAAAAATGCATCAAAAAAATCTATTGGTATGAATCGAGCCTTATGCCCCGTACACTTTTTGTGATGAAAAAAAAAATGACATTTTTAAAAACGTCATTTAAAATGATCGTGTGTGAGCTTCACATCATTTTTTGTCTTCTGAAAAACGACCAAAAAAAATTCGAACATGCTTCAATTTTTTAAAATGTCATTTTTTGTGTCGTAAAAAATGATCGTGTGTGGGCAAAAACAACGTTTTAAACCCGCACATGCCCAGAAGCAAGTTATGAGACGGGAGGTAAAACTACCATTCATAATGGAGTAAGCACATTCATCACGCTGTAACAGACAAAAAAGCACGAATCGTCTCTTACTAACAAGTAACCAGCTAAAAGCAGCCTCATGGCGACTAGAACTTTCCCTTTAGAGTGCCATCGCTTTGTTCATCATTTTTCAAAAACGATGGTGTGTGGGCAACATCATTTTAAATGATGAAGTTGGAAAAATGGCATTTTTTTTCATGATGAAAAATGCAATTTTTTTTTCATCACAAAAAGTGATCGTGTGTACGTGGCATTAGAGCTTCCAAAGGACCTTATGCCCTAAGCTGGCATTAAATGATACCCGCAAATCCATGTGGTAAGATTTTAGAGAATGAACAGAAGAGCATGTGACAGCCTTGCAAATCTGAGAAACTGTTACCCAAGTGGCACCTGCAGATTTAGTAGAGTTGGCCTTAATAGGAAAAGGTTTGAACTTTGTTCTTATGACCATAAGCTTAAACATTGCTCTTGCTAAGGCACTGAGAAATGGTGGAAGAAGGACTTGCTACTTCTTTATGGGGGACCATCCATATATTAAAGTCTTTCTAATAGAGGCAGTAGTTGAGAGGTTAACCTGTACAGTATTATCTCTGTATATGTATAAAACTATTTGCCCACCTATTTTATTTTGGGCATATATGTCGCTCTTAAATGATGAGGATTATTAACCACTTGCCGCCCGCCAATGACAGATTGACGTCGGCAAAGTGGTTGTAGAATCCTGACTGGACGTCCTCAGGATTCTGAGCCGCTGCGCGCCCCCGGGGGCGCGCATCG
Organism: Rana temporaria; assembly: GCF_905171775.1. Taxonomy (NCBI): domain Eukaryota; kingdom Metazoa; phylum Chordata; class Amphibia; order Anura; family Ranidae; genus Rana; species Rana temporaria. The sequence continues at coordinate 95,131,261 of NC_053495.1, forward strand.
CGGCGATCGTTGTTGCGGGGTGTCAGTCTGACACCCCGCAACACCGATCTCGGTAAAGAGTCTCTCACGGAGACTCTTTACCACGTGATCAGCCGTGTCCAACCACGGCTGATCACGGTGTAAACAGGAAGAGCCGTCGATGGCTCTTCCACACTCGCGTCTGACAGACGCGAGTAGAGGAGAGCCGATCGGCGGCTCTCCTGACAGGGGGGGTTTGCGCTGATTGTTTATCAGCGCAGCCCCCCCTCGGATCGCCACATGGACCACCAGGGATGCCCACCAGGGAAGGGCAAAACAAAAAAAAACGGAAAAAAAAAAGTCCAAATAAAAAAAAATAAGTCTGAAAAAAAAAAAAAAGGTCTGGGGGAAAAAAAAAAAAAGATGCAAAAAAAATAAGATGCCAATCAGTGCCCACAAATGGGCACTGACTGGCAACAAGTAAATCAGTGCCGCCCCACAGTGCCCATCTGCCGCCCCACAGTGCCCATCTGTGCCACCCCACAGTGCCCATGAGTGCCGCCCATGAGTGCCCATGAGTGCCGCCTATGTGTGCCCATCAGTGCCGCATACCAGCGCCGCCAATCAGTGCCACCTCATCTGTGCCCGTCAGTACTACCTCGTCGATGTCCATCAGTGCCATCTCATCTGTGCCCATCAGTGCCACCATATCAGTGCCCGTAATTGAAAGAGAAAACTTACTTATTTACAAAAAAATTACAGAAAAAAATAAAAAACGTAATTTTTTTCAAAATTTTCGGTCTTTTTTTAGTTGTTGCGCAAAAAAAAAAAAATCGCAGAGGTGATCAAATACCACCAAAAGAAAGCTTGATTTGTGGGTAAAAAAGGACGCCAATTTTGTTTGGGTACAGTGTAGCATGACCGCGCAATAGCCATTCAAAGTGCGACAGTGCTGAAAGCTGAAAATTGGCTTGGGCGGGAAGGTACGTAAGTGCCCTGTATGGAAGTGGTTAAAAAAAAAAAATTCACAAAGAGAACTTGAGAAAAAATACAGAATTTTAAATATTTTTATTAAGGAAAAAAAAAAAGCTGTCCAAACCTGCCTGGCCCAATGTGGAAATAAGTAATTACCCTCACCACTACTTGCTTAAAGCACGAATGAATGTGATTAACCACATTTTTTCAACAGCTAGTTGAATTTCACTTGCCAGACCTGTTGAATCAAGAAATTACTTAAATAAAAGCTGTCCGACAAAGTGAAGCACACTAAAAGATTTCAACAAGCATCATGCCATGATATTAACAAAGTTAAGAACAGATACGAATTTGGGCTATGCAGCAGGAAAATGATCTGAAACACACCAGCAAGTCTACTTCTGAATGGCTCAAAAAAAAAGAACTTGGGCCTTTGGAGTGGCCTAGTCTGGGTTTAAATCTGATTTGAGATGCTGCTGCCTGACCTTAACCGCTTGCCAACTGGCTCACACCGATTATATGTCGGCAGAATGGCTCTGCTGGGCGATGTCCTGTATGGGTACGTTGTGCCCTTTTTAATAGACGCCTGCTCAGCGGAGGACACAAAACCCTGTTCTATCAGGGGAGAGGAGATGTATAGTTTGTTCCTACTAACCATGACAGTCCTATCCCCATACAGTTGGAACACATATTTAACCCCCCTTGATCGCCCCTAGTGTTACCCCCTTCCCTACCAGTGACATATACACAGTAATCGGTGCATTTTTATAGCTTTGATCACTTTTCCCATTTTTGGGACCATTGACATGTATACAAAGTGTCCGATCTGTTTGGAAAAAGGATTAATGTACCAAATGTATATCTCCTCCCAGTGGCCCAAAGTGATGTTAGTATAACAAAGGGCAAAATTGGTATCCATGGCCGTGCCGCAGTAGGTCTGTAAGTAGAATTTGTCAAGGAGCGCAAAGTAATTGTGTTCCAGACAAAACTCCATTCCATCCACCAAAAATTGGGCCTGCCTGAAATTCAGGTTGGGGTCCTTATAAGAAAATGTTGGAGGGCCCTAAGGCCTACCTGGCGGGAAATAGACGTGTACAAGGAGCACACATCTAAAGATGCCCACAGGTAGTTGGGTTGCCAGCCCAGGATGTTAATCATGTGACTAGTGTCCCCGATGTAAGACGGCAGTTGGGTCACGATGGGCTGTAGAAAATGGTCAATGCATTGAGACATGCCACTGAGAAAATTGCTGGTACTGGTGACTACTGGCCTACCCAGGGAGCACTCAATGGATTTATGCACTTTTGGCAAGTGATAAAAATAGGGAGTGCTACACACCGAGGGGAGAAAAAATATTTTTTCCTTTTTAACACCCCAGCTTTAAAAGCTAACTCGACCAGTCCCTTGAGATCTGTTTGAAACACTAGGAGTGGATCTGCCATAAGAACCCTGTAGGTGTTGGTATTAAAGAAGATGGTGTGCCTCCATAATGTACTCCTCCCTATCTTGTATGAAATACTGCCGCAAAGACTCATTGGTTTTGACGTGAACGTAACTTACGCCCAGCCCCATTCACGGACGACTTACGCAAACGATAAAAAGCGTGAAAAAAATTGATGCGGTCCCGACGTCCATACTTAACATTGGCTGCACCATCTTTTTGGTGGTTTATTTTTACGCCTGAAAACGCCTTACGTAAACGGCGTATCTTTACTGCAAAGGCCAGGTGTACGTTCGTGAATAGGCGTATCTAGCTGATTTACATATTCTAGGCGTAAATCGGCGTACATGCCCCTAGTGGCCAGCGTAAATAGGCAGCTAAGATACGATGGTGTAGGAGACTTACGCCAGTCGTATCTTAACAATATTTAAGCGTATCTCAGTTTGAGAATACGCTTAAATTTACGACGGCGGAGATTCGGACTTACGACGGCGTATCTACTGATACGCCCGTCGTAAGTCTTCATGAATCTGGCCCTTTATATCTTTCCTAAATGTACATACGTATTAGTATCCAGTTATATTATGGTTAAAGTTGAACCAGGGAATATCTGTTTGTCTTTTGGGGGGGGGGGGGGGGGGGTCAGGAAGAATTTTTGTCCCCTGCTGGAGTAAATGTTTGCCTTTTTCTGGATTAACTGTGGATATATGATTGTGGATATAGGATTGTAATTTTCAAAAAAAATCCAGATGGCTGCACCCCAAGCTGAGATCCAGACGCCTTTATTTGTGTAAAACACTACATGTACAAGCGGGGGGGAGTAATTCTTGTGTGTTTCACACATGTGCTTGATCATCATTAGACTTTGATAAAGAGCAGTTCATGTGTGAAACGTGTAACTATTTCTTTAATTGTTTCAGCTGCGACTGGGCAAGCACACTGCATTGAAGTGATCATGCCGCTGGAGCCGGCTTACCTGTGAGCAGCATGGATCTTTGAGGATTGTAATTTGGTTTTCCCACTTATTGGTTAAACTAGATGGATTTGTGTCTTTTTTCAACCAGACTAAATATGTATATGTGACCCTACTACTCCTTTTTTCCCCCCCAACGCTCATCTAGCCACCTGCCCCCTGGACCCTTACAAATGCTACTCTCCCTCTATCTTACACACATCTTCAATCTCTCCCTCTCTTCTGGCATTATCCCCAACTCTCTAAAACATGCACTAGTTGCCCCCATAAGTAAACAGCCCTTATTGGATCTAATCAATCTTAACAACTTATGCCCCCATCTCTTTGCTCCCCTTTTCCACCAAACGCCTCCTCGCCAAGAAAAACCTTCTCGACCCCCTTTCGTCTGAACTTCACCTTCGACACACCACAGAATCCTCTCTGCTAAGGCCTAAAATCAATGGCCACTGTTCTGTACTCCTACTCTTGGACCTTTCTGCTGCCTTTGACACAGTGCACAACCTCCTCCTTCTCTAAAAACACTCCTCCTTTAGGTCTCTGGGACTGTACTTTTCTCTCATCCTCCCTATTCCACCGCACCTTCAACATCACTTACAACTTTACTTCCTCTTCAGCTCAAATTCCATCTTCCTTTCTCTGTCAAAGTTCCCTAAGGGTCTGTTCTTGAACCTCTCCTACTCTACACCTCCTCCCTGGGTCAGTTCATAGCCTTGCATAGCTTCCAATACCATTTCTACGCTGAGGACACCCAAATCTATCTCTCTACCTTTCAACTCATGCCATCAGTCTCCACTTGCATCACTAATTGACATACCGTGTTTCCCCGAAAATAAGACACCGTCTTATATTTTTTTTCCCTCAAAAAAATCACACTATGGCTTATTTTCGGGGGGTGTCTTATATGTCGAATTGTGGTGCCATTTCACGGGCAAATGTTTGAATATCAGCCCTGCGCACAACCAAAGCCTTTGCTCTCCTGTCAGCAACCCATTCACTAATCATGTCTTCCAGCTCAGAAAATAAAGGTTGCCTACCTGAACCACACTTGCGCTTCTTGGAATTTCCTCTGTCCACCTGTAGACTGAGAGTGGAGCACAGTGGAGCTGGGGTGATCTCTTTGGGCTCAGTAGCAGCTTTTCCCCCCTATCCCCTGGTGTTTGTGTGGGGTGAGAGAGGTGGTACAGAGCTTCTCCTCACTTCTTTACAGCTCTGAGTTCCGCACCAGTACAGTGCTACCCTATCACGTGTTGTTTACCGCTCCGCGCCGCATACGACACGCCCATTGCTAAGTCTTATTTTCGGGGGATTCGAGACGCCATCGCTACGTCTTATTATCGGGGATTCGACACGCCATCACTACGTCTTATTTTCGGAGGGGTGTCTTATATTTCGATCTTGCGTCGAAATCCCGCTACGGCTTATTTTCGGAGTACGTCTTATTTTCGGGGAAACGCGGTATCAGTCTAGATGTCAGCCAACTACCTCATACTCAATCTATTCAAAACTGAGCTCAATATTTCTTTCCCCTCATTTCTCTGCCTGCTAGCACATTATGCCTTCACCCAGAAGAACATCATACCAACAGTCATACATGGTGGTGGCAATGTGATGGTCTGGGATGCTTTGCAGCTTTAGGATCTGGACAACTTATGTTTCAAGTATGTAAGAAGGTCCTAAGGAAAGTACTACGGCAGGCTTTATCACAGGAGCAGAAGTAGGCTCTATACAAACAAGCAAAAAAGAGAAGAAAAGCACCTCTAAGTGCAGACAACAGGAAAGGTTTATTGATGAGATAAATAACAAGGGCGGTGGTGTGGCCTTATGTGAGCGAGGCAGCACACGTTTTGCTGGAGCTCCATTAATCCTGTTCCCATCCGGTCATCCGAAGATATTATACCTGGCTTTTGAGTGCATACTTGGGCAGAGCTTACTGCTCTCGTCCTGGGGATGCCATCATCTGCTTCCAAGAGGGCTAAAAAAAAAAGCAAGGCAGGAGCAGCAGCTCTGTTTTCGCCACCTTATCTTCCTTAGCAGCTGAACAACGCACCAAACAGCTCCCTGCAGGGATGGTGCAGGGGAGCTTTGTACTCGGGGTGATGTCCCTGAGGATAAAGTAGTGTCTGGGAATAATGAGGGCAGACGCCATCATCGCAAGCAAAGCTGAACTAATAGGGCAGATTGATCACCTCTTATCAAAGTTCCCCTTAATCAGACACAATTTGGAAAAGATCCGGGGACAGCTAACAAACGGTGGAGGACAGAGTGTGTGAGGTGGAGGATGTCACACATTCCCATGACACAAGCCTGTGAAATCTGGTAAAATCCCTCCTGCACAGGGCGGATAATGCAAATTTTAAAGGCTAATATGAAAGTTATTGTTCTAAAAAGGGTTTGGGGACCCGGGTTCTGCCCCAGGGGACATGTATCAATGCAAAAAAAAGTTTTAAACGCAAAAGTTTTTTCGGGAGCAGTGATTTTAACTGCTTGCCGACCAGCTGCCGAGATCACGTAGGTATATGTCTTCTCGCTGTTCAGCCAATAGGGGCACGCGCCCCCCATTTGCCCCTGATACCGACGCACGTGCCTGCCGGGCGCGATCACACACACACAGCTCCTGGTCCTGTCAGGGGAAGAAATGACTTATCGTCTGTTCATACAATGTATGAACAGCGATTAGTCAGTCCCACCCCCCCTTCAGTTAGAACACACCCAGGGAACATAATTAACCCCTTCCTTGCCAGTGGCATTTTTATAGTAATCAATGCATTTTTATAGCACTGATCGCTATAAAAAATGCCAATGGTCCCAAAAATGGGTCAAAAGTGTCCACCATAATGTCGCAGTACCGATAAAAAAAATCGTCGCTCTATTTTTGTTTATAGCGCAAAAACTAAAAACTGTAGAGGTCATCAAATACCACCAAAAGAAAGCTCTATTTGTGGGGAAAAAAAGGTCGCCAATTCTGTTTGGGAGCCACGTTACACGACTGCGCAATTGTCAGTTAAAGCGACGCAGTGCCAAATCGCAAAAAGTGGCCCGGTCATTGACCAGCAATATGGTCCGGGGCTTAAGTGGTTAATAATGCCTAAAGTGAAAGAATAAAAGTGAAATATTACTTTAAATATCCTACCTAGGGGGTGTCTATAGTATGCCTGTGAAGTGGCGCGTGTTTCCCGTGTTTAGAACAGTCCCTGCACAAAATTACATTTCTAAAGGAATAAAAGTAATTCAAAATTGCTGTAATGTAATGTCGGGTCCCGGCAATATGGATGAAAATTGAGAAAAACAGCATGGGTACCCCCTCCCCCAGCCCATTACCAGGCCCTTTGGGTCTTGAATGGATATATAGGGGAACCCTGCACCCAAATTAAAAAAATAAAAGGCATGGGGCCCCCAGGCCCTATTTACTCTGAAAAGCAGTGAAAGAAAGACAGGGACTGTAGGTTTGTTCTTAAGTTGAATATATGTTTGTAATTTGGAACAGGTATATTTGGTAAGTGTAGCTCCAGCCCAAAAATCAATGTTTGAGCTTTTTGGATATCAAAGGGAAGGGTTATCATGACCCCTGTAACGTGTTTTGCTGTCTGTGCCTTTCTGTCCCAATGACAATTGGATTTTGAAAATTTGTTTTTTGTTTTTTTTAGGGAAACAAGGATTGGTGATAAAGCTGAAAATCAGTGGAGACACCTTTTTCCCATATTAACTCTTACAGGAGAGATTTCCCTTACTAGGGGTAGATTTCACTTCCTGTTGTCGCCCTCCATTTGTATATACTATACGGCCTGCCCTATATACTCTACAGAAAATTGGGCCTTAGGTGTTGGTGGTATCAGAACACTGTAAGCCCTCACAGTTACTCTTGGTGGGTGCAGAAACGGGCCCTGCTGTGAAATATTAGATCAAAAATTGTAATTACACGCCCGTTAAACAGGGGCAGAAAAATTGGGCCTTAGGCAGTGGTGCCACAACAATGCAACCCCTCACAGATACTCTAGTTGAGCGCAGGAACGAGCCCTGCTGTGAAATATTACAGCAGAAATTGTAGTTACACGCCCCTGTTAAACGGGGGCAGAAAAATTGAGCCATAGGCGGTGGTGGCGGCAACCAGGTGAGAAGTACAAAGACAAGTTTGTCTTGCCTACAGTCAAGCACAGTGGTGGGAGTGTCATGGTCTGGGGCTGCATGAGTGCTGCTGGCACTAGGGGGCTACAGTTTGAGGGAACCATGAATGCCAACATGTACTGTGACATACCAAAAGAAAGCTCTTTTTGTGGGGAAAAAAAGTGCGCCAATTTTGTTTGGGAGCCACGTCGCACGACCGAGCAATTGTCATTCAAAGAGCGACAGCGCTGAAAACTTGGTCTGGGCAGGAAGGGGGTGAAAATGCCCTGTATTGAAGTGGTTAAAATCCGTATTTTTTGCAAAAATTACTTTGAACCCCCAGACACATTTTTTTTAAAAAGGGACAATGTAATAAAATAAGAAAAATAAAATACGTTTTTTTTTTTTTTTTAATCCATGAAAGAGTGTGTGTGTGTATATATATATATATATATATATATACACACACACACAAACACTTTCATGAATTATATATCACTCATTGCTGTCACAAGGAATGTAAACATCCCTTGTGAAAGTAATAAGTGGTGACAGGTACTCTTTATGGGGGGGGGGGGGGATCTAAAAGACCCCAAATCCCTCCTTTGCACTTCAAAGTGTTCAGAGTGCTAGGTGCAGCTGCAGGCATCACCCCGGTATAACTCTTTAGGCCCCTTTCACACTGGGGCGTTTTTCAAGGGTTATTCGAGCGAAGCCTCATCTGCAATGTGCTGGTAAAGCACCGCTAAGACCCTAACGTTTTAGGGCGTTTTTGCAGTGCCTCAGTGTGAAAGGGTAAGGCGTTTTTATAACGCTTTCAATTCATTAAAAATGGAGAGGGGCGTTTTTGGAGCGTTTTTTTCAGCACCCAAAAGCTGCTCTAAAGATGCTGCTTGCAGGACTCAGTGCGAAAGGGTCCATTGAGATGCATGGAGAGAGTGTTTTATGAGCATTTTAATAGCGCTATTTTTAACGCTAAAACGCTGTAAAAACACTTCAGTTTGAAAGGGGTCTTAAAGCCAAGGCCACATATATACATACGTTCAGTGATAAGGCTGCATTCACACCTGAGCGTTTTGTCGCCTGAAGCGCGATGCTCAAATACGCTAGAGGGGAAAAAATACACTGTTCCCTATGGAGATGGTTCACATCTCCACGCCAATACGCCTGACGCCGAACGACTGAAGCTCAAACAAGTTCCAGACCCTTTTTTGTTGCGCGTATCGGGCGGTTTGGTCGTTTTTGAGCGTTTCCAGTTCCCATAGAAAGTAATGTAAACGCTCGATTCAAGCGACTAGCGCGACAACGAGCGTTTGCTACGGGCGTTTCGTCGCTTTAATCAATAGAACATTTCACCCAGGCAGAAGATTAAAACAATCTACCAACATAGCAACAAGTGATGAAAAGATGATAATTTTTCCTATTGGCTAAAATAAAAAATGTTGAAGTACAAAAAGCAAATAAGCATAAATACGCGTGACAAAACGCCGGAAAAAACGACCGACGCTCAGGTGTGAATGCAGCCTAAGGGGTTAAGTGGACAGCAAATTAACATTGTTATACAAGCTGTACACTCACTACTTTACATTGTAGCAATTTCTTCAGTGTTGTCACATGAAAAGATATCAATTATTTACAAATACTCACCTTTGTGAGATAGTTTGTGTGTGTGTGTGTGCATATATATTTACACACACACACTTAATTTTTATTGCAATGTTTCTGGAGGGTATCCGGCTCTTTTTTTTTTCTAAATGGTGTAAAAACAAAAAAGCAAACACATTCCACACTCTACACACAATTATCCTATAGAAAAAATAAATAAAAGCTAAAGTATATAGTAAATGCCAGTTCTGTCCTTTGTGACTGCTGCCCCCTACAGTTTTGGATTCCTGTTGACAGTGTGTGAATTTATGAAAATGTATGTCTTGTTTTGAACAGGAATACATTTATAACCAATAGTATTTTCTTTTTGAAAAAAACATACAACTCTTCTAGTATTTCTTTCTCAGCAATTCAGGAAGTATTTCCACCAAATCAATTTAGGAAGTACAGAAAACTGTCCTTAAATATTTGCATAAAACTTAATTTAATAAGCAAGAAAGAAAAAAAAAAAAGTTTACATTGCTTTGTTTTCTATTTAACATGATGTTAATGGCAAGCATTAGGTTTCCCAACCCTTTCCTCCAGGTTGCTGTGGTAGCTTGAGACCGACAAGACCAGCGACTTCCTCAGGGGAACGCTCTCCTTTAGCATGGAATTCCTCATGGAAAATTAGTTGATTCCTGACACTTTGGAGAAGGCAAATATAAGTGGAAGCCTGAAACTGAAGTTCTTGCTGAGCCAGGCAGAGCTTCTCACTAGTTACCTGTGAAAGTAAAAAAAATATTTAAGCATTGCTATCTTTTAACAGCAATAAAATTAGGGTCGAATGCTGGCCACACACTTGGATAATTTTTTAGCAACTAGCATTTAAAGCAGTAGTAAACTCAAAACCGAACCACACAGTAGTCATTTTATACAGGACAGGGATCTGAAGGAACGCGCATGCATGCCATGACTTCAGCACATGCTACCATTTACATGGTTCCATTTTAAAGGGGAAGTTCAGCTTTATGAATAAAGACTCCAGTTCAGTGTGTGTGTGTGTGTGTGTGTGTGTGTGTGTGTGTGTCATTTCCCCTATCCCTATATACACAGCGGATAAAGTATTGAACATGTCACCATTTTTCTAGGTAAATATCTTTCTAAAAGGGGCTACTGACATGAAATTTTCACCACATGCCAACAACAACCCATGCGATCCATACATACAAAGAAAACAAATAAGTTCAGAAATTACATTTTATGTGTAATAAAATGGAATGACAACCCAGGGGAGAAGTACTGAACACGCTAAATCAGGGGTATGCAATTAGCGGACCTCCAGCTGTTGCAGAACTACAAGTCCCATGAGGCATAGCAAGACTGACAGCCGAAAGCATTAAAACCCAGAGGCATGATGGGACTTGTAGTTTTGCAACAGCTGGAGGTCCGCTAATTGCATATCCCTGCGCTAAATGAAACGTATTTAATACTTTGAACAAAATCCTTTGTTAGTAATGACAGCAAATTCGCACCGGAGCCCTAGCGGAGATATGTGAACCGGATCGATAGAGAGCCAATCAAGCTCTCCTGCAATGTGAATTCGATGGGAAACCTGCATCCAATTTGCATAGGTGTGAACCCAACCCTAAATCAAGCCTTTTAACTAGTGATTTTATTTATCCCCTCTGTCTTTAACCTCATCCTTTCTGCTTTTTCATGTTATTTCAGAGTTGGCAAAGTTGAATAAAGACACTAGTCCAACCTGTGTAATTGGTGTATCATTTTCCCATATCCCTGTATATTGTGTTCAAAAAGATGCACATCCAGGAGTCTTAAAACAATCAATACTTCCTGCCGACACCACTGATTGAGTTCCACATTCTTATCACCCCGACAACAAAAAACCCTTGCGCAGCTTTAGGTTAAGCCGTTCTCCTCCAATCTCATTGAGTGGCCCAGTATCTTTCTACACTCCCGGAGACTAGTTTCCCAACTACGCTGGTATTACCATTGAGGTTATTTGTATATTGCCATCATATCTCTCTCAAGCATCTCTTTCCCAGGGAGAATAAATGTAGGGTTTGTAGTCGTTCCTCATAATTGAGGTCCTACAGCACATCCTTCCTGAGGATTGGGGACCAGAACTGTACGAAATACTCCAGATGTGGTTGAACCAGAGAGTTTTATAAACTGGCAAAATTATTTTTTTCTCTGGAGTAAATTCCCTTTTTAAATTTCTTTATTTTAGTTGTCATACATACAGAGAAATAAACTATTTCATTAATCCATCAATAATATGAGCTCCAACTAATTCATTCAAAATGCAATTACCAGCGGTACTCCTATCTTAACCACTTAAGCCCGGACCATTTTGCTGGTGAATGACCGGGCCACTTTTTGCGATTCGGCACTTCGTCGCTTTAACTGACAATTGCACGGTCATGCGACGTGGCTGCCAAACAAAATTGGCGTCCTTTTTTTCCCACAGACAGAGCTTTCTTTTGGTGGTATTTGATCACCTCTGCGGTTTTTATTTTTTGCGCTATAAACAAAAATAGAGCGACAATTTTGAAAAAAATAATGAATATTTGTTACTTTTAGACAATCTCCTGAACCATTTTTTTTTTTATCAAAGAAACCTTATGGTTCATGCCTACAGACCTCAGTTTGCAGATTAAGCATCTTAATCCAGATACACCACATCCACAGGCTTTCCCCTATCTAGATGTGCTCAAAACAGAAAGACCATATATAGAGCGCTAAATCAAAAAAACATTTGTGTCCAAGCAATGATGAAAAAAAATTAATGTTTATTGCACTGAAACACTTTAAAAAAATGCCAACAGTCCTCCGTGATAAGGGTAATGCAAATCGCCAGCTAAATCTGTGTGATGATGAAATAGACACAGTCAGACAGCCTTACAATATGCTGCACATAAACCCACAGGCACAGCTCTACTGGCAGGGAGGGGGTGTATGGAGCCCAAAAACAGCACGTCTGTGCTGTAACAGTCTTACCAGAACCAAAGGGAACAAATGGCCGTCAGGAACTGTGGGGTGGTGGAACCGGAGCTGTGGAGGGCTCGACGGTATGACAGAGGTGTCAGTGCTGTGCGTTGAGGCTTCAAACTCGTGTGCACTGGTTGTTTTCTGGTCGGGACGTCTCAACCAATCAGGGCAGCGAAGCGGGAACGAGGCTTGGAGACAGCCAAGTTTATAGGCTGCTGCCGACCAATGCGAGTGTGCTGCGGGAGCCTGTACTGGCAATTATACAGGTGGCTGGAACTCAGATAAGCTGGATGGCTGGACGGGGGTGGCTAGATCCAAGTCTATCAGGCTACAGCCTGATAGACTTGGATCTAGCCACCCCCATCCAGCCATCCAGGTGTTTCAGGGGAAAAAAAACGTCTGTTTGACGTCATGCTGCCCACACGCTTGACACAGGGATACCAAGCAAGATGCGACAACCCACCCTCCTAACTGTAGCAGAGATGAGGGGTTCCCCCCAGAGGGCTCACCACCCCGGAACCAGTAGTGCAGTGCCGCTTAGCTGAGCTGCTTCTTGTCCGCTGAATCTGTCAGTCTGCTGAAATGGCTGCTATTAATACAAGGCTGCTGTTTTTAATCAGCTTTTAGTTTGCTAGTCAGCATCGTGTCTCTGTCTGGCTGCTGATTTATGAAGATGGCCGCCACACAAGCGCTAGAGGTCAACCATACTGAGGCCCCAAAAGCATGGCCGCCAGTGTTCTAGGCTTAGGCTACAAAAAAATGGCCGCCGAGCGGGACCTAGAGGCTCCGGCTTTATGGGAATGCCGCCAGAAACTTAGCCACTTAAGCGCCGTTCTTGGGGCGCACCGCGCAGGCCGCTGAGCGGCCGGGAGACGCGGCACAGCCCCCTTGGGCGCCGAGTGTGCAACACCTCCAGAACGCTGGGCGGCTACAAGAAAATGGCCGCCGTAGGTAACATGTGGACCCCAAAAGTATGGCCGCTGAACGCCAAGTAGAGGCCAATACAGTGCGGCTACAAGGAAATGGCTGCCAAGTATACAAACAATCCAGCATGTGGTTACACAGTAGCAGAATCTCTTATGCGGCTCTCTACATTGCAAGAGGGAAAGTAGCAGCTGACAGTATGGACACAAGTAAGCAATTTCTATGCACTTATACATTTATCTTGGTTCTCAGGTAGAGCTCCCCATGGGAACCCCCACCTCAGCAGTCTAGGGAGGAGGGGAGGGGAGAAGGAAAATATAGAGCCCTTTACTCACCTCTCCAGGGATGCCCAGCTCTGTCTTCTTGCCGGAGCAAGGTAGTAGCTACTTACCCTCCTGTGGATTTATGCTGGAGCATCCTGGACAGTACATCTACCGCATGGTGACGGTGGTGACTGTCGGCCAGGCTACTGCGACTTGGTCCTGCAGACCGGTCCTTATGCAAGCCCTGGAGCGCATAGCTCACCGGCCACCCGTAGAGCGACGGGCATGTTGTGGACAACCCAGCGCGCAGCTACGGTCGGCACACGCCCGATGGCCGAAACTGGGAAGAATACAAGGATCTAGGATCCAGCCTGTCGCCCAGTCGGCAGTTGATCGAAGGAAAGAAAACAAAAAAACTCCAAAAAACAGAATTTGAACCAACAGCCTCCAAGCCATGGGCCTGAAGGGAGCCATCTCTTCTCCTAAAACTAGGCAGAAAAAAAAACTGACCTGCGAGATGCAGAGAGAGAGGGGTTATACCCAGAGGGCCCGCCCCCTGGGCAGGGGCTGCAAGGTGTGTATAAGTTACCCTTTTCTATAAAGTTTCTGCCTAGTCACTCCTAAAGGAAGGCCAATACCCACTATGTCAAGATTACGGCTGTGTCCGTCCATGAACAAAAGAGAAAAGAGTTTTTCTGTGATGAGCATAGCCAGCTGATCACATTTAGTAGAGGCAGCTCAGCCTGTACAAATGAATGTCAGGCTGAAAGTGGCAGCAGCTGTGCGCATGTAGTCACACAAGCTGAGTGAACTTGGACGTAAAAGGGTCCTTTTACACCTGCTTATCGGTCTCCCCTTTGCATAGCGGGGGATCGATCCGCTGATGCCTGCCCAGCACGCCGATGACAGGTCATTTCTGCTCACTGTGCAGAGAGACACAGACCTGTCAGACCCCCGCTCTCCTCTATGGGGAGACAAGATTAAAATGGACTGCCTAAATGTATTTGATTCGATCCACCAGACAAATGGAAAATAGGGTCGCCATCCAGGGACAGTATCGGATATCGGCTGATGCCAGTGAACACGTGCGCTGCTCCATAGGAGGTGTAGAAAAAAACTCACCCAGGCTCTACCGCATGATTGTAAAATGAGCTGAATAACGATGCTCAGGCTTGTTGTGTCCCATAAACATCAAAATAGCAAGAAATGCTGGCAACTCGATTGCTTCTTAAATCTTTATTGAGCACTAACAGCAGTGCGACATCTAAAGCGCTAACATGTTTCAGCTGGAGCCTTCCTCATAGCATACAGATTTACAATCAAATCAAATTTATATAGAAAAGATATCCATTCCTCCAAAAAAAGGGGTGGTATAATCCAATTTAAAAATCAATTAACAATTAAAAATCATGTGAAGTTGGCAGAACCACAGAAAGAGGGAAAAATGGAAACACAGACTGAGAACTCTAGGGAAAAAATTAACCCATTGTGGAATCAAATTGTATTTTAAAAACAAATTCACATCCATTCTACTGTTCATTCCCTCAGGAATCAGAGTATGCAATCTGTATCCACCACACATCTTTCTGAAGTAGGGTATGGTGTGTATCACCCCCCCCCCCCTCTTACAGATCTTCTCACCTGTTCCAGACCGCAAAAAGAAAAGAAAAAAACACCATGAACTGTTCTAAAGTGTTCTAAATGGAAGGGGAGTGAAATGAAATACAGAAGGGGAAAGCATAGTACCTAAAGTAGGCACTTTACTAGAAAAATTGCATCCCTGTCTTAAAATATGCAAAGTTTTGTCCGCATACAAGACAGGGAGTACAATGATAGAGACAATCTGGTTGTATTGTTGCGAGTAAGTGGCCCCAAAGTTAACACTTGCCCTCCCACAGGTCTGTGTCCTCTTACTGATGGAAGAGGAATTCCCAATCAGATCACCACGATCTCCATTTTCCGCCTCTATCAAGTGTCAGCTATATCCCTGTTCTCTCAACCTACTGGAAACAATGTTACATTCTTTGGAAAAATCCTTATGAGAGGAAGGAAGGAAATGGGTTTTCAATTATTTTTTTACAAATATGTGAAAAGAATGGTATGCATTTGTATTCTGCCCGAGTCAATACTTTGTAGAACCACCTTTCGCTGCAATTGCAGCTGCAAGTCTTTTTGGGGATGTCTCTACCAGCTTTGCACATCTGGAGAGTGACATTTTTGCCCACTCTTCTTTCCAAAATAGCTCAAGCTCTTTTAGATTGGATGAAGAGCGTCTGAACAGCAAATTAAGTCTTGCCACAGATTCTCAGTTGGACTTAGGTCTGGACCATTCTATCACATAAATATGCTCTGATGTAAAACTATTTAATTGTGGCTGCATGTTTAGGGCCACTGTCCTGCTGGAAGGTGAACCTCCACCCCAGTCTCAAGTCTTTTGCAGACTAACAAGTTTTCTTCAAGATTGCCCTGTATTTGGCTCCATCTATCATCCCATCAACTTTGACAAGCTTCCTTGTCCCTGCTGAAGAAAAGCATCCCCACAACATGATGCTGCCACCACATTTCAAGGTGGGGGATGGTGTATTCAGGGTGATGTGCAGTGTTAGTTTTCCGCCACACATAGCTTTTAGGCCAAAAAGGTACATTTTGGTCTCATCTGATCAAAGCACCTTCTTTCACATTTGCCGTGTCCCCCACATGGCTTCTCGCAAACTGCAAACGGGACTTCTTATGGCCTTTTTTTTTTTTCAATTATGGCTTTTTTCTTGCCACTGTTCCATAAAGGCAAGATTTGTGGAGTGCATGACTAATCGTTGTCCTGTGGACAGATTCTCTCATCCACAGCTCCTCCAGAGTTACCATGGGCCTCTTGGCTGCTTCTCTGAAAAATGCTCTCCTTGCCCAGCTTGTAAGTTTAGGTGGAAGGCTGGTAGGTTTGCAGTTGTGCCATACTTTCTCCATTTTCAGGTGATGGATTGAACAGTGCTCAGAGAGCTGTTCAAAGCTTGGGATTTTTTTTTATAATATATATAATAAATAACCTAACCCTGCTTTATCACTTCGGCCCCGGAAAATTTTACCCCCTTAAACGACCAGAGCATTTTTTGCGATACGGCATTTCGTTGCTTTAACTGACAATTGTCGTGCGATGCTGTACCCAAACCAAATTTTCTCCAAAATAGAGCTTTTTTGGTGGCATTTGTTCACCTCTGCGGTTTTTATTTGTTTGCGCTATAAAAAAAAAAAATGCGACAATTTTGAAAAAAGTTTTTTTTTGTACTCACCGTAAAATCCTTTTCTCTGACGTCCATGGACAGACACAGCTCCTTAAGTCTTGACAAGTGGGTTATGTTCCCTGTTTACAGGAGAGGACTAGGCAGAAACATGTTAGATCATTAAATACATGTTACATTAACAGAGTTGAACAGCCCTGCCCAGGGGGTGGTCCCTCCAGACATAACCCTCCTCACTACAGCTGCAGCCTCAAGTCGTAACAAGCAGTACAAACCTAAAAAGGAGGGGTGGGTGCTGTGTCCGTCCATGGACGTCAGAGAAAAGGATTTTACGGTGAGTACAAAAAAATCCTATTTTCTCTTATCGTCCATGGACGGACACAGCTCCTCAAGTCTTGACAAGTGGGATGTCCCCAAGCAGTGTCAAAACGAGGGGTGGGAAATATATCAGTAAAACCAATCTTAACTTCACCCCAAAACAAGCAGAGCTCCTCAAAAGAGGAGGTGCAACTTTAAACAGCCGCCTGCAAAAAACCTAGTGGCCGAAAGAAGCATCAGAAGATGCACTCACAGCAGCCATGTAAATTCTGGAAAGAATATGAACGAACGACCAAGTCGCCGCCTCACACACCTGAGACCGACGCATGCTGTCGGACCGGAAAAGGGGGGCCCGCCCCTTAAGAACATAGGCCTGTATGACAGCCTACCTGATCCACCGAGAAATAGTGGGCAACGAGATTGCCTGTCCTTTTGTGGACCAGACACCGACATAAAAGAGTCAGATCTTCCGAAACTGAGCCGTAGCAGGCTAGTATACCCACGCCTAAAGTATAAAAAAAGACAACCTCCGTAGGATGCGGTGGCCGAGGACAGAAGGATGTGAGAAACAATGTCCTTATTCCGGCGAAAAAGCCGAAACCACCTTCGGAAGAAGGGAAGGTCGCGGATGCAGACGCACCACCACCTAAGACTATGAAGGATCAAACATGGCGGCTTGCAAGACAAGAGCGCCAACTCAGAAACCCCTCTAACAGAGGTAAAGGCCACTTAAAGGGGCCACTTCTGAGATAGTGTCAGGAGAAAATCTCTCTAATGTTTCCAAAAGGAAGATTCCTGAGAACCGAGAGCACCAGAGTCAAAACTCATGGGGGAAGAGATGGGCCAAGGGGGGGGGGGAAGGTATAGGACAAGCCCCCTCCACAAAAAAAGGTACCCACCAGGGAACGGTTGCAAAAAGGCTACTGAAAGAACACAGTCAAGGCTGAAAATCTGCCCCCAAACGGTGCTCTAAGCTAATTTTTTGATCCACCAAGCTGTAAAAACAACAGGCCGATGGACCCAGAGTACGTCACTCCATCTCTTCGCACCCAGAGATGTAGGTCCGCCAGACACAACGGTAGGTCCACTGGAAGAAGACCACCGTGCCCTCAGCATTGTTGAGGTGACAGAGTCGGACAGGCCCCGGTCCTTTAAAGTCTGGCTTCCAATAGCCCTGTTGAGCAAGTCAGTGACTGTACAACAGGGGGAAGTATGGGACCTCGAGACAGAACAACCTCCTGCCCTAGCAACCGCCAGGGCACCTCCGCTACCAGGCGGCCGAAATCGGCGCACCAAGGATCTGGAGCTATTAAAATCATCGGGATTCCTCAGCCTCCACTCTGCGGAGAAGCCGGGGAAGCCACTACAATGGGGGAAAGGCATAAAGTCGCCGAGACAGACCCCACAGGGCCACCAGTGCAACTTGCGCGTCTGTACCAGATCGCTAGATCTGGCCACAAACCTTAATACCCCTGCGGCTGAGACGAGTGGCTAGGAGATCCATGCCCTGCGAGGCTCACCACCTGCAAGAGAGTTGACTCCATGTGCCAAGACCAGTTGTCCTGGTTCAACATCAGGCGACTCCAGTAGCCCGCCTACCGGTATACCTGATGGTAGCCCGAAGCCACCAGTGTGGCGTTGTCAGGTTGAATCAAGATCGGACGACCTTGCAACCCCCTCGACCACGAGGAGAGGCATAGCCTGACCGCCCACAGTACTAGGGGAAGTAACGGTAGACAAGGTCTACGGCACCTGGTATTTCCAGGCGGACTCCCATCCGCGTGCTAACCAGGCCCGAGCTTGGGTAGTTACCGAGATCCGACGAGAACGGGCGCATATAGGGCTGTGTGGCCGTAGGTCCACTGAAGTCCAGCGACTCTGGGCCGACCCCCCCAGGTGCCCTCACAACCCTAGAGGTTGGCGTCCGGTGTAATCTCCACAGAAAGGAAGAAACCACCTCCCGGACCGAAAAGTCAGGGATCTCAGCCACCAATTCAGAGAGAAACGGACTAGGTGGCGCACCTGAATCCGATGATTGAGACCAGAAATTCGTACCACTCGGACATCATTTCCCTCTGGAAAAAAAAAATATGAGCGTGGAACTGGGCATACGGTACGAGGAGGCTACCCACAGACCTAGGATTTGCTTGCAAACGGAGAGACCAATTGCGTGATGTCAATAATCACCGCCGACTGAAGAGTCTGCAAGTTCTCCAGGGGAAAAAAAGACCTTCGCCACCGAGGAGTCCGGAAGTCGTAGGCACTCCAAACTGAGTCGGATACCAGGACCGAATCCAAATGTTTAACACCCACCCGAATTCACGGAGGGTCTGAAAAGCCACAGACACAACCTTTGAGTCAGGAAGTCGTCTAAGTAGCCACGATGGCAAAGCCTCGCTGTCCCAACAGGGATAGGATAAGTGCAAAACTCCTTGGTGAAAACCATTGGTGCTGGCGCCAGTTCAAAAGGAAGGACCACAACTGACCGTGGGCATCCCTATCGCGAGGCACAGAAAACCTCTGAGACTTGCGCAAAGTGGAACATGCATGTATGCGTCCTTATGTCCAAGGACGCCAGAAAGTCCCCCGGATGGAGCGCAGCTAAAAGCTATGCAGGTAGCAGCCCCATGGTGGGTCGTACCTATGACCTTCTGCACCGAAGTGCAAGTGGCTACCCCACCGAACAAATGGATTCCGAGCGGACCTACCCACCATTCACAAAGGCCTTTAGGCCCTTGAAGCCCAAAATCGGACGGACCATGCCCATCCTTGGGACCAAGAGCGGATTTGGATAGAATCCCTCAAACCACTAGTCCTGTGGAAAAGATAAAATCACACCGCAGCTTAGCAAGTCCCACACTGCCCAAAGGCAGACCAAGCCGGGAGAGGGAGAAACGAGGGAAGAAAACTGTTCGGTGGATCGGAAGGGACCCTATCTAGTACCCCGAAGATACCACCTCGCAGACCCACTGTCAGAGAGCAGGAAGGTTCACCGAGCTGTTAACAGCAAAGGCGACCCCCCACTTCAGAGACGGGCAGGGGAAGCTACATACATTGGTGGGTTCGGGTGCCGGCGCGATTGGCTTACGCACCCAGGGACGGATCAGCCCCCCAGCTGAGCCCTTGTCGGCCTAGGAGGTTTGCCCACGGACCCCGACTGACGAAAAACAGACCACTTTGGTGTGAAAAAAAGAAGGACCCGGCCCACGGCGGGGCCCCTTCCCCACTGGTGGCCTGAGGTAGGAGAGCGCTCTCCCTCCAGTGACATCCTTGATAATGTCATCCAGCGAGGACCCAAAATGTCTCCCACCCAAAAAGGGTAAATCAGTCAGGGCATATGTTAGAGGCCTGGCCAACAGACCAGCATTCCAACCAGAGAAGGCGCCATCTCTGAAACCAAAGCCCTGGATATCAAGGGCAACCAGTGAAACATCACAGACATATACAAGGCCCTGAACCCGCAGGTCCGTTAGCCTAATAACTTCGGGAGAGTCGGCGCTCCTCCACTGTATGGTGCAACATGCTCACTCAGTGAGGCGACTGGGATTCCAGAGTAGTGGCCACAATAGGCCGCAAGACAGACCCCAGCATGATAGACATGGAACGAGTCAGAACTTCGGATCTTCTCAGTCAAATCCATACAAGCTGGGGTGTCCCACAATAGGGAGGGTGGTCACCTATACATGACCCCCGGAGGGTCCACCGCCGGAGGAGAAGTCCACTCTCTTAAAAAGGCTCCTCTCAAGGGGCACCGAGCCGCCAGGCGGTGAGGGACTACAAAAGCCCTCAGTGGCTTTTCTCATTCCGCATCTTAAAAATTATTAAGAAAGGGCACAGAAGGAAAACCTACATAGAACGGTCTTATTTGTGTGATCCCAAAAAAGACCGAGCCCTCAGCAGAAACCCAGCTGCACTATCCAGCTATAGGGAGTCCCGTACAGCAGTGAGAAGCGCACCTCTAAGTGCCTTATCCTGCACCCCCAGGTATCTGGTCCATGGCTCGATTGACAGTGCATTCCCCAGGGGATAACAGGGGGAGGCACTCCTTTGACCCCTGCTCATCTGCAGTCCCTCACCCTGGCACCAAGGTGTCCAGGACAAACAGTAAAAAAAACATCTGTGGGATCCCAGGTGGGGAAGGACCAGATACTGACCCCAATAGAGCAACACATACACATAGTGTACATGTATAAAATGCCATTGTTTTACAGAAGCTCCAATGCCCTATGCAGGGCAACTCACCCTTTGCTGCGCTGGTCGGGGGTATCCCAGGGGACTCACCGAGGAGGACACTGCCCAGCGCGCCATCCGCCCACAGCACACGGCGTGTGGGGAGGAAAAAATACTGTGAGGAGACTTGCGGCATCCAAGGGACATGTGTGCACTGTAGAATTCAGCACTAGGGGTCAGCCAAGATGGCCGCCGAACGTCCTCGAAGCGCGGCTACGGCAAAATGGGAGTTTTCAATGCAATTGAAAACCACCCCAAAAATGGCGCCAGAGCCGGCCGAATGGCGGCAAAACGCTGCATTTAAACAGCAAAAGCCTCTAAGGCTTTTAAAAGTGTAAAAAAAATAAAATAATAATTCACACAGAAACCTCACAAAAAAAACTCAGGCCAGACACAGTCCCCTGAGGGAGGCCCCCCCGACAGCGGCAAATGTTTTGCAATGCAGCAGAGAGAAAGGAAGGAGATGAGGACCCCCAAACCCGAGGAATGCCCAGCCGTACCAACCCACCTAAGCGGGAGGGACCGTACTTACCTCCGAGCGAGGATTCGCTGACGCATTCCTGACAGACCTACAACCGCACTGGAGGTAGCCGTCGGCCCGGTCCACTGTGAGTGAGACAACACCACAGCCCAGTCATATGTGGACCTCAGAGCAAAGCTCACCGGCCACCTCAGGAGTCATGAGGTATAGCGTGGCAGACCAAGCCTCTTTGCAAAGGTGTGCCCACGCATGCTGGTCAGACTGAGAAGACTACAAGGATCTATAATATCCAGCCTGTCTCTCAGCCGACAGTTGAAAGAAGATTCTTTAAGAAAAAAATTTAAATAAAAAGAAAATAAAAGAAAATTTCTTCTCAAGGCGCTGGGCCCAAAGGTAGTCATACGTCCTTCTCCTTTGCTAGGCAGAACGAAACTGAGGCTGCAGCTGCAGCGAGGAGGGTTATGTCTGGAGGGACCGCTCCCTGGGCGGGGCTGTTCAACTCTGTTAATGTAACATGTATTTAATGATCTAACATGTTTCTGCCTAGTCCTCTCCTGTAAACAGGGAACATAACCCACTTGTCAAGACTTAAGGAGCTGTGTCCGTCCATGGACGATAAGAGAAAAATATATTTCTTGCTCATACATCACGGGGCACAGAGCCTTAATTACTTAATGGGTTATGTAGTTTTTTTGCGGAGGCCTAGGAGCTATAACCGGATCCATACCTTGGGCTGATATCAAATGCCTAAGATGGTTGGTACACGAGCCTCGTGTAAAGAAACAAGGCTTGTCTGTAATGTCTCTCTGCGGAGGTCTGGGCTCTGGGATCCAGACTTTGGTGTACTAATGCAACTGTGGCACGAAAAGTTACTGGCAGAGTCTTCTACAGGTCCAGGTATGAGGTTTCTCTAATGGAACCCTTGATAAACCTGAAGGTTGGCACAACTTGCCCGCCGTGATGGGTGAAAGCTGGAACTACTTCTTAGTATCTTTCCTGCGGTGTGGATAAAGCAAGAGAGGATCATTTATTTTGATATTAGCTTCTGTGATTAGGATGTCTTTCCTGGTTTTCACCACTGGAGGGAGTAAATGCATACCTGGTGTATTCTTACATAGCCATCCAGGACAAGCTCAGTGAAGTCGGTCAATTAAAACTCCACTCACCTCCTCCGCTGCAGGCTCTGCCACAAGGGGTCCCCCCAATGAAGCCCCAGTGACCTGCTCCCCCTTTCCTCTTCACCCTGGGCACCACCATGACAGTCGGAATGCACTTTATGCTGTCCAATGGGCAGATGGGGAGGGCCGTGGTTGCTCGTGCGCAGACATGGCGCACCTGTGTGCAGGCGCCAAGAGGCTGATTTAAAGCCCAGCATGCCAGAAGCCTTCTGTAAGTGGCATGGACACAGAGCCATGGGCTGTATGCATCCCTGTGGATTGAACCAGGCAAACCCAAGACTCCTACTCGGCATCAGGTTGTGCAGTGAGCGGATATATGTGTATTGTAAGACTATAGCACAACAGAGATTGCATTTTTTTGTGTATAGTACCTTTGCTTTAAAGTAAGGACTATGTCCCCGCGAAGAGGAACAAGAGCTAGTAAAAAGGCATCAGATAATCTCCGCTTATGGCTAAAGGATTCTGAGCTTGCCTGCAGTTTACCATCTCCCTCTGTCAGTCTGATAGCAGCCTCACAGTATGAGCCGCTGTCTGGTTCTGCAGCTTCTCCTATGGCAGCTCCTGTATACGCCACTGAGGACGCTTTAAAGTTGCTTTGCAGGGCTTAGAAGGAAGGATTGCTACTATAAATCACAACCTCCTTGAAAGATAGCAGAAAACGAGGTAGATCCCCTTCATCTCCTCTAGCTCTCTCATCAGATAAGCATTCTGGAGGGTGAAAAAAATCCCTCTCTGGAGATGAGGATCAGTTGCAGTCTGAGGACTTCTGAGGATTCCTGCTACCTCTCAGTTGCTAAAGATGCAGGTGCAATATTATGAAGAGATGGTGCATGCCACTTACAAATTGCCTCCTGTTGAAGCTTCTATGTCCTCATTTTCCTCTTTGGGATCTCGGAAATCCCCACAGGCTGCATGCTCCTTTCCAGTTCATCCCTTGCTGGATAAACTGATGTATGATGACTTGGTTCTCCCAGATAAACTGTTTTCTCCTACTAAGCAGTCTTCCCTCCTTTATCCTATGGAGGAAGGTTTCACTAAGGAATGAGGGGATACCTGCTATAGATGCAGCTATTTCTTGTGCAAACATAAGCCTGATCTGTCCTATATACAATGCACAGGGCTTTAAGGATCCAACAGATAAAAAGCTGGAATCTTTATTGAAAGCCTCCTCCTCCATGGCTGGTGCTGTAGTGCAGTTTCAGCAATTGGTGTATGTCAGTTCCTCAAGGAACAAATGAAGCAGATGATTAACCTCCTCCCCACAGTGGAGATTGAGGTTTATGAGGACCTTTCTAAGGCCTTGTGTTTTGCGATTGATCCGATTATTGACTCTGCTCAGCAAGCATCCCGCTTGAATCTCCTATGGGTACACATGCGCAGGTCCCTTTGGTAAAACATTGGGAGGCCGAGGCTTCTTGCAAAAGATTCTTGGCAGCGTTCCCCTTTGAGGGAAGACTCCTGTTTGGGGATGACTTGGATAAATACATCCAAAAGATTACCAGAGGCAAATCTACCCGTTGCCAGTAAAAAAAAAAAAAAAAAAGTTCTCTTTCCCCAGCCCCTGGAACCTCAATTTCCAGGCAGTGGCGACGGCCTCCCCAGTCTAACACCAAAGCCAAGGCAGAAAAAAACTTGGGGTTCAAAATCTAAGCAAAACCCCAAAACTTCCCTATGAAGGGACGCCCCCGCTCGGCCGAGTGGGGGGGGGGGGGGGGGACTGCTGCAATTCGCAAATGCCTGGCAGGATGAAGTTCTGGACAAGTGGGTTTTCTCCACAGTGTCCTCAGGCTACAAGCTGGAATTCAGAGAACTTCCGCCACCCCGTTTTTCTGAGATCAAGAGTCGCCAAAGATACAGAAAAAAGAAGGCCTTTGTTGTTGGCCTTAGAACGCCTGTTGTCCCAAGGGGTAATCATGGAGTTAGCCCCAGAGGATCAGGGTTATACACAAACCTTTTCACAGTTCTAAAGCCAAACAGGGATGTCAGACCTATCCTAGATCTGAAAAGCCTGTATCAGTTTCTAAACATTCTCTCCTTTCACATGGAGTCTGTCTGTTCAGTTGTTTCCACCCTTCAGGGAGGAGAATTCCTGGCATCAATAGACATCAGAGATGCATATCTACATGTGCCAATAGTCCCCGCTCACCAAGGATTTCTAAGGTTTGCGGTGGATCAGCGCCACTTTCAGTTTGTAGCCCTTCCTTTCGGGCTGGCTACGGCACCTCGAGCGTCCACAAAAATACGGGCCCTGGCAAGGCTAAGGGCATAGGGCATAGCAGCAACAGCCTATCTGGACGATCTGTTGATCATAGATCAGTCCGCTGCACGCTTGGGCCACAATGTGCACAGCACAGTGGAATATTTAGAGTACCTAGGCTGGGTCATCAATCTGGAAAAATCCTCCTTGCAGCCTCAAAGAAGGCTGGAATATTTGGGCAGGATTATAGACACGTCTCAAAGCAAGGTATTACTTCCCAAGCCAAAGAAAAAAGTCATAGGAGACTTGGTCTGAGTGATAAAGGCAAAGAGAAGGCCTTCCATCCGTCTATGCATGAGATTATTGGGAAAGATGGTAGCCTCATTCGAGGCTGTCCCTTACGCCCAGTTTCACTCAAGGCCGTTACAGGGCAGAATTCTGTCTGCTTGGAACAAAGATGTTCAGGCACTGGACCTTCCTATGATCTTATCTCCAAAGGTTTGCCAGAGCCTCAAAATCTGTCAAAAGAAAACTCCTTCACTCCGGTTACCTGGAAATTGGTAACCACAGACGCCAGCCTTCTTGGCTGGGGGGCAGTTCTGGAAGAGGCATCTGGATGCTCAAAGAGAGGTGAATTACATCCTGGCCTGGGCAGAAAGGCATATTCCTCGCCTGTCTGCGGTCTTCATTCCAGGGGTAGAAAATTGACAGGCGGATTTTTTTAACCACTTAAGACCCGGACCAAAATGCAGGTAAAGGACCAGGCCCCTTTTTGCGATTCGGCACTGCGTCGCTTTAACTGACAATTGCGCGGTCGTACTACGTGGCTCCCAAACAAAGTTGGCGTCCTTTTTTTCCCACAAATAGAGCTTTCTTTTGGTGGTATTTGATCACCTCTACGGTTTTTATTTTTTTGCGCTATAAACAAAAATAGAGCGACAATTTTGAAAAAATAGAATTTTTGTACTCACCGTAAAATCCATTTCTCTGAGTTCATGGACGGACACAGCAGCAATTGACCTTAGGGTTATATATCCTTCCTTTCAGGAGAGACTAGGCAGAAAAAACAGCACTTCAAGTGTTAAAACACTTCTCAGTACAGCACCTCCCAGGGGGCGGGTCCCCCGGGTACATCCCTCTCTCTGCATCATGCAGCCCCAGTTTCGTAAACAAGCAGTACAAACAAAGGAGGGGAGGGTGCTGTGTCCGTCCATGAACTCAGAGAAATGGATTTTACGGTGGAGTACAAAAATCCTATTTTGTCTTCCGTTCATGGACGAACACAGCAGCAATTAGGGACGTCCCCAAGCAGTGTCAAAAAAATATCGAGGGGTGATAAAAATCACAACAAACCAACTTCACCCCAAACAAACCAGAGTTCCTCAATGGAGGAACTTCAACCTTAAACAGCCGCCTGTAAAACCTTGCGGCCAAAGGAGGCATCCGAAGATGCACTCACATCCACCTTGTAAAACTTTGAGAAGGTGTGGATTGACGACCAGGTTGCTGCCTTACACACCTGTAAAACAGACACTTGATGGCGGAAAGCCCAAGAGGCACCAATCGCCCTGGTCGAATGCGCTGTAACCTGAAAGGGAGGCGCCCGCCCCTTTAGGGCATAAGCCTGGAGCACGACCTGTCCGATCCACCTAGAAATGGTGGCCGACGAGACCAGACCTTTTTTAGGACCAGTCACCGACACGAACAGTGAATCTGACTTCCGAAATGGAGCCGTAGCAGACAAGTACACCCGTAGGGCCTGAACCAGGTCCAAGGAATGCAAAGTGGCCTCCTTCGGGTTCTTCGGCCGAGGACATAGGGATGGCAAAACAATGTCCTCATTAATGTGAAAAGCCGAAACAAACTTTGGAAGGAATGACGGCTGCGGCCGCATCAACCACCTTATCCTTGTGGATGACCAAGAAAGGAGCCTTGCAAGACAAGGCCGCCAGTTCAGATACCCGTCTGACCGAAGTAATTGCCACCAGAAAAAACACCTTCTGGGACAGAAAGGGTCAACAGAGGAATCTTTCGAATGTCCTCAAATGGAGCCTCTTGAAGCATCGAAAGGACTAAATTCAAGTCCCATGGAGGGAGTGGAGGACACACAGGAGGGGCCACATGCCGAACCCCCTGCACAAACGTACGCACCAGGAGAGTGTGCCGCCAATGGTCGCTGAAAGTAAACAGCTAGAGCCGAAATCTGACCCTTAACCGTACTTAAAGCGGTAGTTCACCCTCCTTTCCATCATTAGACCATTAAATTCGGCATCGTAGCGCGAGCTACGGTATGCCGGTCTTAAATTTTTAATCCCCGTACTCACTGTGGTATCGTTGATTGAAGAATCCGACTCCCGCGGGGAATGGGCGTGCCTATGGAGAGGGAGGATGATTGACGGCCGGCTCTGGCACGTCACGCTCCCCGAAGACAGCCGGAGTAGGTCTCGGCTATTCACGACGCCTGCGCACAGGCTATGCGCAGGCGCCGTGAATAGCCAAGCCTATTTCGGCTATTTCCGGAGAAGCGTGACGTGCCAGGGCCGGCCGTCAATCACCTTCTCTCACCATAGGAACGCCCATTCCCCGGATTCTTCAATCAGCGATACCACAGTGAGTACGGGCATAAAAAATGTAAGACCGGCATACCGTAGCTCGCGCTACGATGCCGAATTTAATTGTCTAATAAAAAAAAACTTTTTTTTTTTAACAGGGCGAACCCCCGCTTTAAGGCAAGAGCCTGATCCACTCCACGCTGTAAGAACAGCAGAATCCGGGACATCACGTATGTACGAGGGTGCCATTTCATCTCTTCACACATAGAGATGTAGGCCTTCCACGTACGATGGTAAATATTTTGTGACGTAGACTTCTGTGCTCGTAGCAAGGTAGATATCACCGAGTCCGACAGGCCTCGGTCCTTCAGCACCTGGCTCTCAACAGCCATGCCGTTAAAGCCATCGACTGTAAAGCAGGGTGAAAGATAGGACCCTGCGACAGAAGATCCAGGGTTTGACAAATTTGCTTGGAATCTAGGAGCCAGCTAAAAAAGTTAGGAGCCAGAAAACGCGCCCCGTCCCACCAAGCTCTCGAGCAGAAGCACACGCGAGTAGTGCCCGCATATGTAAACGGTATTCAAACCACACATGTGAGGTATCGCAGCGATTGGTAGAGCGAGAGCAATAATTCTAGCCCTAGACCTCCTCTGTAACTCAAAACATGCAACCTGTAAAAAAAATTAAACGTCGCCTATGGAGATTTTAAAGGGTAAAAGTTTGTCGGCATTCCACGAGCGGACGCAATTTTGAAGCGTGACATGTTGGGTATCAATTTACTCGGCGTAACATTATCTTTCACAATATTAAAAAAATTGGGGTAACTTTACTGTTGTCTTATTTTTTTATTTTAAAAAAAGTGTAATTTTTTCCCAAAAAAGTGCGCTTGTAAGACCACTGCGCAAATACGGCATGACAGAAAGTATTGCAATGATCGCCATTTTATTCTCTAGGGTGTTAGAATAAAAAATATATATAATGTTTGGGGGTTCTAATTAGAGGGAAGGAGATGGCAGTGAAAATAGGGAAAAAATGACATATTAGAATTGCTGTTTAACTTGTAATGCCAACGGCCACCACCAGATGGCGCCAGCTCACAGAAGGAAGAGCTTGGGACTTCACAAGGCCGCGGCCTCAATTACCGGCCGTCACGGACCCGCTGCGATCGCGAGATGGGGGGGCGCACGGAGACACAGGATCCTGTGCCTCTGTGCGCCCCCACCGCGCGATCGCAGCGGGCCCTCGGCGGCCGGTAATTGAGGCCGTGGCTTTGCGGCCTTGTAGGCTTCAATTACCGGCGGGCGCGGGCCCCAGGTCACAATTTCTTGTCGCAATTGCGACCTGGCGCCCGGATATTGTCGACCCCTGAGAAGATCTATTCTCAGAGGTAGGCCAAGGGGCGTCTGCCACCAGACGCACCAGGTCCCCGTACCAGGAACGGCGCGGCCAATCCGGAGCGATTAGGATCGTTGGTATCCCCTACGCTTCCACTCTGCGCAGCAGGCGAGGAAGAAGCTTCAGAGGAGGGAAGGCGTAGATCAGGCGATAGTGACCCCATGGCGCCACTAACGCATCTGACGCATCCGCCCACGGGTCTCTTGACCTGGTCACAAACCGTGACACTTTCCGATTGAGACGGGACGCCAGGTCCACGTCTGGAGTGCCCCATCTTTGGCACAGACTCTGAAACACTTCCGGGTGTAGCGACCATTCTCCTTGGTCTAGCGTTTGGTGACTTAAGTAGTCGGCTTGCCAGTTCTGCACCCCCGGAATGTATACGGCTGACAGAGCCGGAACGTATCTTTCGGCCCACTGGAGAATGTGCGCGACTTCCGTCGCTGTGGCTGAGCTCCGTGTGCCCCCCTGATGATTGACATACGCCACGGCCATGGCGTTGTCTGACTGCATCCTGACCAGTCGGTCTTGCAGACCCAGAGACCACTTGGAGAGGCACAGCCGGATCACCCGGAGCTCCAGGACATTGATCGGCAGGCGGGACGTCCTCTTCCAATTCTGAGCTTGAAGAAGCTCTCAGAAGAAGGTTGTCCAGGTATCCTACGATAGCAATCCTGCGCTGCCTCAGCAGAGCCAGAATCGGAGCGAGCACCTTGGTGAAAACCCGTGGTGCAGAGGCCAGGCCGAACTGGGAGGGCCACAAATTGAAAGTGGTCCTCCCCGACCGCAAAACGCAGAAATCTCTGGCGTTTTGCGCATATGGGGATATGCAGGTACGCGTCCTGGATATCCAAGGACGCCAGAAAATCCCCCTGATGGAGCGCCGCCACTACCGAACGAACCGACTCCATCCTGAACTTTTGTACTTTGACAAAACAGTTGAGGGCCTTGAGGTCCAGGATTGGACTAACCCCTTCCTTCTTGGGGACTAGGAACAGATTGGAGTAAAACCCCCGAAACCGTTCCGCTGAGGAAACCGATACAATCACTCCCCTGACCAGCAGATCTTAAACAGCCCCTGACAGGGCCTCCCGGAGGAAGCTGGAAGGAAAAAATCTGTTTGGTGGACAAGAGAGAAACTATCATGTACCCCAAGGAAACTACTTTGCAAACCCATCGGTCGGAAAGAAGAGACCTCCACCGAGCCGCAAATTCGCAAAGCCGGCCCCCACCCGAGATACTGGCGGGGGCAGACCTTCATGCGGAAGCAGGCTTATCCGCAGGCTTGTTGGGCTTGCGGTACCAGGTGCGCTTTTGTCCTTCAGCGGGTGCCTTAGCACCCTGGAAACGTTTTCCTGCCGCACCTGGTGGATGAAAAAAAACGCTTGGGGGCAGCAAAGGAGGGCCCCTGCTCACGGCGAGGCTCCTTACCCTTTCCAAATTGTGGGAGCAGAGTGCTCCTACCTCCTGTGGCATCTTTTATGATGTCATCCAGAGACGCCCCAAAAAGCCGTTCACCCTTAAAGGGTAAATCCACCAAGGCCTTTTTAGAAGACTGGTCCGCAGACCAACACTTCAGCCACACAAGGCGGCGTAGCACCACCGTGTAGGCCCTGGAGAGCAAGGGAAGCGTATCCAGGGCCGACTCACAGACAAAACTTTAGGCCCTGCACCAACTGGTCGGCCAGGTCCACACAGAGCTCAGGAGCATTCTGCGCCTCCAGCTCCTGCAGCAAGGACTTTGCCTGTTCGGTAAGTGTCTGCGACACCAGAGCCCCGGCCAAAACTGCTCTCACTGCCGACCCCACCACTGAACATGGAGCGGGCCACAGCCTCAGCTCTCCTATCAGCGGGGTCCTTAAAAGCGGGAGCCCCTTCCACAGGCAACGTGGAAACTTTGTTCAGCCTGGACACAGGGGGGTCCACTGCCGGAGGAGAGATCCACTTTTTTAAAAAGTCCTCCTCAAAAGGGTAACGGACCGCAAAGTATTTTGGAACAGCAAAAACTTTCTGCGGTCCATCCCATTCCTTGTACAATATTTTGTCCAGATAAGGAACACGAGGAAACACTTTTGGGGTGCGGGCCGGCTTGTGGAACCCAAAAGGAACCGGCATCTCTGTCTTCTCCGAATCCTCAAGTTTTTGAGTATCCCGCACCGCAGTGATGAGAGCTCCAACAAATGCCTTATCATGCGCTGACCCTGAAGCAGAGTCATCATCACTGTCCGTGTGGGCTAGGCCTGCATCTTCTGACATAACGGAACCAGGGCCAGACGCAGTAGCAGGGCCTGATTCCGTGTCAGAGACATCCCCAGAAAAAGGTGGAGGGAGGGGGCGCTTTTTACCCCCCTTCTGGCCACTCGTCACTTCAATCCTGGCAACAAACGCCTCAAGGACTGCCGTCATAGCATCCACCAAGGCCTCAGGAACAGGGGCACTAAGGGTTAACTCTGGCATGCCTGGGGTAGAAGCCTCCGGTTCGGACGCCATGCTGTCCCACTGTAAATGCCACCCTTGTACTGCAAGGCAAGACCCACAGGCCACCCTCCCGGCCGCAACAGAGAGCAGGGGACCCCCCAGAGGACTCACCACCCGACCAGGCTGTAGTGCTGCTGAGAAGCTAGAAACACTGCCCATGCTGTGCCGTCCCTCAGGAAGTGTGCTAGGAGTATTTGCATCGTTATTCTGGTCATTAGAGGCCAAAATCACTTTCAAGATGGCCGCCGACATGCAAAAAAAGCATGCGGGCTACAAGAAAATGGCCGCCAATCGTCAATAAGAGCGGCCGTCACCGGCAAAATGGCGACCAAACACGTTTTTTTTTAAAACAGTGACACAAAAACAGCAAAAACACTGCAAACTACCAGACCCTGCAGGTCCCCCCCCCCCCGCACACACGGCATCATAAAGAGACATACAGCACCCCACAGCAGCCGCAGCCCCCAGGTAGGACGGAGCCCCCCAGGCGGACCCCCCACCTCACGGCCGCCACCCAGAATGCGGGGAAGGAGGGAGAGAGGAAAGCAGGGCGCACCCTCAATCAACCTCCCCAGGAATGCACCAGCCGAACCACCATGCCAAGGCAAGGAGATACTACTTACCCATCCTGCGACCACCGGCTGGAGGCATTCCAGACAGACCCAATGTCTGTGCAGTTATGGCATGGCTATCGGCCCACTGACTCGGCCATAGAGACCGGTCATATGTGTGCCCTGGAGCATAGCTTACCAGCCACCCCTGGAGCAACGGGGCATGTCGTGGACGGCCCAGCACGTAGCTAAAGGCCGGCACACGCTCGATGGCCGAACATGGGGGGGGACTACAAGGATCGAGGATCCAGCCTGTCACCCAGTCGGCAGTTGATTGAAGATCCCAGGATCCAAAAATGCAGGAAAAATAAACTAAAAGCGAAAAATTCGCAAAAAATCTCCAGAGCACATGGGCCCAGAGGAGCCATGTCTTCTCCTTACGCTAGGCAGAAAAAAAAATGGGGCTGCATGATGCAGAGCGAGGGATGTACCTGGGGGACCTGCCCCCTGGGAGGTGCTGTACTGAGAGAAGTGTTTTAACACTTGAAGTGCTGTTTTTTCTGCCTAGTCTCTCCTGAAAGGAAGGATATATAACCCTAAGGTCAATTGCTGCTGTGTCCGTCCATGAACGGAAGAGAAAAATGCAATATTTTTTACTTTTTGCTATAATAAATATCCCCCAAAAATATATAAAAAAATCATTTTTTTCCCCTCAGTTTAGGCCGATACGTATTCTTCTACCTATTTTTGTTTAAAAAAAAAAAAAAAAAAACGCAATAAGCGTTTATCGATTGGTTTGCGCAAAATTTATAGCGTTTACAAAATAGGGGATAGTTTTATTGCATTTTTATAAAAAAAATATTTTTTACTACTAATGGCGGTGATCAGCGATTTTTTTCATGACTGCGACATTATGGCGGACACATCGGACAATTTTGACACATTTTTGGGACCATTGTCATTTTCACAGCAAAAAATGCTATAAAAATGCATTGTTTACTGTGAAAATGACAATTAAAGTTTGGGAGTTAACCACTAGGGGGCGCTGAAGGGGTTAAGTGTGACCTCATATGTGTTTCTAACTGTAGGGGGTGGGGCTGGACGTGTGACGTCATTGATCGCTTCATTGATTAATGACAGCGCCACAACGAAGAACAGGGAAGGTGTGTTTACACACACACACACACACACACACCCCTCTCCCCATTCTTCAGCTCCGGGGACCGATCGCGGGACTCCGGCGGCGATCACGGCTGGGCACTTAACAATCAGGAACGCGATTGTGCCCAGCCGTGCCATTCTGCCGACGTATATCGGCATTAGGCGGTCCTTGAGTGGTTAAGCCGCCAGCAGCTGAGTCCAGTAGAATGGTCTCTACACCCCGACATATTTCATATGTCAGAAATAGGGTACCCCAGATGTGGACCTGTTGGCTTCCAGGTTCAACGCAAAACTGGACAACTTTGTGTCAAGAACAAGAGATTCCTGTGCTCAAGAAATCGTAAGGATGGCAGTGGGAAGACCTTGGGTTCTCCCACTACGCTCGGACCTACTATCGCAGGGGCCAATATTCCATCCTGCCTTACAAAGTCTAAATTTGACGGTTTGGCTGTTGAGACCCACATTCTGAGAAAACGTGGGCTCTCAGGTCTAGTCCTATCCACGCTGGACCCAGAAGATGGCATCCTAGGAAGTATGCCATTATTAGGATTCTTGCCTTTCTTCAGTTGGGCTTAAATATGAAATTGGCCTTGAGCACTTTCAAGGGCCAGATCTTGGCCTTGACGGTATTCTTTCAAAAACCGCTTGCCTCTCATTCCCTAGACCAGGCCTTTGTTAAGGTAGCACTGCGCTTGATTCCGCCGGTTAAGTCTCCCGTGTGCCCATGGGATTTGAATTTGGTATTGTCCATTTTACAGAAGTTACCATTTGAACCATTAGACCATGCTTCTTTAAGTCTTTTGACAAAGAAACAGTTTTTTCTTGTAGCCATATCCTCAGCAAGGAGGGTATCGGAATTGGCGACTCTTTCATGTAAAGAACCCTATATGATTATTCATGACAGGGTGGTGCTGCATCCTCACCCGACTCTTACCCAAGGTGGTTTCAGGATTTCATCTGAATCAAGATATAGTCCTACCGTCTTTTTTTCCCAGATCCGCAGTTTGAACGGAAGAGAGTCTACACTCTAGATGTTAGAGCGGTGAAAGTTTATCTGCAAGCTACGGCTCAGATACGAAAGACCGATTGTCTGTTTATTCTGCCACAGGCCCAAGGAAGGGCCAGGCAGCGTTGAAGTTCACTATTGCGAGTTGGATTCAACAAGTCATTATTCAGGCCTATGGTTTAGAAAAGAAGATTCCTCCTTTTCAGGTGAAGGTGCACTCGACTAGGGCAGTTGGTGTTTCATGGGCAGTGCATCACCAGGCCTCCATGGCTTAGATCTCTAATGCCGCGTACAGACGGTCATTTTTTGTGATGAAATAAAATGACATTTTTAAAAATGTCAATTAAAATGATCGTGTGTGGGCAAAATGTCATTTTATGTCTTCTGAAAAATGACAAAAAAAAAATTCGAACATGCTCGAATTTTTTGTGTCGTTTTTCAAAATGTCATTTTTTGTGTCAATGAAAATGATAGTGTGTGGGCAAAACGACGTTTTTAAACCCGCACATGCCCAGAAGCAAGTTTTGAGACGGGAGGTAAAACTACCATTCATAATGGAGTAAGCACATTCATCACGCTGTAACAGACAAAAAAGCACGAATCATCTTTTACTAACAAGTAACCAGCTAAAAGCAGCCTCAAGGCGAATAGAACTTCCCCTTTAGAGTGCCGTCACTTTGTTCATCATTTTTCAAAATGATGGTGTGTATGCTACATCGTTTTTGAAAATGAAGTTTCAAAAATGTCGTTTTTTTTCATCACTTCAAACGTCATTTTTTTTTCATCACAAAAAATGACCGTCTGTATGGGGCATAAGGCTGTTACTTAGTCTTCGGTCCATACATTTACTAAATTCTACCAGGTAAATGTGAGAGGGTACGAGGATGCCACCTTCGGGCATAGTGTGCTGCAGGCAGCAGTATAGATCCCCTGGCCCGATGGTGGTCTTATTTGTGATCTGTGTCTCCCTCCCCTCAATTTAAGCATTGCTATGGGACATCCCATTAAGTAATAGGATTTTTTTAATACAGCTTACCTGTAAAATCCTTTTCTTTGGAATACATCACAGGACACAGAGCTCCCGCCCCTCTTCGGAGTTAATTGTGGGACACTTATTGCTTTGCTACAAAACTGAGGTACTCTCCATTTGGGAGGGGTTATATAGGGGAGGAACTCAATTCTAATTGGGTTAACCTGTGGTGACTAAATAACCCATTAAGTAATTAAGGCTTTGTGTCCCGTGATGTCCCAAGAAAATGATTTTACAGGAAAGCTGTAATAAAAAATCCTATTATTTTTTTTTCTTTTTGCTTGCAAGTCCAACGCGTGTGTGTGTGCGCGCTTTTATGTCAGTATTACATTGTATATCCCTGTATGTTGTGGTCGTTCAGTTGCCTAATATTTTTTTTTAATTATCGATGCTCCCTGCCGAAACCACTGCCTGTGGAAGAGAATTCCAGATCCTTAGCGATCTTACAGTAAAGAACCCTCTACGTAGTTTAAGGTTAAACCACTTCTCTGCTAATTTTAGTGAATGTCCACGTGTCTTTTTAAATTCCCTTTCACAAAAATGTTTTATGCCTACTGTGGGGTCACCAGTATGGTATTTGTATATTGAAATCATATCCCCTTTCAAGAGTCTCTTCTCCAGAGAGAATAAAGTTCAGTGCTCATAACTTTGTTAGCCCTTCCCTGGACTCACATCAGTTCCAGCACATCCTTTCTGAGGACTAGTGCCCATAACTGGATGGCATACCCCAGGTGTGGCCAGTCCAGAGTCTTGTAGAGTGGGAGAATTATTGTTTTATCTCTGGAGTTAATCCCCTTTTTAATGCATGCCAAAATTCAGTTTGCTGTGCTTGCATTGCAGCAGCATGGAATTGCATGCCATCATCTACTAGGACCCCCAGGTCCTTTTCCATCCTAGATTCCCCCAGAGGTTCTCCCCCTAGTAAGTAGATTGCATTCATATTCTTGCCACCCAAATGCATTATTTTATATTTTACTACATTAAACCTCATTTGCCATGTAGTTGCCCATCACATTCATTTGTTCAGATCTTCTTGTAAGGTTTCCACATCCTGTGGAGAAATTATTGCCCTGCTTAGAATCGCCCGAAAATACCGAGATTGAGCTGTTTATGCCATCCTCCAGATCATTTATGAATAAATAAAATAGGATTGGTCCCAGGACAGTGCCCTGGGGGACCCCACCGGACAATTCCAAGCACTCCACATTTATCCCTACCCCCTGAACTCGCCCCGGTAGCAAGTTTTCAATCCATGTACTCACCCCATGGTCCATGCTGACAGACCTTAGTTTGTACAGAAAACGTTTATGGGAAACTTTCAAATGCCTTTGGAAAATCCAGATACACTACGTCTACGGGCCTTCGTTTATCTAGATGGCAGCTCACCTCCTCATAGAAGGTTAATAGGTTGGTTTGGCAAGAATGATTCTTCATGAATCCATGCCAATTACTGCTAATGATACCATTTTCATTACCAAAATCTTGTATACTATTGATGTTAGGCTAACTGGTCTGTAATTCCAGCTACATTGGCTTTTCTCCAATCTGCTGGAGACTGGAGTAGACTGTTCGTAAAAATTAGGAACAATTGTCTGGCAATTACTTGACGGAGTTATTAATGTTACGTTTTTACAAGTCTATTTCTAATTCTATCCTTCTATTAGCCATGAGGATGCTTCCTGTGACATGTCATGGAGGATAAACATTGCAGTTTTGGTTACTGAAGCCCGCCTGCTTACCTCGTGAAGACTGAGGAAAATAATAAATTCAATACCTTTGCCATCTCTCCATCCTTCGTAACCAGATTCCCTTCATCATTCTTTATGGGACCAATATGATCTGACCTCCCTTTCTTACTATTTATATACTTAAAGAATTTTTTGGGATCTTTTTTTTTTCTCTCCTCCGCTATGTACCTTTCGTGTTCTATCTTAGCTGCCCTGATTGTACCCATACATTTCTTGTTGCATTCTTTGTAAAGTTGGAATGCTGATGATCCGTCAGCCTTGTACTTTTTGAAGGCCTTTTCATTTGCTTTTATATGCATTTTTACATTGAAATTAAGCCACCCAGGACTTTTATTAGCTCTTTTAACCACTTCCCGACCTCCTCATGTACATTTACGTCGGCAGAATGGCACGGACAGGCACATCAACGTACCTGTACGTGCCTGCCTAGACGTGGGTGGGGGGTCCGATCGGGACCCCCCCCCCGGTACATGCGGAGGTCGGGTCCGCTCGGGGAGCGATCCGGGACGACGGCGCGGCTATTTGTTTATAGCCGCTCCGTTGCGATCGCTCCCCGGAGCTGAAGAACGGGGAGAGCCGTGTGTAAACACGGCTTCCCCGTGCTTCACTGTGGCGGCGCATCGATCGAGTGATCCCTTTTATTAGGGAGACTCGATCGATGATGTCAGTCCTACAGCCACACCCCCCTACACTAGTAAACACATACACAGTGATCCCTAAATGTTACAGCGCCCCTGTGTGGAGGGGTCTGTCTCTATGTGAGAAGTGACCTCAAAGCAAGCGTGAAAGAGAACCTGGTTGATGGAGAGTGTGATGAGGCTGAAGCATTATGGGTGGAACTGCATACAGATGTGCGTAGTTCAAAATTAATCATTGGAGTTTGTTATAAACCACCCAATGTTAATGAGGAGGTGGAGACTCAGCTCCTTGCACAGATGGAAAGGGCTGCAAGGTCTGGGACGGTGATAATAATGGGGGATTTTAACTACCCAGAAATTGACTGGATTAATGGTACTTCTGGGACAGTTAAAGGACAAAAATTTAAAAACCTATTGCAGGACAATTTTATGGTGCAGTTTATTGAGGCCCCAACTAGGAATGATGCCCTGTTGGACCTGATAATTTCAAACCATGCAGAGCTTATTACTAATGTTCAGATAAAGGAACACCTGGGTAGCAGTGATCATAACATGATTTCATTTAATGTTAACTATAAGCAAGAAATACATACAGGAAATATTAAAACACTAAATTTTAAGAGAGCAAATTTTCCAAGGATGAGGGCTGCTCTCCAGGACTTGGACTGGGAGGGACTATTGACACAGATGAACACAGAACAGAAATGGGAATTCTTCAAAAAGACTGTGTGGAGCCTCACTGCAAAGTATGTTCCCATGGGCAATAAGTTTAAAAGGCTAAAAATAAAACCTATGTGGCTCACGGTCAAAGTTAAAAAAGCTATAAACAATAAGAAAGTAGCTTTTAAAAAATATAAAAATGAAGGAACACTAGTGTTGTTTAAATGTTACAAAGAATATAACAGGATATGCAAAAAGGAAATCAAGGATGCAAAAATTCAAAACGAACGACAGATTGCAAAAGATAGTAGGACAAACCCCAAAAAATTCTTTAAATATATTAATAGTAAAAAGGTGAAGTCTGAGCATGTAGGCCCCTTACAAAATAATCTAGAGTGGGTGACTGGGGACAAAGAGAAGGCAAATGTATTAAATGCTTTCTTCAGCTCTGTGTATACAATGGAGCATGGGGGAGCTCATGTCCAAAATTGGGGTGGGAGTGACACAGCCCCAAATCCACAATGGCTCAAAAGTGATATGGTCCAGAAATATTTAGACAGAATAAAGGTGGATAAAGCACCTGGACCTGATGGCATCCATCCACGGATCCTAGGTGAGTTGAGCTCTGTCATTTCAAAGCCACTGTATCTAATATTTAGGGACTCAGTAAAGACAGGAATAGTACCACTGGATTGGCGCAGGGCCAATGTGGTGCCCATATTTAAAAAGGGAACAAAGTCTTTACCAAGTAACTATAGACCTGTTAGTCTAACTTCTATAGTTGGGAAGATACTGGAACGTTTAATAAAAGACCACATGGATGAGTTCTTGCTGGAAAAAAACTATTTAAGCAGCAGACAACATGGATTCATGAAAGACAGAAGTTGTCAGACAAACCTGATTTCCTTTTATGAAGAGGTAAGTAAAACCCTGGACAGAGGCGTGGCTGTGGACGTGATATATTTGGATTTTGCAAAAGCGTTCGATACAGTTCCGCACACACGGCTCATGTGTAAGGTAAGGTCTACAGGATTGGATATATCAGTTTGTAAATGGATAGAAAACTGGCTGAAAGACAGAATTCAGAGAGTCGTGGTTAATGATTCTTACTCTGAATGGTCCAATGTTATCAGCGGTGTACCCCAAGGTTCAGTGCTGGGACCCTTACTTTTCAATATATTTATAAATGATATTGGGTCTGAGATCAAAAGTAACATTTCTGTCTTTGCAGATGACACCAAGCTATGCAGTGGAATAACGTCCTTACAGGATGTCTCCAATTTACAAGCCGACCTCAATGCTCTGTCTAATTGGGCGACTGAGTGGCAGATGAGGTTTAATGTTGATAAATGTAAAGTTATGCACTTGGGGGCTAAGAATATGCATGCATCATACATACTAGGGGGAGTACAACTGGGGGGATCTGTAGTGGAGAAGGATCTGGGGGTTTTAGTTGATCATAAGCTCAATAATGGCATGCAATGCCAAGCTGCGGTTTCCAAAGCGAGCAAAGTCCTTTCTTGTATTAAGAGAGGTATGGACTCCAGAGACAGAGATATAGTTTTGCCCCTGTACAAATCATTAGTAAGACCTCATCTGGAATATGCAGTTCAGTTTTGGGCACCAGTTCTCAAAAAGGATATCGGAGAACTGGAGAAAGTGCAGAGAAGAGCAACCAAACTGATAAGAGGCATGGAGGAGCTCAGCTATGAGGAAAGATTAGAAGAACTAAATCTATTCACTCTTGAGAAGAGGAGAATTAGGGGGGATATGATCACCATGTACAAATATATAAGAGGTCCATACAGTGAACTTGGTGTTGAGTTATTCACTTTACGGTCATCACTGAGGACAAGGGGGCACTCTTTACGTCTAGACGAAAAGAGATTTCACCTCCAAATACGGAAAGGTTTTTTTCACAGTAAGAGCTGTGAAAATGTTGAACAGACTCCCTCCAGAGGTGGTTCTGGCCAGCTCAGTAGATTGCTTTAAGAAGGGTCTGGATTCTTTCCTAAATGTACAGAATATAACTGAGTACTAAGATTTGTAGGTAAAGTTGATCCAGGGTAAATCCGATTGCCTCTCAGGGGATCAGGAAGGAATTTTTTCCCCTGCTGTAGCAAATTGGATCATGCTCCGCTGGGGTTTTTTGCCTTCCTCTGGATCAACTGTGGGTATGGAGTTGGGTGTATAGGATTTTACTGTGTTTTTTATTTTGTTTTTTTGTTTTTTGTGGTTGAACTGGATGGACTTGTGTCTTTTTTCAACCTGACTAACTATGTAACTATGTAACTATGTAACTCCCAAACTGCAACTGTCATTTTCACAATAAACAATGCAATTTAAATGCATTTTTTGCTGTGAAAATGACAATGGTCCCAAAAATGTGTCAAAATTGTCCGAAGTGTCCGCCATAATGTCGCAGTCACGAAAAAAAAAATCGCTGATCGCCACCATTACTAGTAAAAAAAATAAAAATAAAAATGCAAAAAAACTATCCCCTATTTTGTAAACGCTATAAATTTTGTGTAAACCAACCGATAAACGGTTATTGCGATTTTTTTTTACCAAAAATAGGTAGAAGAATACGTATCGGCCTAAACTGAGGAAAAAAAATGTATATATGTTTTTGGGGGATATTTATTACAGCAAAAAGTAAAAAATATTGCATTTTTTTCAAAATTGTCGCTCTATTTTTGTTTATAGCGCAAAAAATAAAAACCGCAGAGGTGATCAAATA
Organism: Rana temporaria; assembly: GCF_905171775.1. Lineage (NCBI taxonomy): Eukaryota > Metazoa > Chordata > Amphibia > Anura > Ranidae > Rana > Rana temporaria. The sequence goes on from NC_053495.1 coordinate 95,172,088, forward strand.
CCACCAAAAGAAAGCTCTATTTGTGGGGAAAAAAGGACGCCAATTTTGTTTGGGAGCCACGTCGCACGACCGCGCAATTGTCTGTTAAAGCGACGCAGTCCCGAACTGTAAAAACCCCTTGGGTCTTTAGCCAGCATATTGGTCCGGGGCTTAAGTGGTTAAAATGTCCTATTAGGATGCACTGGCTAATACCCTTATGCAATATGCTCTTAAAACATACCCATTTTTACTCTGTGTTTTTTGTTCCTAAAATTTTATCCTATTTTAGTATCTTCTAGCAAGGATCGCAGTTTAGGGAAGTTGGCTCTTTTGAAATTCAGCGTCTTTGTATTCCACTTAGGTTTCCGATTTGTGCGATTTATACTGAAACTAATTGACCTGTGATCACCGTTTCCTAAATTGCTCTGTATTTCCACATTTGTGATCAGTAGGTATAGTAACGCTTTGTATCTTATTGGTGCATTTACCATCTGACCCATGAAATTGTCCTGCAAGACATGGCGAGCTTTAAATGAATTTGCGGTTCCTGATTATAATGACACTTCCCATACTTGCCGCTAATCCAAATTGTGATAGGAGGTCCGCCTCCCCCTCCTCCCTCTGGTTAGGGAGATTATAGCATACGCCCAGTATTACTTTCCTCTCTTTGTAGCTCTACCCATAAGGATTTCACCTCCTCCTCTGCTCCATTAGTGATGTCGTCTCTCACATTCACTTGTACACCATTTTTGATATACAGGCATACCCCTCCCCCTTTTTTACCCTCTCTCTCCCTGCGATATAGGGAATACCCTTGAATGGTTCCCCACCAATCGTGAGAGCTGTTGAACTAAGTCGCTGAAATTCCTACAAAATCTAAATCCTCCTTGTACAACAGTAGCTCTAGTTCTCCCATCTTGTCCTCCAGACTCCTGGCATTGGCGAACATGCCACGTAGTTTAGACCGGTCGCATACCATCTCCTTGTTGGGTGTTCTGAGGTTGCAAATAGGACTGTACTTACCTCAGGTTTAGGTGCTTTAGTCAACCTACCACCAATGCCCCCCCCCCCCCAATACTATCCTCTGGAATTTGTGCTGCGCCGACTATCTACACCTTCCCCATTTAGGTGCAGTCCGTCCTCGCAAAAGAGCTTGAATGAGAAGTAAGTCGGCCCTGTTCTCCAGGAACCCAAACCCCTTTCTACACCAGCTCCTCAGCCACTTGTTTACTTCCCTAGTCTCCCTCTACCTTTCTGGCATGGCTTGAGGTACCGGTAGTATTTCTGCGAATCAGACCTTTGACATCCTTTTCCTCAATTTAGCACCTTAGTCAGTAAAGTCGTTTTTTAGGACACGCCATCTTCCTCTGACTTTGTCGATGGTGCCAATGTGCAGATCTTCCCCAGCCCCTCCCAATTATCTGTCCACCAGATCCATGATGTGCCAAACATGAGCACCCGGTAGACAACATACAGTTCGGCGCTTTAGATCTTTGTGACAGATTGCCCTCTCTGTTCTTCTAAGAAGTGAGGCTCCTACCACAAGAATCTGTCTTGACTCCCACTCAGAGAGAGAGAGACTTGTAAAGCGCAACACATGCAAACTGAATCGCCTCTGGGCACTCTCACTAGATAAGTTATTTCCCTGGCAGCTAGGGGTGTCATTCTGCTCCAGCATTGTTGGTCCCTGACTGGTTTCACCAATGTCACGCAATGGGCGTACTTATTGGGATGTTCCAGCCCAGGACCGGTCTCCCTGGTACTTTCCCCTCTACCCTTCCTGACTGTCACCCATCTACTCTGCTCTGGTGCCTACCCCTCTATCTCCACCCGCCTCTGTGCTGGCACCTGCCTGGTACGATCCCAGCTCTCCTTTGATATGGAGAGTCTTCTCAGTGTTGACAGTTGCTTCCCTAGATTCAGAACTGGGGCTTTCAGGGAAACACGCTTACATTTTGCATAGCAGTATTCGGCCTCAATGATGATCAAGGAACGTATACATGCTGCAACTCCACACCCGAAAGGTGACTTCTGAAGGCAATTGGTTCCACTAGATTTTAGTTAGGGTTTCAGAGTAAAGGGGGCTGAATACAAATGCATGCCACACTTTTCATATATTTGTAAAAAAAAATTGAAAACTATTTATCATGTTGGTCTATCACATAAAATCCATTTACGTTTTTGGTTGTAACATGACATAAATGTAGAAAATTTCAAGGGGAATGAGTACTTTTTCAAGGCACTATATATTATACATGGTGGATAAGTGAGAACACTTGTAGAGTATTAGCAGCATTGTTTTTTTTTTTTTTTTTTTTAGGTGAAACTGATTTTTAGCGGGTAATTGTGCTGATTGTACTACACTAATTTGACACAAAAAATATGGCTCTTATATTGTTGGTCCCTCTGAGTAACTGCATTTGAGGCTGTGATAATATTGAGCAGAGTTAAGAGGTTTTATTTAAACCCGATTCATGAAATTTGAGCTGGGCACATATACCTGCAGTTTTTGTTATCTCCTTTCAATGAGCCAAGTCTTATAACTCTCTTCTGAACGGTTCCTCTGTTATCAGCCTGAGAAATCCTGACATTTTTTTTACTTTTTAGACAAAAGCAGCCAGAATCTTTTGTCAAAGGAGGTTGCTAAAATAGAGTAGCAGAGAGCAGCTCCTATTACAAAACAGCTCTGAGAGTCTCTGCCTATGATGAGAGGGGATGTGTGCCTTTCCTCCAATCAGCAATTTTATCTATCTTGGCTGTATGCCCAGACATCACACTCTGTGTTAACCAGGAAGAGAAAATCTCCTAACAAAATCTGAACTTTCTAAACAGTATATAAATGTGAAGACAGCAGATATACATATAAAACCAATGTAGGGAGATTTGGTTAATCTCTGTGTATCATCTGAGGCTGTTCACTTCACTGGGTGTATGGAGGGTTTACATCCACTTTAAGATATTTTTGTAGGTCATTTATTTTTGGGTGTCCCCTGACCCAGAGAAGGGCATTGCAGCTTCCTAGTGCTGGAGATAACCAAGATTAATCATACTTCCTGTTGCCATATACCAAGTGATTGTTTAAATATCACTATTGAGATGTTAATAGGTTGGCTATTTAAATGCTCGTGTTGATTGGCTTCCCTGCCTACTGAAGAAGGCCCAATCACAAGGTGCAACGCGTTTTAGGAGCGAGGAGCCAAGCCTTTGACATCACGTCGTAAGCAGTGGTGCGCCGACAGGAGATTACTTTTGTATAGGCGCTTATGGTTGGATTATCTTACGAGTCTGAGGACCCCCATGCTGTTTTTTTTATAAATAGGTGGTGCTAAGGAGAGGGCAGGGAAGCAAGCCGCCGTGTCCTTAATAATGGATGCCACTCCCAACCAAGAGCACCTTGTTCCCACAAGCGTGGCCTGTGGTTGTGGGGGGCTCATCAGAATCTGGAAGCCCCTTTTAACAGGGCCCTCCCATGTGAATAAGGTATCCAGTACCCCTGGCAAAAAGTAATAAAAACCAAACTAGTTGAGAGCACATGGGCTAGTATGGTTCAGAAAGGGGGGGGGGGGAGCGCTCACTCATCCCTACCCTTTCTCGCTGTTTTTTTTCCCCCTACATCGTTTTTAATTATTGCAATTTTTTTTACATTCAGCTGTCAACTCGCTGTTAAGGACTTGGCGGCTGGCTTCCCGTCCTGCTCCTTGGAACCCATACTAGCGCTCCCCCTCAAAATAAATTGCTGTGTGCCACTAAAGTGTTAGGGTTTAGCTTGAAGAAAAGTTGGCAACCCTATGTCTATGGCCAGGGTGACAGGATATGCGGCATGGCATGTATACAATACACAAAAAGCTGCAGGCGTTGGATCTTGGGAAGTATTTATCTGTGGAATGTGGGCTCTATTAGTTTAGCAAGAGGAGGGCAAAAACAACAGACATCCTGTCAGTGGCGGCTGGTGCTCAATTTTTTTTGGGGGGGGGGGGCGCAAACGAAAAAAAAAAAAATTGCAGCCTCACTGTGCCCATCAAATGCAACCACTGTGCCATCAATTGTCATCACTGTGCCATCAATTGTCACCACTGTGCCATGCCATCAAACGCAGCCACTGTGCCATGCCATCAAACGCAGCCACTGTGCCATCAATTGTCACCACTGTGCCATGCCATCAAACGCAGCCACTGTGCCAATTGTCACCACTGTGCCATGCCATCAAACGCGGCCACTGTGCCATCAATTGTCACCACTGTGCCATGCCATCAAACGCGGCCACTGTGCCATCAATTGTCACCACTGTGCCATGCCATCAAACGCGGCCACTGTGCCATCAATTGTCACCACTGTGCCATGCCATCAAATGCAGCCACTGTGCCATCAATTGTCACCACTGTGCCATGCCATCAAACGCAGCCACTGTGCCATCAATTGTCACCACTGTGCCATGCCATCAAACGCAGCCACTGTGCCATCAATTGTCACCACTGTGCCATGCCATCAAACGCAGTCACTATGCCATCAATTATCACCACTGTGCCATGCCATCAAACGCAGTCACTATGCCATCAATTCACACCACTGTGCCATGCCATCAAACGCAGTCACTATGCCATCAATTCGCACCACTGTGCCATGCCATCAAATGCAGTCACTGTGCCATGCCATCAAACGCAGCCACTGTGCCATGCCATCAAACGCAGCCACTGTGCCATCAATTGTCACCACTGTGCCATGCCAAACGCAGCCACTGTGCCCCTCAATTGTCACCACTGTGCCAATTGTCACCACTGTGCCAATTGATGCCACTGTGCATGTCACTGTGCCTTTTAATTGTTGCCACTGTGCCCATTGTAACCACTGTGCCCTTTGTCGCCACTGTGCCCATTAATGCCACTGTGCCCATTAATGCCGCTGTGCCCTGTAAAATGCACTTACCTTTCTGCTTCCACGTCCCTCGATGTCTTCTCCCACCCTCGATGACGCTTCAGCCAATCAGGTTACCGATAACCAGAATCGGCGAACCTGATTGGCTGAGACGGCCGTCAGTCTTATCCAAGGAACGCACCCCCCGTACGTCCCCTGGATAAGCTTCTGGGAGACAAGGGTTGTACTCGAAAAGCCTATCAGAGCCGCTGGCTCTGATAGGCACTTCCACACAGTCAACCAGCTGCCGTTACTCAGGTAACCGGCGCCCAAGGTCCGGCCATCTGAATAGACCAGCGGCAGCTGGCAACAATAACATACATTCATGCAATGCATGAATGTATGTTATTTGCGAGAGCCAGAGGGGGCGGCGCTGCAGTAAGCATTAGGAAAAACGTCATTTTAAGGGAAAAAAAAAAAATCTTTAAGGGCCGTTTTTTTCTTCCTTTTTGTGACTACAGGAGGGGGGGCGGCGCCCGGGTCGCCACTGCGGATAAGAGACACAGGTTATACACCCGTCTTTATACTTACCTCTGAAATATCCTGGAAGGGAAAAAAAACTTGACTTCACCAACTTATTCTAATTGTGCCTAGTCAGTCTTGTAGTTCACACTGCCCTGACACCAGCATTTCCTCCAGAAGAAATGACAGGGTACAAAGGATCCCAATCACACATTCCACAAGACACTGCTCTGGGATCTCCACACACACCTTCCCTCCTCCAGCTCCTGGTGCCTCAAATCACAATGATAACACGAAATGAAGCCTGCCAATAAATAATAAACAATTACCTGATGCGTTCTGAATTGCTCCCGAATGTATTTGCATGCAGTAGCGTTTTTGTAACGCTCTGGGCCATGTAGGTGGCGTAGTTCTCGCAGAAGACTACGAAATATGTGCACGGGACTTCTAAGAGCAGCCATGTTTGACCTCTGCAGAGTGCAGACACACAGGCATATACAGCCCAGGCATGAGTAAGCGACAACTGAATGTGAATATTACAACCCAATGGAACGCGAGCGCCATCTGCTGGGCATAATCCTTTAGTTCTTTTTCTTTTTATATATATTTTATGTGATCCCTAAGAATTATTATGGACACTGCATCCCTATCCCTATTTCACTCTTAACAGAAAAGTATGGTATTTATTTAAAATTTTTCAGTATTATACTTACCTACAGTGCCTTGAAAAAGTATTCATACCCCTTGAAATTTTCCAAATTTTGTCATGTTGCAACCAAAAATATAAATGTATTTTTTTTTTTTTTTTTATAATAGACCAACACAAAAAGCACATCATTATGAAGTGGAAGGAAAATGATAAATAGTTTTTCAATTTTTTTCCAAATAAATACCTGAAAAGTGTGGCGTGCATTTGTATTTAGCCCCCTGAGTCAATACTTTGCAGAACCACCTTTTGCTGCAATTACAGCTGCAAGTCTTTTTGGGGATGTCTCTACCAGCTTTGTACACGTAGAGAGTGACATTTTTGCCCATTCTTCTTTGCAAAATAGCTCAAGCTCTGTCAGATTGGATGGAGAGTGGCTGTGAACAGCAATTTTCAGGTCTTGCCACAGATTCTCAATTAGATTTAGGTCTGGACTTTGATTGGGCCATTCTAGCACATGAATATGCTTTGATCCAAACCATTCCATTGTACAGTGCCTTGAAAAAGTATTTATACCCCTTGAAATGTTCTACATTTTGTCATGTTACATCCAAAAACGTAAATGTATTTTATTGGGATTTTATGTGGTAGACCAACACAAAGTGGATTCTAACAGGTTTTCTTCTAAGATTGTATTTGGCTCCATCCATCTTCCCATCAACTCTGACCAGCTTCCCCGCTGAAGAAAAGCATCCCTACAACATAATGCTGCCACCACCACATTTCACGGTTGAGATGGTGTGTTCAGGGTGATGTGCAGTGTTAGTGTTCCGCCAAACATAGCGTTTTGCATTTAGGTCAAACAGTTCAAAGTTGGTCTCATCTGACCAGAGCACCCTCTTCCACATGTTTGCTTTGTCCCCCACATGGGTTCTCACAATATGCAAATGGGACTTCTTATGGCTTTCTTTTAACAATGGCTTTCTTCATGCCACTCTTCCATAAAGGCAGGGCAGGACTGGGACAAAAATGTGGCCCTGGACTTCATCCAGACTGGCTCAGGTACAGAGCCCAGCACATCAGGGCACAGCACATCAGGCCACATCAGGGTACAGGGCACAGCACATCAAGGCACAGCACATCAGGCCACATCAGGGTAAAGGGCACAGCACATCAGGGTACAGAGCCCAGCACATCAGGGCACAAGGCACATCTGGGCACAACACATCAAGGTACAGGGCACAGCACATCAGGGTACAGGGCAGGGCGCTGTGCACGGTCAGTGAAGCTAAGACACCAGGGCCGTCATCGGAGGGAGGGAGAAAGGGGGGGGGCGAGTACAGATGTATGGAGCCCTGTGTGCGCTCTCCCTCCTCCCGTGTGTGTGCTCTCCCTCCTCCAGTGGCCTCTGTGTGTGTGTGTGTGTGTGTGTGTGTGTGTGTGTGTGTGCTCTCCCTCCTCCAGTAGCCCTTTGTGTGTGTGCTCTCCCTCCTTCAGTGTCCCCCTGTGTGTGTGCGCTCTCCCTCCTCCAGTGTCCCCCTGTGTGTGTGCACTCTCCCTCCTCCAGTGTCCCCCTGTGTGTGTGCACTCTCCCTCCTCCAGTGTCCCCCTGTGTGTGTGCGCTCTCCCTCCTCCAGTGTCCCCCTGTGTGTGTGCGCTCTCCCTCCCACAGTGTCCACCTGTGTGTGTGTGCTCTCCCTCCTCCAGTGTGCCCTGTGTGTGTGTGCTCTCCCTCCTCCAGTGTGCCCTGTGTGTGTGTGCTCTCCCTCCTCCAGTGTCCTCTGTGTGTGTCTGCTCTCCCTCCTCCAGTGGCCCCCTGTGTGTGTGCTCTCCCTCGTCCAGTGGCCCCCTGTGTGTGTGTGTGTGTGTGTGTGTGTGTGTGTGTGTGCTCTCCCTCCTCCAGTGGCCCCCTGTGTGTGTGCTCTCCCTCCTCCAGTGGCCCCCTGTGTGTGTGTGTGCTCTCCCTCCTCCAGTGGCCCCCTGTGTGTGTGTTCTCTCCCTCCTCCAGTGTCCCCCTGTGTGTGTGTGTGTGCTCTCCCTCCTGCAGTGTCCCCCTGTGTGTGTGTGCTCTCCCTCCTCCAGTGTCCCCCTGTGTGTGTGTGCTCTCCCTCCTGCAGTGTCCCCCTGTGTGTGTGTGTGCTCTCCCTCCTCCCGTGTCCCCCTGTGTGTGCTCTCCCTCCTCCAGTGTCCCCCTGTGTGTGTGCTCTCCCTCCTCCAGTGGCCCCCTGTGTGTGTGCTCTCCCTCCTCCAGTGTCCCCCTGTGTGTGTGTGTGCTCTCCCTCCTCCAGTGTCCCCCTGTGTGTGCTCTCCCTCCTCCAGTGTCCCCCTGTGTGTGCTCTCACTCCTCCAGTGTCCCCCCTGTGTGTGTGTGTGTGTGTGTGTGTGTGTGTGCTCTCCCTCCTCCAGTGTCCCCGTGTGTGTGTGTGTGTGTGTGTGTGTGTGTGCTCTCCCTCCTCCAGTGTCCCCCTGTGTGTGCTCTCCCTCCTCCAGTGGCCCCCTGTGTGTGTGTGTGTGTGTGTGCTCTCCCTCCTCCAGTGGCCCCCTGTGTGTGTGTGTGTGCTCTCCCTCCTCCAGTGTCCCCCTATGTGTGTGTGCTCTCCCTCCTCCAGTGTCCCCCTATGTGTGTGTGTGTGTGTGTGCTCGCCATCCTCCAGTGGCCCCCTGTGTGTGTGTGTGTGTGTGTGCTCTCCCTACTCCAGTGTCCCCCCGTATGTGTGTGTACTCTCCCTCCTGCAGTGTCCCACTGTGTGTGTGTGTGCTCTCCCTCCTCCAGTAGCCCCCTGTGTGTGTGCTCTCCCTCCTCCAGTGTCCCTGTGTGTGTGTGTGTGTGTGTGTGTGTGTGTGTGTGTGTATGTGTTCTCCCTCCTTCAGTGTCCCCCTGTGTGTGTGTGCTCTCCCTCCTCCAGTGTCCCCCTGTGTGTGTGCTCTCCCTCCTCCAGTGTCCCCCTGTGTGTGCTCTCCCTCCTCCAGTGTCCCCCTGTGTGTGTGTGTGCTCTCCTTCCTCCAGTGTCCCCCTGTGTGTGTGTGCGCTCTCCCTCCTCCAGTGTCCCCCTGTGTGTGTGTGCGCTCTCCCTCCTCCAGTGTCCCCCTGTGTGTGTGCTCTCCCTCCTCCAGTGTCCCCCTGTGTGTGTGCTCACCTTCCTCCAGTGCCCCCCTGTGTGTGTGCTCTCCCTCCTCCAGTGTCCCCCTGTGTGTGTGCTCTCCTTCCTCCAGTGTCCACCTGTGTGTTTGCTCTCCCTCCTCCAGTAAGGTGACCAGATATTTAAAATGAAATCCGGGGACATATTTTTTCTTTACTAGTAATGGCAACAATCAGCGACTCTGCCTGTCGCCGCCGCCCGCCTCACAGCTTCTCAAGTCTTACTCTTCGGGCCCCGGCTACTACTGGATGGGGAGTGGAGGAAGATCACTCTGCCAGGGAAGGCAAGGACATAGGCAGGTGGCTGGCCAGGATTTAAGCCAAGGCAGAAGAACATGTGAGCGGAGCTAAAGAAATATTCCCTCCGCTCCGACCAGCACATGATCATCAGAAGGGGGCACAGATAATGGGAAAAATACAACCCCCCTATGCTAGTAGGCACGGCGGAGCGAGGGTGTGTAATTCTATTTTTTTTATTTTAATTCTGCACTGACTGGGCCAGATTCAGGTAGGGAGCTAACTCTTTGCGGGCGTAACTCTGTCGCGGGCGTAGCGTATCCTATTTACGCTACGCCTCCGCAACTTTGACAGGCAAGTGCATTATTCACAAAGCACTTGCTCCGTAAGTTGCGGCGGCGTAGCGTAAATTGGCCGGCGTAAGCCCGCCTAATTCAAATGTGTAAACATATGGCTTCCATAATGCAATCTTCAGCTCCTCTATCGCTCAAGGTTCTCTCGGTTAATGCCAAGGGCCTCAATCTCCCTGAGAAACGTTCAAGTTTTCTTGCAGAGGCACGTAGGCAAAAGGCTCAAATCGTCTTTTTCCAGGAGACGCATTTCAAATCAGGTAGCATTCAACGTCTCACTAACAAAAAATACCCTGAGGTGTTCCATTCGACCTGTGCTGATTCTAAGACGAAAGGGGTAGCGATCTTGCTCGCAAAGTCACTTGCATTCCGCCTCACTGACCAGATGGCTGACCCAGAAGGTAGATTCATCTTCCTTAAGGGGTTCTGGAAAGACAGGCCAATGACGCTTGCTAATGTTTATTGCCCTAACTCCAAGCAGGTCTCCTTCTTGAAGGAGACGCTTTTAAAACTTACTTCATTTAAATCGGGTCTCTTAATTCTTGGAGGGGATCTCAACATGGCCCTAGACCCAACTCTCGATACCTCTACAGGAGCCTCATCCCTTCCTTTTCAGCCTTAAGACAAGCAAAACTAGGCCTGGCCTCTCTGGCTCTCCATGATACATGGCGCACCTTGAATCCCAGAGGAAGGGATTACACTTTCTTTTCATCGCCACACCAACGATACTCAAGGTTAGACTATATTTTTCTTTCCCAAAATGATCTCTCATATCTGTATGACGCAACAATTGAGAACATGGTCTTATCTGACCATCATCCAGTTACGCTGACTTTGCGGTTTCCACGGAAGGAAGCATTTACAAAGGTTTGGAGACTAGATGCCTCCCTACTTACAGATGTCGCAGACGTTGCTACCCTTAAACAGGCAATTGGAGAATACTTCCAGCTTAATGACACGCCCGATGTGTCACCCATGACTCAATGGGAAGCACATAAATGCGTGGTGAGAGGCCATCTGTTGGCCATCGCGGCGAGGAGAAAAAGGGAACATGTGGCCCTTATCAAGGAGCTGACGGATAAAATCGCTAGACTGGAGGCGCAACACAAAGGCTCCTTGGCAGTTAAGGTAGCGGCCGACCTAGCTGATACAAGAGCACTCTTGCGTGAGGAACTATATAAAAAGGCACGCAAGTGCATGATGTTATCGCAGAAATTGTTCTTTGAGCAAGGGAACAAGCCGGGAAGACTTTTGGCGAAGTTCACGCAAAAACGTGTCCTTGCTTCCACTATCCATCACGTTAAAGATAAACAGGGTGGGATTCATACTAAAACGGAGGATATTGCTCGTCAATTCCAAGAGTATTATAGCAAATTA